>NC_066363.1:42446671-42756314 GCF_013377495.2 Cygnus atratus
AAAAATCCATAAAATTACCTGTGAAGACACTCAGATGACCAACAGTGAGGAAAAGTGTCTTTCTAGCTAAATGAGCGCATTTTACTATTAGTTCAGGAAAACTTTAAGGAAAATGGAAATAGACATGAAGTATAAAACACGAGTTAGGGTGACAAAAACATTTTTCTACTCACTATTTTGCATCATTAGGGAGCTCAAAATATATCTACAATGCAAGTTTTTTTGTTTTTGTTTTTGTCTTGAGAAAGGAAGCAACTTTATCATGTTTAATGAAAGTTGCTGTGCAATAAAAGTTCAGTCTTGCAAACTAGGTCATTTTTCCATTTGACCTTACAGGGGAACCTCAGACTCAGTAGCTTTGTTAATTAATGTATCTGTATTTCAGCATAGGGGTGAAAGTTTTAATATCCTTATTGAAAGTGTATAAATGGATCTGTAGTGAGTCTGAGCAAACTCGCATTAATATGCAGCTAGGGACTAGAAGACACTCTTTTATTTATGTAGTAGCAAATTGTTATTAAGCAGAAGAAAGTTGCTACTGTCTTGGTATGGCACTGCCCAGTTCATTTCACCACATCTTTATTTTAGCTTCAAGACACTTAGAACTTCTTTTGGGTACCTTTTATTAAGTTTGTCTGAAGAGGGCAGCCTTTCCTAATGCACTTGGAAATTCCTTAATTTGGCAAGGTTACTGTGTGCTGAACAAATTGACAAAGGGCACGCTTACAGTCCTGAGTTTGCCTCTCATTATTGCTTATGTTTTCCTTGAAGTGTCTTTCCACTTATATTTATCAATTTATATTTCCACTTATATTTATCAACCAACTGAAAAGAATATTGTTATCTTAAATATTTGACCTATCTGCTAAAATACATTCGAATTTCACTTTTTCTTTATGCTAAATAAATAGAGAATTGCTTTAAGATTTCCAAAAGGAAATTTAAAGAGAAGGTTTTCTAAAAATATGGGTACTATTTATTCATTCTGCAACCTAGAAAAAAGTGTCTTAAATGCTAAGGCTGTATGTGAATAGAGCAGGGAAATGTTCTTCCCTCTCTACTGACAGTTCTCCTTATCTTTCATGTTTTCAATCTTGAACTGCTCTCCAGGCTTCAAAAAGAAGCATTAGCCTGAAAGTAGGCAGAGTGATGTTACTTTCTCTTTTATTTTATGCTTTAATCATGGGGAAATATTTAAAAAATTCTTACAGCAAATTCATGCATTACAACATTACCAGGAAAGATGAATGGCTACTCCACATTTCGCAATTAGTGTGATAGATTTAAGGGCTCTTAGAAGAATTTATTGCCATGGTGTGCCTCGGTCGCGGTGCGGGGAGGGGCATCTGAAGAAGCCGGGATGATATATTTCCTCGGTTATTGCCGCTCTAGCCACTCTGTCGCATCTCTCCTCCTGCAGTGACAGGCACATTTGAATGCCTGTCTCACCTTCCCTGTTGTGGTTTAGATCCTGTGATGGGGGAGCGAGTACAAACTGAACACGGGGAGCAAGCACAAGGGCTCCAACAAGGAGGAGAACTGAAAGGCTCAAACTCATGGAAGGGGTAGGGTGGCGGAGACAAGAGGTGGAGGATCTCACAGCCTTTAGATAAATGCTGTTTGCAGAAGAGTATTACCTGGCTTACTAAAATCTCTATACAAAAATCATGTTCCAACACATTGCTTGGGCAGTAACAGCGGTGGTGTGGATCACAGGAAAAACAGTCAACTAACCGTATTCTCTGTAGGAATGTTTGTAACAAAATGAAAGTGCTTTTTGTACCCAGGAGCCTGGACAGCTATGGCGGTTGATGGGTATAAACCATGTACTTCACAGTCATAGCGATTGTCACCCTTGCTAGTTATTTTATGCTAGCCCTGACTACAGTCAAACTGCAGTATTATGCCACCCTTTTTGTTTCTCAGCTTCTTAGGTCAGCTACTGATTATGCAGTAACTGTACTGAACTACTCAAATGATCCTTCTTTTACTTTACTGTCTTTTTTTTTTTTTTTAGGAAAGAGAAATTTCCCCACTGACACTAGGGCCAAAGTAGCAAACAGTTGAATTTCCTCCTTCCACAAACTTGCACTATCATTTAATGCTGTCCAGTGTTTAAGCTACCAAACTCCTTGCAGCCCAAGGTCACTGACTGACAGAAAGCTTGCTCAAGATCTTATAATTGCACAGCTATTTACCTGTTTTTATATTCCTTGAATTTATCTTGGTATGCCTACTGATCTGAAAACAACATTTTCTTCCTACCTCATCTTTTCTACAGCAGCGACTTCTCCGAAGTCAAGGCAGTTTGCTTCAGTTCCTTCCAGTGTGAGACTTCCCCAGGAACTGGGCCACTCTGAAAAGTATGGGGCTAGTTCCTCATTCTGCCTTAGTGTTCTGTTGCTTTGAAACACAGCAGAAATTTCATTGTCTCCCTGCTTAAAAGGTACTCAACTTTCTACAAGTCACGCAGACAGTTGCATGCTTTTAATGTGGTGTTAAAGATGTCAGATTCTCGTCCTAAAGCCTGAAGAACCACTAGTATATTCTTCCTAAATCCTCTAAGAAATTGCACCTTAATTGTATTTATATCACTGTTTTCACTTGAGACCACATCTAACTGAAATTGATTGCTTGTTTTTCTTTTTTTCTTTTTGTGAGTAATCTTGGGAAGGAACGTCATGGTCTTTGCCAGACACCAATACTCACTGTCTCTCTCTGTTTCCTCTGCTTAATAAGTATGTGCCTGTAAAAGATATGGAAGATGTTTTTTTGAGGTTGTAATGAGAAGAAATGTACAAATAATTCTTACATTTCCAATATACCCCTACTTTGGAATTGGAAATATGACTCTCCTTCCATTCCTTTGGAATATTTTCAAAATTAGCTTGCAAAATTTTTGACTACGCTTATTGCTTCCTGGTCTTAATAATTTAGCAGGAATTGCCAGCATTTTCCTGAATGTCTAATTGCCTTTTGAATGCTTTAAAAATTTGATTCTTCTGAGAATGACTCATTCATCTAGAAAATGGCCTTTGCTGTTCACTTTTATCTTTCTCACCATTAAAGATATCATTAGAGTACCTCCTCCACCTTTCTGTGATTGCATTGTTTGCAAATAAAGATTTTCATTTTTATCTTTTCCTGAACCTTCATGATTCATGTTCATGCCTCCCAGTACTGTAATACATGCAAAATATTCTTATTAGTACATCTTCTGTCTGCCATCTTCTACTTCAATTTCTGCAGTATTGTCTTTTGTATCATCTTGTCAAGGCTCTTGTCTCTTTTGACTTTCTTATAATCTTTAACATAAGATTAATTCTGAAGTCTTTCATGACATTAATAAAGGAAGGAAAGACACACACCGTTATGAAAGCATCCACTGTTCTAAATTTCACATTCTTCTAATGTCTTTAATACTCTCTGTAGTGTAACTGAAGGTCTCCTGCTCAATGTCAGCCTTCTGTATGGTCACTTTTTTATCTTTTAACACCTCAGACCTGAAACCCTCAAAGATTCTGAGTCACTTTTAATATTTTGGCCTGCTTTTTTAATGCAACAAATATCTTTCTTAGAATTGCTGTCAGAAAAGAACAGCTCTCACTACAATACAATTCTTTCAGGTTCCTGTTGATATTCCTTTGTCTCAAATAAACATAAAGTTGTTAAGCTAATTAACAACATTTTTGCAGACCTATGCAAACTTTTGAAGAAAGCCACATCTGTCAGTCTCACAAAACTAATCCCATTCCACTACCTGCCATAACCAAGACTTTTTTATAGTTGGTTCCCTACGTCTTGCTCATGCCTTAGTGTTTCATTTACTCAGGGAAAGTGGAGAGAGACTGAAGGACATAAAATATGTCATATGTTCCTTCAAGTTCCTCTGATAGTGCATCTTATATTTCATTATGCATTCTTTCAATATGAGTAAATATCCTGGTAATATCAATACTGTTGTGCTCCCTGACTGATTGAAGTTACTGACTGTAGATAATGTAACGTCATTCAACATAATATGACACTTACTTCAAACCCTGTAGTCTTTTTTTTTTCTGAAAAAAACAGCTACTAGCTTTTAAAAATCCCCCAATCCACCTTCTCTCTCATATGGCTGTGATGTGCTCCCCTACCTTCTCTGCAGTACTTGGGATAATTCTTGACCTCAAAGCATCAAATGTTTCCATATTCTAGTTTTTCTCATTTTTTTTTCTTCACTCAGATGAGGTGATTTCTCCTCCTTATCTTTCTGTGTGTTTCCAAGTCTTGTGACTTACAATTTCTTAATTCTACATTTTATGGGATAAGGATGCCAACTTTATGTCAACTCCATCTGGAAGACTTGTAGGTTGTTCCTCGAACTCTTTGCAGCTTATCTTTAAACTCTCTGGCTTTGGGAGAAAGTGCTGACTGCACAGCTAATCACAGTGCGTGTAGCATCCCCAGAGAGACACGAAGTCCTTTCACCATATTAAAATTCCTAAGAAAGAAGTTGTTGCTTGTCACCAACTGTAACAGTTGTTCAGCTTGTTTGTGATTTGATTAAATGGCACTTTAGTTTGCCAACACAAATGACAATGAAGAAGGAGTTAATGGCTACAGCACTGTTGGCTAGAGCTTGGCCAGAGAGTTCTGCTAAGGTAGGCCTGATATGAGATGGGTAGCACAGTCTCTAATACCTTATTCGCTTTGTGATACCTAAAAGGCTTGAGGACATCATCCGCATTTAAAGATGTATTTTGAAATTTCCAATACATTCATGATTAGTTTTAACAATCATATAGGATATGGGAGGTCATTAAGTGAAGCTTTTTTTGTTGAATGCAAAACTCCTGGTTGGTAAGTCTAAAGAGAGGTTATATAGACATAATACTGTCATCCCTGGCTTTGTCTGGAATTATTATTTTCCTTCCAGGGTGCAAAAATATCTATATTAAAGTGGTGACAAAGAGAAAAAAGAGTGGGAATCACAATGCCATGAAAGCCGTACGTCATGGCTAGGAAAGTCAAATCGCTAAACCATAAAGATTCAGCTTTTGGGGTAAGCAATAGATAAATCGTATTAGTTTTGGCAATAGCACCTCAGCAATTATGAGTCACTATGCTGATAAACAAGAGTAGGGAGTGGATATAAAATGCGAGTACTTTGAGTGAATACTTCAGTTCCTGTAAAAACATCCACTGAATGCATTTGCTTCATCAAAGCCCAAACCCACAGGTTCACAGAGATGTACTCCTATGGTTGACAGCTCAGTCAATATCTCTCCTGCTCTGTCTCTTCCTGTCATAACATTGATTTCTGTAAGTTAGAGGAAGTAATCTCTGATGACATTGTGCAACAAACTTAAGAAAAGTTTTTTTCTTTTTTTTTTTCCTCCACTGCCCTCTTTTTCGTATACAACTTACAAATCTATTTCATTTACAATTTACAAACTTTACGTCTGCCAAGTCTGTTACATTTTACATCCTGACCACTATATCCAGACAAACTGCTATTTTTAATGTCTTTTCTTGCTCTTACACTTTTATGGGACAACATACTTGATGATTGTCCTGCATCATCTCATCACTGCAAAGCAATGATGTCACTTTGACATATGCTCTTCACTCTGCAGCCAAGCTAGCTGACAAGTGCACTATGCCCCTTTGCATGGAAGAGAAGGCAATATTGTCATGCCATGTACTGTCATTCCACCACCGTCAACAACACTATGTTTCATTCTGTGTCCCAACCCACTGACCAGCAGTGCTTGCCAGGGAGTTGAAAAACTTCTGCATAGAGTAAAAACTGCTGCAAATGAGGTGATGTTCCTTTTATTAATTTGATTAGCAACCTTTTCCTGTCTTCATGTTTCTGACAAATAATAAATAAATACATTTGTCTCTGGAATTTTTTACCACTCATCTCACTCCAAAGTAGGTGTTTTTTTAGTGTGTTCTGGAGGGTTTTTTATTTTGAGGAGAGAGAATTTGAAAATTAATTTTACTTTTATGGTATTGAAGAAACCATGGATCTTTAACGTATTAGCAATTTGTTTTCTCTTATGTCCACAGTGGTGTTAGCAATGAATTTCCAACACAATATTGGTATTGTTGAAAAATAGGATGAGGTTTTGAAGGGAGCAAGGGATCATGTATATTTATGGTACAGGAGTAAAAATAGCTTCATGGGTGAGTGGTACATTTGTAAAGAACTGGCTTCAGTGGGGTCTGTCTCCCCACGGAGCCAGGTGTGGTAGCACGTTTGAAGCACAGAGAGATGCTTTCAACTGAGCTGACTCCTCTGATCTGCTGAGATGGCATTTGTTAGGAAAAGCCTATGAAGGATTTAGTACTCTTATGTGTGCGTGGTCCTACCCCACACAGAGAATCACCAAGGGTTAGGAGCATCTGGAGCCAGGCCAGGGGCAGCGATAGATTGATATCTAGGCATGAAGTCTATGTTATTTCAAGAGATATAGCTGTTTCCAATTTCAAACTGTAATTCCTCTAAGCACTATTTTTGATTAGATAGAATCGGTTGAGTTGTCATCTTTGCTATTTAACTTGAAATAGCAATTAATAACTTGTCATTTTCTATACTGCATTATTGTGGGAAAAGCTCAATAAATAAAAATAAATAAAAATCAGTACTTCAAAACCAGCCACTTCCTTCCCGGTCTGCTATGGTTAATGGCAAAAGGACTTCACTTAGTTATTTGTTTCTGGAGAGTAATAAGGGACAATGTCGTCATTTATAGTATGAGAGGATAAAATGTTATATTTTACTTCTGTTTCCCTTCGTAAACTCCTTCTGTGATATAAGCAAGCAAACCCAAAAGGCTGTACCTGTCAATAAGCAGCCATTGAATATTGATCCTTTTTAATGTAGTTTTACTGGTTCTGCTTTGCAAAAGTCACAGCTATACAAACCTCCACAAGAAAAGCTAGTCTAAAGAAAGCTTCAAAGACAGAACTTCAGTGCCTTAATGTGTTACAGTTGTCAGATACCATTATTATTTCATTTAGCAAATGGATTTTTGAGTTTTAGGAAAAATCAAGGAAATTCTGTATTGCATGGTGCAAGATATATCCTGTAGTTTGATGTTAGCCTTTGCATAAATAGCTGCATCCCAAACTCTGAACATCTCCAATAAAACCAATAAGCAAGATATCTGCTGAATGCCAGCAAGATTTTAGGCCAGGGATGTGAAGAGCCCAGGAACTGCTGCTATGTTGTGGAGCTATAACTAGAACTGAACTGTAACTTTATTCTCAAAGTAGTACAAGCATAAGTTTGAAAAAATGTTCTTGAGATGATTAAATGTTTAGTATTATCTTCCATTTGCTTGCATCTTATATTTCCTGCATTTACAAATAAAAATCATTTCTTCCCTTTTTACTCAGCCAAAAAATTCTGGCTAAGCCCTGGAAGTCAAGGCTTCTCAGCTTTAGCAGTGAGCTGTGTTTGAAAGATTAACGTAGGTTCATAGGAGTTCACAACACAGTTCAAAGGTACCCCGATTACATAACAAATTTGCTGCCATAATAACCCTGTAAAGCCTAGAAAAGGACAAATTGCCTGGGTCCCTTGGTAGGAGGGAGAACAACGAGTGTGGGCAGATTTAATTTCACTTAACATTACCCATCGAAAGTTAGATGTCTCAATTAAACGAGCTGCTCAACCTCTCTCTCCAGTGAGTGAATGGAAAGAGACAGGTACTTCCAGATGGTAATTCATTCCATCTTAAGATACGCTTCCAAGATAAATGGGATGAATTGCCATACCCATCAGAAGGTTTTGCAAATTCATTTGGCTGTAGAACAGGTAATAAGCTTTGACTTTGCTACCAGAGTGTTTACTTTATTTTGCTTTTAGAAATATTGTTGGAGTAAAGTTACACGTCATGTTCTTTGTGCTCTGCTTTTCTTTCCTAGTTTTGAAATCTAGCCTTGCCATGAAGCTCTCCTTGAACAGATGAGAATGTATTTATGGACTGCGTATAATCTTGGCTTGTATTGTACACCATCATTAATAGCCTCAATCCAAAAGAGGAACAGTAACATATCATTTCAGGAGCACTCCCATTGAACTATACTCAGATGTGCCAGTATTTTACTCAAAGTTTTTTTTCTAGCCCCTTAATACAGTGCATACTCTGTTCAGTAGCATGAATCTTCAGAGAAAACTGTTTTCCTGTGAATTGCGTGTAAAAACAGCAGCTTTGCACATACACTACATCATTTGCTCGTCTTTTATCTGTAGCACTTCATTGCTATGAAAAGCACTTTGTTTTGCGCTCTCTGGGATTTGGAGGTAGCCTGGTGTTTCATCAGAATTCCTCACGTTCAGGCTCGGATCCATCTATGTGCCTGGAGCATGTGTTGCACCTGAAAGAAAGCATTTTCCCTGTCAGATTTTTTCCTTTCAGGCAGACTATTGCCTGGGCAGCAGTATGCAGCACACTGAGCATCATTTTTTTTCTTCTTGTCTCTTTTGCTGTAACTCCCAGCTCAGATACCAAAGACCATATGTCCAAGTAGCAGTTTTATTGCTTTCAGAAGCATGGTCTGCAGAAAAAAAACTGGCTTATACTTTGAAATTTTTAATGGATGTTCACTGGTCTTTTAAAAAGACTGGTGGTCACCTGCAGCTCCGTGAGTTTATGCCCTCTTCACAGGTGGGGGGATGGAGGAGAGGAGGTGAGGACATTAGGAACAGCTTGGACAAGCAGGTGATTAGAACCAGCAGTCCTAATTAGTTTTTAATAGTTCGAGAGGGGATGGGGGCTTGTACCTACATATGGTTGAGAATGCTTGGGGGTTGGGGGTTTGCAGGAGAGAGCTGAGAAGGTAGAATGGCTGGGTGGAAGGTTTACTAAGCATGGGGGCTTGCTGGAAGTCTGGGGGAAGTGGAGAGCTGCTTGGTTTAGATCTTTTGAATGATGTTAAGGAGCTGTACAAAACTAGAGTGCGGGTTTATGAGTAGAAGGTCTTTAAATATTCTACATATGTCTTCCCTATTCCTTGTAAAGGGAGAGTGGTAAGAGACATGACTTCTGAAGAAAGGGAAGAGCCTTAAGGTGCTAAGTGCAGCCCAGGTTCTCCCTGGTAAAATATCTCACAGAAAAGCTGTGCCTTGAGGTCTCCTTTGTGTTGTGAGCTGCATACAGAAATTGCTCATCTAGTAGAGCTTGTGCTGTAGCTGCTGATTGTGGCTGCTGGGCATAAGTGGCCAAATTCCTACAGGTAAGCGGCTGACTAATTTCTACTGATTCTAGGAAAATACAAGTGTGTGTGTGTGTGCTTGAGGTTAGTTCATGTGTAGGCATTTTTAATTTTTCCAAGTCACCTGTTTCAAGTGCTGTAGCCCCTGAGGCAACCACGGGATGTTGTCTGGTGTTAAAGCTTTCCCTGTAACCCTATAAAGCTTGGCAAGGCTCTCAGAGTGAAATATTTTCCAAATCTTTCAGAATCTACTCCAAATAATCTGATGTGGAAACTCCTGTGTGTGAATGCTGTAAGCCTTTTCGTTGTGACTTTGTATTACGATTGCCAAGTAACATGCAAGTGGTCCTGGGCATTGGTCTGTGAACGGGGGGCAGGGGGAGCCTGGGCAGATAGGGGGAATAAAAGCTGAGATTAGACTTCTTATACTAGTATTTTTATGAGTATTCTTCAATGACTGTCTCTTAATCAAATCAGAAGATGGAGGTTAATGTCTAAGAACTTCTGAGGCTCTTATTCTCTCTTGTTTGCAAGGTAGACAGAAGAATGATCCTATACCCATGTCTTTAAGGTATTCATCTGCTGCCTAGTCTGGAAAGTGTTCTTCTGTTTCCTAGTAATATTGTGATACTGTTTCTCTATGGGATATCTTTCTTGGGGATGCCCTTGAAACTGAAAAACTTCAGCTATCTTGTTACTCAACTTGTCATTCATAGGTTCACCAGGCTTTCTTCTGTAGCAGAAGAAGATAGCTTTATGGAAGCTAATGAAAGCTGAAATCAACGTTGTGTGCATTTTGTCTCTTCTGAAGTTTTTATCAAAAGAGTTATTCTGTTGTACAGCATAACTGTTCATTAAAAATGCTTATCCTTCTAAGGGTGTCTAGTAGAAGTTAGATATGTTATACAGTAATGCTAGTAATTAAATTTGTAAAATAACTGTTTTTTGATAGACTAATACAAAAGCATGATTACAGCAGCGGCTCTTTCTCATTAGTAGGAATGACATGCCAGCTCTAGAATATGTCATGATCTATAAGCCCTAGTGGTTATAAATGGCATAGAATTGTACTATATCCTTGGGTGTTAAAAAGCTGTCAGCTATTTATTTTCATACTTACAAAGAGTATACTACATTGTACTATAAATATTACATGGACTATCTTTTTTTAATATAGCTTATCCATATGGTTCAAATATGAATCTGGCCCCCCTTTTAGCATTCTCTTGCTGGTATTCTGATAGATCTCATATCGCTTTGATTCTTTTGTACTGTAAAAAGCGGTTTGATTATAAGGTGTGTGAGTGACATACAAAATATGGATATGAAAGGCCATGGTATGGACTCTTTTTGATTTAAAAAAAAAAAAAAACACAAATGCAGAGAGGCAGAGGAAAGAAGTACAGGGATTAATCATAAAGACAGACTTTTTCTCTTCCAGGAGAAGGCTGATAAATAACTGATATATTTGAATGCTATATATTAAAATTTGACTTTGGAGCGAGGGTGGAGGGATCTTGAAAGAAAAACCTTGCTTTATCTTCTGTGGGTTCAAAAGAGCTTCTGTAAAAGTAGCATGAAGTCTGGAATTAAACCACTATTGATTTAGGGGAAAAAAATAAAAATACAACTTTGTAGAACAAGCAGACAAACTCCTTTAATGATGAGTTTCTGAGATGGACATAAATTTAGAGCACATTTGCTTAAAGCTGAGTAAATTACCTGTCCTAAAGCTAATGCTTTGCAGCCCCATCCTCCGTTAGGGCTCAGTATTTAAGTTTGCAATGTAGGTAATATGCAGAAGTTGACGAGAAAGCTGAGGTTCTAAGGTCAAAGGCTAAAGAGTTCATTAGTAGCAGATTCAGCAGACTTTTTTCACCTCTGGTTGTAATGCTACCATATTATATTTGTGGGTTCTTGAGACTTTTTGTTTGTTTTTACGATGCGAGTTTATGTGGTTGAAATGGGAGGTGACTATATGCATGTTGGAGATGGTGAATATTTGAGATGTCAATCTTCTATTTTGCAGAGAACTACAGCCAACAAGACTTCAGGTGCTCCTTCCTACAGCAGATGGTCCAGTTCACAGCCCCATCAGGTAATTTGCCCTTGTCAAAAATGATATGAAGCTCAGGATGACACAAGCTTCCTTCTAAAACGAATCTGTGAGGGGACTGGGGAGAGGTATCTACCTACATTAACCCATGTAGGTCCTGCTCATCTCTGAGATTGTTGCAGGAAGTCCTGTGGCAGACTGTTAGATGCAGTCCATGCTTATGGAAGAGGCGTTGTACAGCTATGACTCCTCTAATCCAGTTGTGTGGAAAATGGTTTGTGTGAATCATGATGCTTGGACTGGGGTGGAGGGGTGAAACAGACACATAACAGGGCTGAAATATTTTGTGTGTCTTGAAAGAATGTCTAGCCTGCTAATATTAAACACATTTGCATGGCTCAATGCCTAGATGAAAAGGGATGAAGAACAATGACTTGGGAATCTAATTATGGACTAGGACCTGTCTCATATCTCCAGGGATCTCCTCCAGAAAAGATTTGATAATGGAGGCTGGTCTGAGAGGGGAGGTTGGCACAAGAGGCTGAATGTGAAGATCAGATGACCAAATTTTTGAAGTGTCTTTTGTGGAACATGGTTTGTGTGAAGCATGCTAATTGGATGGGGAACATGGAAGAATTTTGTGTGCAATAAGAAATTGTCTTGTCTGCTCATATTAATGCATTTGGCTGGCTCCAGACCTAAATGAAAAGGGAAACAGAACAATGACCTGGGAATCAGATGATGTACTAGGAGCTTCTTCATATCTCCAGGGAATTCCTCCAGAAAACATTGTGTTATGGTTAGTGGCCAAGAAACAGCTATGGTATGTCAACAATGCAAAAGGACATGTGATAGTCTGAAGTGACAATTAGGAGGCTAATTTAAGTGTGTCTTTTTCTTGGAATCTGTTTCTGTGAAGCGTGTTATATGGATGGGAAGACTTCTGTGTGTGTTAAAAGTATGGCTTGCCTGGTAATATTAAATGCATTTGAGTGGCTGAAGACTTTGACAAAAAGGGAACCAGAAAAAAAAAAAAGGAAACCGGATAATAGATTAGGACCTGTCTCTCATCTCCAGGGAATTCCTTCAGTTAAGGTTTGATAATGGTTGGGTTCCAGGTTGGAGGCTGGAAGGCAGACATGGTAGGTCACCAGAGCAAAAGGAAACATGCATGTGTCTGAAAATGAAGATTGGCTGTAACAATGGTTAGCTGCTGAGATGGGAGGCTGGCCCAGCTGTAGCTAATGTTCGTCAACCCTCTGAATGCATTGTCAGTGATGTAACCATCCCTGATGCCACTGTACCATGGAAACCATTATAGATGGATCCTCCAATCTTTTGACTGTCATTTAAGCTCGAAATGAGTTTAACAAAGTCTTTGGCAGTGCACAAAACTGTGTTTTTCAGTGTGCCCTCCCTCCCCCTAATATTTTTCCACTACTTAAAACAACTAAGTTATAAAGTAGTTACAATAGATAAAATATTTGGGGAGACTTGTTATAAACTCAAACCAAAGAGGGGAAAAAAACTGTTTAGTAATGGTCAGGAAGCAATATTATTGTAAATTATTTCTCATAAAAAATTGAATGTTATTCAATGTTTCTCTTTTATCAAAACCAACCCTTTTTGACTATAGACAAGCACATGACTTCTTTTAAATGAAAGACAGTGTATTTCAACTAAAACAAATCCCTCTTTCAAAACTTGCTTGTTCAGTACTGATCATATAAACATTGCTTTCCCCCCAGTCTTTACGTTTGCTCCTTCCCAATGTCTTTCTACTTCTGCTGCTGCTTTAAAACATTCAGCCTACTGGATTTCTGTTCTTATGCACATGTATATACTAAGAGGGAAAACTTCCAATAATTTGAGTCTTGGTCTTGAAAACTAAAGTGAGAGAAACAATGAATTTCATTTGTGTTCAAACTGGGATGGGAAAGAAAGCAGCTAAATGCTTAATGTAGTGAGTTACCTATTTCACCATCCTTACAATCTTTTCTTAATATTTGTTTTCTCTGGGTTCTATAAGAGTCTTATCCTGCTCTGTATACGTGTTCTATCTGCTTGCTGAGACTTCTGTGTACTTTATTTCTCTCCCCTTTTTAAGCATTGAATTTTTACATTTGGTTGGGGGAGGTTGTTAATTCCTTTTACTGCTCGTTCCCTACTCCATACTAGGGGATCACAAAGTGAGCAGGGAAAAATGCATGGAGTTCCACTAGTATGCACAAGACAGAAATGGCAATGACTGTTCCCCTCTTTCTGCATGTTTGCAGTTGCTCGTTAAGGTTAATGGGAGACACATTCCTAAGTCAGGAGGAGATCATCCTAACAAATCATAAGAAATGCACTTTATGCTCTACACACTTGATTTCCTTTTTGAGGAGGGAGGGGAAAGATAAGTACATAATGAAGATTGCTTGTAGCATTACAACCCTGTCAAATCCCTAGTAGAGTTGAGGGATTAACTACCAGGAATGTTCTTTGAAAGTATGTCTAGACCATCCAGCATCTGCAGAAAAAAAAAAAATGGTTGTACTGCATTAAAGCATGCCTGTGGTAATTTTCCTCCACCTGTGTTGTACCCCACATGTTTTAATCTTGCCTTCCTTTGTCATTTGCACTCTAATCTTTTCTTTTTCATCCTTGTTTATTGTAAGCTTTTGTCCTCTGTGTTTTGGGTTTAATAAGCTTATAAACTTGCCTCACGGATATTACAAATACTAGTACCAACTGTGAGGATGTGTAGCCATGCAGTGGTTCAGTTTGGGAGACCTGAATACTGCTGTGCACTCTCATGAGCTGAAAGTGGCAAAATATTTGTATTGGATCAGAGATTTGTATTCAGCCTTGCAACTTGTCAGCATCTATATATAGTTTATTTTAACATTTTTTGAAGATGGCTTTCCAAGAAAGAAGAAGATCAAAGTTCAAATTCATATTGTCTGCATTTTCTTCAGCCTCATGCAGTGAACCCAGTGAAGGCTTTTCCACATAGATCTTACAAGAATCTGCACAGAAACCTAATAGAGCTACATGGCTGAGGCCTTTGATACATCTAAAATGTTAAAAGCTAAACTGATTTCCTCTTTTCCCTCCCCCAAGTTTTCTTCTTTCATTTCCTCTGCCTGTGTGAAGTTTGAAGGTCCATTGGGTGAGAGATCTGAAGGGGTTCTACAGGTGGGGTCAACGAGTCACTGAAAATAACACATTTTTCACTGACTTATTTTGCTTTGTACTACCCAGACATGCTTATATTTTGTATTGGATAAGCTGAAGCATGTTTATCTACCTCAAATACGCTATCTGGGGAAGGTTTTTAATAAGTTCCTATTAACTCATCGCTCTCATGGGCATGTGGAATTTGTGTGCTCAGGTTTTTTGATGTGAAGCTGTTCAGAGATTTTTTTCCCCTGCCCCTTGAGCCTGGGAAAGTGTCTTGCTGCAGGGGAGGTATCTTTAAAACTTGATTAAGAGGTTCCTTCTGACTGCCCTGGGAAAGACACATTACCTGCTTCAAGCCATTTTTTTTTTCCAAGCTCTCTACTTTTTCAGTGTCAGAATAAGAAGCCAGTAGTCTAAAAGGTTGATTTTTTTCTTTTTTTTTTTTGAAGCCAAGGAATTAATCTATTTAATTAGAGGATTGGGGGTAGGCAATCAAGTCAAACCAGATCTCAGCTTCTGAAATGGCATCCAAGGAGCTATGTTGGACCTTAGTGGCTCCAGATGCATTAAACTTGCTTGAAGGATGGAATCAAGGAGTAGATACAAATGGATATTAATGAGCTAAAATTACCTTTCCTGGCTAGTGGCATCTCTTGATGTGTGAAGAAGTCTGCAGCAATTTTGTGAGAAACTCTGAAGTGAATTTAGTCCTTCTGTGGTACTCTGAAGACTATATGTGCTCACTGCTGATGAAAATAAAGGAGAAAGTAGAGCACTTTTTCAGGCATGATGATATGGCTGATTTCTAATGTGATGCTGCTTTTGCTGAGTGGGATGGCAGCCAAGGCAGAGTGCCTTATAGTGATGATGCATCTGTGTGGGATGGTCTCTCTCTTGCTAGGAGTTGTAGGTGCACAAGTAGGGTGGGATGCAAGGCACTCACTATTGCAGCTCTGTCTCGAGAAGCAGTTCTAACATCAACAAAGTATTCTACTGGTAATGACGTGAGAGCCAAGTGCTGGAACCTGCTGGGGTGGTATAGCTAATGTAGGTAATATGAAGCAACAACAACAACAAAAAAACAACTTAGAAAACAAGAAATGCAGTATTTCAGATGGCAGTTTAAGGTTGAGGCATTTGAAGAAAAAATAGATAAAGTTTCTTAAAAGAAAGAAGAAAGGCACAACAATCCCCATAACATGCTTATGTTCCTGATGTCGATGAGCAGCAAAAAGTGCATAGTACCTACCTAGATTTCACAAATCCACTTAATATGCAAGCATAAGACAGCAATACCTTCCTTCTGAATTAGTCTCTTCTTGCTTGTAGGCATAGGAGGGAGTTTGTCAAGACAGATCGTTCACTTGGTCCCTGCTGTTGTCTGGCACCTTCAGGACAATCTTGTAGTTCTCTTGCAAAAGGGCTGCTAGGTTTTGGAGATGCTTAGATTATCTTACTTTATAAAATTATATGGACACTTTTTTAGTGCTATGTGCTAAATGAGCCTGCAGAACAATTGGTGTGTCTTAAATGCCATTAAAAATAATATAGAACACTTCAGCATCTTTCCCCCACCCCATTCCTATTAGCAAGGCATTAGTTTGAGCTAATGGAGCAAAAATACAGAAAATGAAATGGTGTCCAATGGGCCAAGGGACAGGAGGATTCTCAGCTTCCACTTCGCTCTTCTGTCTGGCTTCTCCGCTGCTTTGCTACAGAATTATTACAGTCTTTCTGGTGTTGGCAACACAAGCCTCTTGCTTTCTTACAGATAGTTGAAGCCTTGTCCCTTGCTGAATTCAGCATAAGTACCTTAATTAAGGTCTGAATGTGTTTTTTCTTTAATATCCTGATCTTTAAACATAGAGATAAGTACTATATTTTTGTACCCAGAGGTTAGCAGTTTTCTTGGAAGACTTGGAACAGACAGGGGATGTTGATAACCATTCAATGTATGATCTAAATTTTAAATAGGCTAACTCTTAACACTGCATTTGGTAGTTTATTGTACAACTTCATGACTGAGATAACAGAAATCCCAATCAAGAAGGAGGAATATGAGGATTGATATTCTAGTTTATTGTGGTAACTGTTTCATTGAATTCCAGGTCAGAAATTTCAGTGCATATATAACTTTCATCTTGTTTACTCCTCATTACTGCCCCCCCCCTTTTACTGCCTCATTACTTCCCCCTCCCCCCCCCCCCCTTCTCTTTCCCTTCGCTTTGCCTTGTTTTTGGCTTTGTATTCTTCTTGCATATGTATTGGAGCACTAGTATCTTGATAATCATAGAATATCTGGAGTTGGAAGGGACCTGCAAGGATCATGAAGTCCAACTCCTGGCTCCATACAGGACCACCTGTATGGAGCATCAATCGAATCATGTCTGACAGCCTTGTCCAAGTGCTGCTTGAGCTCCAGCAGGCCCAGTGCTGCGGCCATTTCCCCGAGGAGCCTGTTCCAGTGCCTGGCCACTCTCTTGGTTAAAAAAAAAAAAAAAATCTTTTCCTAATCCAATCTGATAAGAAGACAATTATACATAGACATTAGTTCAGTAGTTTCTCTGTCAGTGCATGAAGCCAAAATGAACGTTATTCGTCAAAATGAATGTTTTTCAGTACAGGAGTAGTGTTCATTTAGTTTTGGGAAGCCATACCAAGCTGCTGGTAGCCATTGGAATGGTTAAAGCAGAAGCAGCAGCAGTAGCTGAGACTGTTGCAGCCTGTTTGTATGCAGAATAAAAGGGACCTGCAGGTGGAATTCATCATTTGTTAGAGCAGGGAGATGGGTGAGTTTCCTTTAGGGTATCTGGCATGTTACCTGAACACGAAAGGTGGCTCAGAAGATCCATTCCTGTGAAATGACTTTTCTTTTTTAACTAGTGGAAGATGCCTGATTTCAAATACTGTAAATATTCTTGTATTCAGCTGTTCTGATCTCCTTCTGTTTGCTTGTTTTCCTGTGGTGCCTCAAGTTTGACTTGAAAAAAAGTCCGTATTGAGAAAGTCACTGTCTCCCTGCTGACTCAGCAGTTTGCCTTTCTGCTGAGCATTGCAAACTGTGTCAGTAAACTTTAGGTTAAGTGCTTGTCCACTAGAAAACGTACTGAGAACACCAACACTTTTTCCCAGAAGCCACTGAACAGCTGTCAAATAGCAATGATGTTTCTTCACTACTGACCTAGGTTTGAGCTGCTCCGGTCTGTTCATCTTAACAGGAATGACTTGGTCCAACTACTAGGGTTAAACCTTATTATAAAGGTCAGATGAGATCTGGCAAACTTCCAGAAACAGACCAGACAACCCAAGCCACAGAAATATGTTGCTGCCTCCTGGCACTTGGCATGTAACCAAAAAACCGTAGCAAAATTCAGTGGGCTTAATCAGAGTTAATGAGGGAAATTTGTCAGTTTTGCTATAAATTGTGAGTATAAAAATCCCTAAAGCCCTCCTTTTTGTAATACATCTTTTCATACCGAAAGATACCTCAATGCCACACTTTATAATAGTCTTACAGCAACTGAGGCCAGTTCTTACAGCACTTTGACTCCTAGTTATGTTTTTTTTTTTTTAATCACAGTTGGGTAAGCATGTGGAATAAAATCAAGTGGAATGAAAAAAGTGAATTCCTGTTAAGGGTTTTTTTAACTTGCTGTCAGACAGACCTGCTGAATGTCAACAAGCCTCAGTTAGACTTAACCTTTGATTCATTAAACCTAAGTATGAAGTGGAGGCAGTGCCTTGCAGAAGTAAGGTTAGCTAGTGAAAGCCTTGTTGCAAGGCATGATATATAAAAGAATTAATACTGTTCTAAGTTCACCAGAGGACTGAAAAAAATCAAATGTCTGTGGTCAGTACTGCAAGTTTACTCTTGTTGTTACATGCCTAGTATATGCAATGTTATGTACATTACAAATTTGTGGTATTTTGTCTGTAATTAATGTTTTGTATAATTTGTATGCATATAAATATATATTTTGTAATTAATAAATATGTATATGGACATATACATAAATATAAAACCCTAATTAAACATGAGATTTAGGCATTAATTCATGTTACACAACACCTACATGAATCTAGTATTATAATCCTAGTCTGGCAAGTACATGTTTTGCAGAAGTTATGGAGATCTAAATCTTGGTAAAATAATTGTTAAAATTTTCAAGACCTTTTTATCTAATGTTTCATTTGTATTGTTACTTTTTTTAAAACCAGATGCCTCTGTGTATAATTGGTCTGTTTACTTAATTCATCCACCTCAACCACTTCCTGTATGTGCGCTATATCAGCAATGACGCAATGATTCAAAGTTTAGAAATCTCTTCAAATTATAATGTTTAAACCTTAAATTTGAAGTCTAATCCTTATGGAAACATAAGGACTCCAAGATGCAGTATTGTAACTTTTTTCTCCTCTTCAATTGTGAGAATAAAATATATTGGTTTCCTTCTCATTGTTAGTCAGTGTTGGAGATACCATTGGTATATAATTGCACTTTCAAGCTGAGGTTCAGAAGATTCCATTTAACTTGGTTAATCTTAAGGAAAGTGTTTTTTTAATGTTTTAAAACAGCTGTCATAATAGTTTTTTATTTCTATACCATCTAACCTTTTCTACTTATTTTTTATGTACTTATTTTTTGACAAACACGAAGTGAGTGGGCTATGCAAAATGTGTGCTCAGTTTGTTCAAGTTTGCAAAGAGAACTTTGTCCTAGGGGTGAGGGAAAGTAACAGCATTTATGATGACTTCTATATACACAAAAAGTTTCCAAAAAGTGTCTGTCAGCTACACTTTGTAATTCAGCTATTTTCTTTACTGGGAGAATTTTATAAGATTTAAAAAGACTGAAACAGAAGGGTTCTGCAGAAACCTCATTTAAAATTAATAAAGTCAAAATTTTTCACTTTTTGTGTCACATTCTGTATAGTCCCTGAAAGCTGCCCTGCCTCTTTTGGGAACCCCACTTCAAAACTGCAGATTGTATTTGATAACACCCTGAAATATTCTTTCTTATAACTTTTTAGTTTGTTTCTTAGCAAACGAAGCTTCTCAATATTCTCTTTCTGACTACTATTTACTGCTCCCCTATAGCTTGGCCTATTTGACCAATTTTTGTAGAGAGGAAAGAGTGCAAGTTTCTTGAACCTTACAGTTCACACGGAAAATCCAACTCTGGAAGAGCCTGGTAGAAGAGAGGCTAGTAATGCTGCTCCAAGGGAAGGCATGAGATCACCCCATGCTAGACACCAGGCAATTCATGGGGGACAATGATGTTACGGATTTCCTAACATTGAGACAAAAAGTCTTGGTGGCTGGTGTCTGTGTTCTTTCAAGAATGAGGCTAAGCTTTTTTTTCCTGTGCAGATTTTCTGGTTAAGGGATGAGCTCATACCAGGGCTTAAGGAATAATTCAATTCAAGTCAATCATCTGCAAGAGACATGTACGTTCACCATCAGGCTTCATTAGTTTTGTTGTTTACACGGCTACACTGGTGAATTAGAACAAAATTCTTTATTGGACTGGTTGAATTCAGAACTAAAATTGAGGTGTTTTTTTTTTAAGGAAACTTTCCTTGCTGTACCTTGCAACATTATTCCTGAATTTTCTTTAAGTTCAGACTTGGTCAGGTAAACTACAAACAATGTTGGTTGAAGTGGCACATAATCTCACAGTGGGATCTCTCTATTACTCTGTCTGTGGTATCCCCAGTGTGTACATGCTGACTAATAGCAAAGAGTGACAAATAATTTTACAGACTAACCCTTCTTCTCATGTTCTACTAAATGTCTTGTTTGATATCTTGTAATGTAGGCTTCTTGGTTTTGACTTTGCTATGAGAGTTTAAAAGAAAAAGAAGCTGCCGGTGGATGATTTAACAATTGTTAGTAATTCATTGTGATTTTTCCTACTTGAAATTTAATAGTTGTTGGAGAGAGCAGTTCATAAAGATTTTTTTTAAATGCTGCTTGCTGGTTAATACAATCAATTTGATGCAAATGATAATTAGCATGACAAGTTGCAGCCTACATGTGTTCACCCCCTTGCAGTGTTCCAACGTTTTTAAAGATTGGAAGATAGGTGGGAGCAAAAGAGTTTAAGTTATTTTTAGGTGACTTTTGCCCGTCTGTCCTATTATTTAGAAGTAACAGATGGACTCTGCTCTTTGTGCCTCTCATCCTTCATGCTCCTGAAGCCTTAAACCTGGAAAGGAAATGCAACCAAGAGACCACCGCTGGATCTACCATCAGCTGCTCTAACAAAAGGGTTGATCGCCTTCCAGAGCAAACACTAGCAGAGGAGTATGGCTTAACCTTCAGAGGAGAAACAGCTGTCCTTGAGCTGTGTCCAAGGGCAGGTCTAGTCTCAGTTTGCAAGGATGGTTAGGGAAGACTGTCAGATCTGGTGGCACACCAGGGCTGGTGGCACAGAGCTGTTTGTCTGCATTTGCTAAATGAGCTCCTGACAAAATGCTCTCTCAAACCTTTCACCTTTGCTATCTTTCACATGAAGGAGAACAAAGATGGCTGATGGATTGTTTTAATGACCTAAATGATGATCGTTCTGTTTGATAATTAACCGTGCAAATCTGAAAGAAACAATTAGTGGGTCAACAAAAACAGATCTGCAGGCTACATTTTGGGGAAATCTAATTTGGCTATAAAGATAGGTTATGCTTTGTAATGAGAAACGGCAAGGCGTTTTGCTGCAACTGTCATGGCAACTTTAGAGCTTCTTTATATAGTCTAATTTAAAATGTATTTACCCTGTAGCAGTGAAATTGCAGTCTATGTATGAATCATAAAAACTGGCGATGGAAAATACCTCTTGAGCATATGGTCCAGTTCCTCAACAGATACAATTCAGGTTAACTCTGTCAACAAAGAGATTCTCTCTTCAATATTGGTCTGTTTGACCTGGGTTGTTTTCTGAATGTGGACTTTTTCTACAGGCTCTTTGTTTTTTGGAGTTGATCTTGGTTAAGAATCTTTCTGTATTAGAGATCTCAGTATTTCAGTTTTACCTCAGCAGTTTGTGAGTTCTGCTGTCCCCTGGATGGCTCTACATGTGCTCAAATAGCCACTGAACAGTGGTAAAATTCAGTTGCATCAGGATGCAGGTCCTGATGTTTTAGCCTATAGATTATTTGCCTACTGAGCAAGATCTTGATTATACGAGTTCTTCTCTTTTGTTCAGTTATGGTATGTTGATATTTGAAATCAAAATATACTTCTAACTTTGAGTCTACTCTTTTTTCCATTTTTTTTGTTAACAGTGGAAGAGTTAGTGAATGTGGTGTTGGAAACACAATGGGACTTTGATGTGGGCGATTGCATTTAGCATGAGGTTCAAGGTGATACTTCTCCCAGCATATCTAGAGACCTCATGCCATCCTGATGATCAGCTTTTTAGATCTAGAGAGATTTTTTTCAGGAATCTTGATACGTTCCTAGCAGAAGCTAGTTCAGTTTCCCCAAAATCACTAAAGCTTGCATTACACTAATCCTATCAGTAGTCTTGTATCCTACTGAAGAATTGTTCTTAAGAGCATGATGATCACCTTTAGTACCCCACAGTTCTGCTGCTGTCTGGGAGCATGTTGTAAACACTGACTATGAAGTGGGCTATCAGTTTTGACTGGTATTATTTTAATAAGCACCAATACTTTGTACGTTTGGGAAGAAAGGATTGTTTAAAAAGCCAAGGGCCTGCAAATAACTTGTAGTAATACCGGGCCAGAACCCTAAGTCTGCTCTAAATGAAATATTCAGCTCTTCTAAGAAAGAAGATGAAATGGGGATAATGTAGGCAAAGGACTGGATAATGCAATTCTGTATAAGCTTTGCTTAGACTTGTTGTAAATCCACTGTGTTTCTTTTTTCAGCTATAGGGGATGTGAAGGATGATTATTAATGTGGCAGGGAAAAATTTGTATGGGAGTACAAATTTGAATTAAGTCTTCAAAAATGAAGGAAAAATGCAAAACAAGCTATTGAAAAGGCTGAAGTAGTGAATCTAGAAATCCTGTAGGCTCCAATGGAAACAGTGTTGTGATCAACAATGTAAGAAAGACTTCACTCTAACAAAATTCAGTCTTGGTGTTTTCTTTGCTAGTAAGTGTGAAAGGCACTCAAATGGGAAAGCACCTGAACTGCAATGAATGTGTCACTGCAATGACAGTGTCTCAATGGTTAAGACTGATTTGAATTCTTTAGCATGCACAGGTTAAATGCAGATATTAACTGTACAGTTGCAAAATTAAGAAGGGAAAGCTATAATATCATGGAGGTGGCTAACCTACCCATCCAAAGCTTGTGGAAGAAAAATGATAATCTGGCAAAGTATGGTAATGTGTCTGTTCTGATTTAAGGCACACAATTTGTTTTTGTTCTTTGTTTGTGAACAGCAAAAATAGTAAGCAGCATTATGCAGTGTGCCTCCATAGCTGTGGCTGACTGTAAGGAGTGCGGGAAAAAATGCCATTAATCCTTCCAGTGACTTTTAGATGGGTCTCCAAAGACTAGACAAAACTCTAAGCCACTTTGAACAACTGAGCTCTGTCTCCTGCAGTACAGTGCTTGCTTATCCTGCTAGAGATCAGGCTCTGCTTGTATCCATCTAATAGGAATATATTGAATCTTGCATGGAGCGAGAGAGGACTTTGATCAATATTGCACGCACTTTATTTGAGGACCTACAGCAGAGGCCCTACACTTAGAAAAACAATTGAAGTAGGTCTTGGGAACACTTGACAGAATACATAAACAGATGATGTTATGGTCTCAGTGGAAATCTAGTTGTATTGAACTGAAAATAGACCATACAAGGAGAAAATTGAAGAATACTTAGTCCTTGTAGTAGGACACTATGCAATAGGCCGGCAAGCTTTGTTTGGATTCCTTTGGAAAATAAAACTACAACAAAATTATCTCCCTTAAAGGATATAGTACACCTCTGCATGCTACCCAAACTTCTGAAGGAGGAGTTTGTCTAACAAGTGAAGCATACTGTGGGTATTTGATAATGAAAATTACAAGTATGAATTGACCAGAGTAGGAAATCGCAGGAGTTATTCATGAGATCTCGTGCTTCTTTAGGACTGGGGAAATGCAAATCCTAGGGTTAGTTCGCCATTTGGCAAAACAAATACATTAATTCTGAGCTGCAATCACATGTGTTCCTTGTCCTGTGTGACAGGACGATGCTGGTATCTAGCTGCTGCATATCAACAAAGTGTGTGGATTGTGAAGCATTATCTGAGCTGGCTTGTCATCTCATGTTTGTTTGTATGTTTTTCTCCATGTTGATTTTTATCTAGGAATGTTGTGCCAAAACACCTAATTTTCCAAAATTAATTTTCCAACATAAGTGAAAATAGTGTTTGCTATTTAGGCCAGCATAAACAACCAGCTCAGATCGAAAGGCTTTCCATGCCCTTTGGCTACTTGCGTTCAGTTCTAGTACCCAGGCCCAAGTCTTTTATCACAGTACAATAGCCTGGCATCCTTTGTTTAGTTATTCAAATAACTAAATTGCATTCTGAAGTACATACTTATTTTATCTTAAGTTTTACTCTTTTTGAAGTCTGGAGTCTCCTCCTAACTTCTTGATCTTGTTTCTTCTGTGATATTATTTCCCAGAAGGTAGGATCTGAGAAGTTCTATAGTCACTAAGCAAGAGTGGCAGCTTTTGCTGCACAAACATGAATAAGAAATCCTGCCTGTAATGGTGCAAAGCATCTGAAAGAGCTGCACTAAGAAGCATGAGAAATAAAAAGCCATGTGTTTTGACTGGTATGGGAAGTTTGAACTGGAGCCTTCTCATGCCACAGCCAGGTTGTTACTTCTGTGCTAGAACTGCTTCAGTTCCTCATGTTTAAGGTTGCAGTTTTTTGGTCAATCTTCGGGGAGAAAGAAGTAAGTCTAAATAAAAGCTATCTTTTTCAAGTCCTTTAAGTACTTGCCTATAGAGTAAAGCATCTGCAGAACTAACTTGGACTCTTTCGCTGTTTTTCCCATATTGTCCTTAATATGATCTTTCTTCAGAACCACTCCAGTTTGGCTTCTGAATACCAGCAGTATCGGCGGGGCTTAAGAGCCACAGATAAACTCAGCCATAAAACTACCGAACTTCCAACTTGGGCTTATACTTTGTCGCTTACCTTGGAGATGTTGAATACGAAGCCATTCTACTAAAGATGTAGTAGCACTTGCAATCAGCAAGGAAAAAATGTTTAAAAAAATCTTTTGTAGTCTAGAACTGACATAAGGGCATCTCTTGAGGGAAAGTGAGCACCTACCTGAGCTCCATCAAGGCATTGGTAGACTCCTAGCTAAAAGTGGTATGGGTCCTGCAATGTACTTGGGTTTCAACATTAGAACTGGCTGGAATCCTTCACTGAAGG
The DNA here is from genome assembly GCF_013377495.2 of Cygnus atratus. Lineage (NCBI taxonomy): Eukaryota > Metazoa > Chordata > Aves > Anseriformes > Anatidae > Cygnus > Cygnus atratus. The sequence continues at coordinate 42,471,512 of NC_066363.1, forward strand.
TGCCTAAAATAAATCAGAAAACTCACTAAATCCTCATAAGTCAAACTGAAAGGTCCTTTTATGGATTAAAATTAAGCTGGAAAATGTACAAAAATATTGTGTTTTTCCACAGTAGTTCTAACAAATCAAAAATGCATAGTAGGCTCAATGGAACTGAGAAAAGTTGAAGTGGGTCTCAGTTATGGAGAAACATTGAGAAGTGCACGGGGGAGTGAGATGAAGAGGAAATATGCCAGGTTATGTACATAAAAGTCCTAATCTTTTTCCTGCTCAAGAGTGTCAGTGGAATTATGACATGCAGTCCTCTGAAAATAGAAAGTAACAGTGTATTAGGGTTAAGGGGGAAGGACTGGAGAACAAAACTGCTGATGTCACTGTCATTGCATAAAACCAGGGTCTGCTGGCTTCTTGAAAACTGCTTGCAATCTTTTTCTATTCTTACTACTTTACTCCATCTCTACAGGATAAAATGGAATTATAGGAAGCTATAAAATTTGATCAGGAGTAGGGAACACTTCTACCTCAGCAAAGATCAAGTATATTAGGCTGCTTTAGTTGGAGAAAAATGTAACATGAAAGAAGGTTAGCAGGAGTGTACAGAATCAGGAAGTTGGGGGGGGGGTGGAACTAGTAGAGAATCCATCTCCTCCACTGTTTCTTAGGAGCCTGGAAGGTAGTGAGCAAAAGAGAGATTGTTCTGGTGAAATGAGTAAAGGACGCGGAGGGGGCTTACTGCTGCGCAGCATTGTGGATGCAGAGAGTGTGGATAAGTTCAACATGCTTAAAGCTTTAACAAAAAAAAAAACCTACTGATATTCAACACAATGATGTGTATCTAACTCTTGGCTCTGAAATCTGAGCATTCAGAGAGGTCAGAATTTAGGATTATCTGCTCTGGAGAAGTACCACTCCAGGCTTCTGCTCTTCCTTGTACCTTTTCATGAAGCAGCAGCTACTCTTCTTCTTGGGAGGAGGATAGGGCCCACTTGGACCTAAACTCTGAATTGTTGCCATTCTTTTGTCACTTAAATTCATGTTGTGTCCCAAAAGTGAAGGTTATGTTAAATCATAGAGAATAGCTTTCACATTTAGGGCCGACCAGTTCTTCCAGCACCTGCTGCAGTGTGACAATAATCCATCACCACAGTATAGTGTTCTTGTGTTAATACAGCAAGAAGAGAAGTAAGTGTTGCACAAAGCAAGTCACAAGCAGCTTAAGGCTTTCTACGTCAAAGCCATTAATTCCCACAATGTTTTTGAAGGACAAGTGAGATAAAGTCAGGAATCAGAAGGTTCTGGAGACGTTTAGGGTTGGCTTGCTAAGACGTGGTTGAGAGGTGGGATGCTGCTTAGCTTCTTTCCCCTTTCATTGCAATCTGGTGCCTCCAGAGATGCGCTGAACAGGCTTGAGAGGAGGAGGAAACACCACAAACTCTGCAGAGAGCTTTTCCTTGCTTCTCTGTCCTGAAACTTGTTGTGGTTTATCACTCATTAAAAATAAATAAATAAAAAGGTAACTGTAAGCTACATTATATGATATAGGAGAGCCAGCACTCCTGTGTTTGTCAGAGCCGACAGCTGCATTTGCAGCTAGCTCCTGAGGGAGGTCATCCCAGCCTCTGCCACAAGGAGGCAGAAGCACTAAATCATAAACTACTTCTAAACCTGCTCTTTGGTACATATTTCAGCTTATTAAAACCACGCTTTGGAGGATCTATAGCTTCTTTCTAACGTATATAGATGATTGCATAGGAAAAATTTGCAGGGGAGAATCCAAAGCATCAAACAAGTTCTTGTGTGTGGGGTTTTACTTGATGTTTTCTCAGGTTGTAAAAAAAAGTTATAAAAACATCTTAGCGACAAGTAAAATTCTCTGCCACCACCCCTGCCAGCAGTTATCTAACCGTTTCCCACCCATTGCATTTTATAGTTATCAGTTTTGCTTATTTCCCGTTGTAAAGGGAACTCTGAAGTCCAGACCTGTGACAGTGACACATTAACATTGCAGTAATTGTATTTTCAAACATGCTTGGCTTCCTGTTCAGCTAATATGTTGCTTACTCAGCTGCTTGTGGTAATTTAGAAACGCAGCATGGCATATTCTTGTTTCTGGACTACCTTCTTTGTAAGGATGTGGTCTGATTGCATTGTAATAATTCTCCCAGAGAAAAGCTATAGAGGATTCTAAAAAGCATGAGCAGTTTAATTGAGTCTGATCCCTACATAGTGCTACTGAATGTGAATGAAATCCCACTTGCGTCCCAGTGAACAGAGCATTGAAAGCTTGATGGTGGTTTATTGTATATGCTTTTTATATTCCATAATGCGTGTAAAGAAATGGAGAAGGGGAGGCAAAATTGAAAGGGAAAAATGGCATTTTGTCTGTAATTCAGCCTGCTTTGCTTAAGTATCAAAGTACATGTGGCAGAAAAGTCACTTAGTTGTCCGAAACAACTGTGGCTCAGTACATACCTGGGCATAATGGAATTTGTTTAAGGACATGGTATCATCTGTAATGTCAGGTGTCCTAGCTGTTACCATCTGTGCCAGACTGTATCTAGCTGGCTGTAAATACAGACCCTCTGCTATGTGCTTTATAACCCTGATCTCTGTTAGTGTGAGTTAGTTCACGTGTTGAAATTGTCTTGGAGGAGAAGTCTTCCTGACTAGAAATAATGTGTAAGGAAAACATCTGCCCATAAGGGGATGTTGTGGTCTATTGTTTGAAGATGTATTACAGGTTAAAATTACAGATTATGACACTTCAAAGACGCTTGCTGATGCTCAAGCAACAATCAGACATGCAGTCATAATGTTTCTGTGGTTTAGTGTCTTAAAACTAAGAGAAGGAAAAAAAAAAGACAGCAGATTGGCATTTTGGTAAAACACAGCGAATTGCTTCACTGTCATACAGAATGCTACCGCAAATGCATATTGCTGAGAGCAGGCTGGCTTGCCCCAGTTCTGCTACAGTGTGCAAGACTGGGGCTGGTAACCTTCGTGTGCTAACAGCACTGCCTTTGTATTTGTACAAGTGGCACATCGAGGGCACATCTTCACACAGCCCAAGGCTTGAATTTGGGATCACATCATCTAGCTCCTGCTGTAATTAATTAATTAATTGTCCGTCTTCATGTGTTAATATCCAGTGAGACTGTGTGCAAGGTAGTTGGGTAAATAAAGCATCAGTGCGTTTGCATGTTGTTAGGTAGTATATGCATCAAAGAGTGGCTCTACACACTTAAGTGGAGAGATCAATTTTTTTTTGAGCTTTAGGGAAGTTGTGGACTGAAAATAATCATATGTTTCTACAATAAAGTCCAGTTTCTGACCTAACATTATTTTCCTCTTTTCACCTTATCAGATCAAATGCAGCTCTTGTTTATTTTATTCAATGTTAAATGCTAAAAGGGAGATAGCCAAAGCAGTTTAACATCCAGGCTCTCTCCTTTGCTTTACGCTTCCTCATGCTTTTATCAAGTGCTTCCAGGAAAAAATAATCTCAGTGCTATGCGTTGTTCTGCCACAGGCCTTGCATATTGGTAAACTTGTCTCCTCTAATGTATCTGTCAAAAACAATATAAAAAATGTAGGATGAATCCTCTATATACACAAACTGCTTAATGTCCTGTTACAACTAAGATCTATGTTGTTCTATTTATGTAAACTTGATATTTACCTTTTTTTTTGTAATCGCTTAAACTTTTTGGCAATTCACCTTTCTCCTGCTGTATTTAGGAGGGTTGTTCTTGCACATCTTAGAGCTGCACAAACTGTTGTGCATGTTTGGCAGATGGCAGAGGACATGTGTTGCTGTCACACAGGAGCTGCCGAAAACACTGCAGCACCAGAAGAAATGAGTGCTATCAAGCTTCTTCCATTAAGAATGGCTTGCCACCCGTTTTCCTTCTTGTCTTGAATAGCCATAACAACTTTAACTGCCTATTCAGTTTTGTCATTTGACTGACTTCTGTGTTATGGAAATGATGTGTGATATGCCTGACTTCCGATTTCCAGGTAAATCACACACAGACAAGGGAGCCCAGTTTACTCTAATGATACCTCATCCTTTCAGATATCATGGCTGAGCAAATGGTCTATTGCCTTGATTACAGTGGTCACTGAGGTAATGTCTGACATGTTTTTTTTAGTTCCCAGTTGTCTAGATAATAGCCTGTGATAATGATGTTATTGCGTGCTTTTTGTAGTGAAACGGGTGATTCCTACTTTGCCTGAAATTCTGCCGCATGTCACAGCATGGCTGGAGCCCATTGCTTAGTTTGCATATCCCAGCACATGCCACGATTCTGCAGCAGGGCTCAATGCTCGTGGCCATGTCTGGGGAACCCACTTATATCTTTAGGTCCTCCAGAGAAATGTTTCTATTTCAGAGCAACTCCTACGTTCTTTTGAGAAAGTATTTTTTCTTTTTTTTTAAGGACACAGACAAAGTGTTTTGTGTCAATGTGCGACGCTGAAGTATTTTTCAAATCACCTTGAGACTTAAAATGTTCTTGTGTGAAGTTTTTCTGCGGTGTCTGGTGATTACTGAGGTGGAATTGGTATAACTTTTGCCTTTATATTTGGGGGTGGGATCGGGTGGGTTTTGTTCAGCTGTTACCTTGAAGTGTTTTGAAGCTTGTTTGGTTTAAGAATTCCTTTTGGTTTGGATGCTGTTTTTCTCTTACGAGAGTGTCTTATATAAGTCAGCTGTATATCCCTTTATTTTTTTTTCCTTGTAATTCTGCTAGCGGTGGCTTTGCCTTAAAGTCCTCTCTGTCTGTTTGCTATACTTACTATGCACAACTTCCCACTCTTGATTAAGATTACAATAGTATGATGTGAGTTCAGCTATTGGTGAGGCCTCTTGTTTCCATTTAGGTGATTCTTAATTTCCTCGGAAGAAGTGACCCTGGTATGGAAGTTATGGATGCTGGCTGGTTCTGTTTCCTCACTCCCAAGAATTTCAGGACAGGGATAGCTTTTTATCACAGCTGTCAATGAGACTTAATGAGACACGACTGTTTCTGACTGCTAGAAGACTGCAGCACAATTTGCAAAGTTGAACACTTCAGAGGATGCTTTTACAGCTTATGAAGTTAAATAACCATTGAATTGACTTAATGTTTTTGGGGAAAGACGTGTGTTATAGTGCTTATATTTTTCAGATAACAGTAACTTTTGTGTGGATAGCAAGCATATGGTCCCATGGTGTGGTAGCTGTGCTCTCAATCAGATATTTATACTGTTCTGTGTTGTGTTTTATTTCCCTGGCTCTTTCTAGCAAAAAGGTGAAGATGTAATTCTGATCTCCCTTGCTGCCTCTGGAGCCATTTACTTGTGTTATCTATTTTGTGCCTGCTACACACAAACATGTCCTTGGTGTTGATAGTAGTCTGTGATTTAAAACCACTCTCATTCTTTTTAGTTTTGTCATATGCATAAAATATTTCATCTTCTGGGACTGCTTTCTTTCTTTCTGCTGTGTGTTTCCCATTGGTTTGCAAGGCAAGGTATAATTTTCTTGTCAGAGTTATTACATTTGATTCCATACACAAAGCCTTTCCTATGAACTTTGTCATGGCTTTTCTATATTGTACTTATTTGTTACATTTCTGTTTAATTTTTTTACCTTGTATTTTGTGCCAGCTCTGTATTTTTCATTCTTTTCATGCTTTTCCTGTTATACTTAATGAATTATCTGTATGTTTGCTTCCACAGCTTCCTGGGCTTCATTGTGAACTTGTTTGGTGACATTTCTCATCTATCTAATTCTTAGAGTTAATGTAGTCTCTAAGTTCTGTCTCTGCAACTATATATCCCTTGTCTTTATTGTTGGTCAGAAATTATTTTCCTGAGGTGTTCATTATGATAAGTTTTGATTGTGCTGTAGCTATGCAGGAGCCCTGAAGGCCAGAAGATGGTCTCCTCAGCTACTATGCATACAATCCTCCCCCCTACACTTACTATAGACAGTGTCCTTATCTCTTCCTTTTCTCTCAACCTTTGGCGTAAGTCATTCAGCTATACTTCCTTTTATTTGACCCTGGGTAAAGCTGTGTCTTCTAGTAATGTCCTATATTAGCATATCTGGGAGGTTGCCTCTTCAGGGTTCCCTCCTGCTGCTCCTGGAAACAGGTAGTTGTGTGTGGTCATGTTTTTTCTTCTTTTAACTTGGCCATCACTGTGTGGCTCTGGCAGATTTCTCACCTGGTATTTTGTTGTATGTTTCTCAAATTCACATGGATGCTTTCATTGCCTCTATTGCTTAGGAGCAGAGTGCAATTTATGGTGAGCATTTCAGTCTTGCACTAAATAAGGTTGGTTGCACTGCCTCCAGGAGTATTTCAGGAAAACCTTTAAGGCCCCTTCTGAGGGTCTTGAGGGGCACCCTTAGAAGGGCAAACTTTCCTCTTCTACTTCCTACTTACCATTTGGAGGTCATCTGTCCCATCATGACTTCAAATAAAGTAGGAGACCAGTGTGATGGTAGTTTTGGTGCTAGTGATAGCTCTGCTGCTTGATCAAGGTGAAGAGTGAGCAAGAGAAACTGTGCTCTAAAGCTTTGTGGGAATTTCCAATTCTTGAATCTTCCACAGAGGGAGGTGGGATCTCTAACGAGGACTCGATAATGTTTGTTTGTTTATTTATTTATTTTTTCCTCAGACATGTTCCTTTTGGCAAGTAGGACAAGACTAAGTTTAAAATGGAGGCCGGGAGATCAGAAGTCTTCTCAAGACCATGTGTTGGTTCTTCTCCCAGTCCTTTCTTGCTTTAGAGATGTTGAAATGAAGTCCCGAGTTTTGACACTCAGCAGCTTGCTTACTTTCTCAGTGTAAATGACGGGATATGATAAAACCTCCTAAACAAAGGGAGTCCTATATTTCTGGAGGCTCCTTTTGACAGGTTTGCAATATCCAGGTGGAATTATGGAAAGATTTGCCAACTCTTTCTCAGTGACAAATTACAGCTAGGGTTCCTGGTAACAAAGTCTCACAAGAGGAAACTTGAATGGATTGGAATCTTAAAAACAATTTCTCTGATTTTTCTTCTTTTTCTCCATTGCTCCACTAGTAGTAGACATGAAAGCTCCTGCTCGCCTTGATGTCCTCAGCAGGAAATTTACAAATTTACCAGTTGATAATGCCTCAGGATGCACAAGTTTTTTTTGTGCATATAAAACAAACAACAACAACAACAAAAAACCACACACAAACTCATGTATCTTCCTCATTTCTCAGTTACCTGTTAGACACCTGCTACTGCTTACCACGCAGAAGGGCCTGAAAACTCTTCTTGTCTCCTTTCATCTTTGCCTGCTACCAATAAGTCCTGCTTATGATAATGAGCAGAGGCTGAAATCAGGTGCACTTTGGAGACATGATTCTCCAGAATACTTGAGAAGGTAGAAGGCAGTGAGTGAAGTATTTTGTAAGGTTTCTCAGAATTATTGGCATTCCTCTTTGTTGTTTAAATGTACCAATAGTTTTGAAAAGCTCCTGTTATGGCTAAATGGGGCTACCCTTGTTGTCCCTTTCATCCATCCCTTTAATAATTTTAAAGGTTTGTGGGATCTCTTTCCTTTGCCAATGAAAGATTATTTTAGTGATGAACATATCTTCATACACATCAATCTATTCTGATGGATCTTGTTTGACATCATTTGTTGTCTTTTGTTGCAATTTTGCAGCTTTTTCAGAACTCTTAATTCCTTGCTTCTAGCATGCCTGTAGGAGCTGCCCGGGCTTTCCGTCCCTTTTCATGTTTAACCTGTGTTAGAGGCGAGACAGAGAAACGTTATTTATTTCTTCCTGTATTTGTTTTGTGGTCCTCTTTTTTCAACTACCTTCTGTAAGTACAGTTCCTGGAAAACTACAGTTTCCTCTATTAATGTTTTATCTTCATTCATGTGATTCTGCTGACTAAATATTGGTCTTGGTTTTATTCTTTTTCTTTGCTTTTTTTTTTGGGGGGGGGCTGGTCCTCTTTAATTCAGGTAGCAGGCTGCATGCATAAAAGAGTGGTTGTGTCTGCTGCTGGCTTGCTTCTGATGCAATAATTTGTTTTGGCTTTAACGTAAGATGTTTAGTGTAGCACCCTAGCAATATATGCAATATTGGTCTGTCTGTGATTGAGCTACGAAGGTCTGATCTTGCAAGTGTTCAGATATATGCTTAACCTTATGGTCCTGAGTAAGCTTACAGGCTTGATTGACGTTATTGGCAAACACTGAAGTCAGGTCTCTTTCCTGCATATATTCATGCTGAATGCAACCTATTTTTTTCTGTACTGACTTGGTTGCTATATCACAGTTAAAAGCTAGCCACTTTGCTTTTGTGGTCCTTCCAAAGGAAGTATCCTAAGATACGTGCATAGATACAAATCATTTACTAGTTAAAAAGGATAGCTTTTTAGACTAGACCAATTTAAGTTGAAGACCACAACCATGGCTCTTCTGTATGATTTAATTAAAAGTTTGCTGACTTGGAAGATATTTGTCAGAAACTTGCTATTTCTCATATAGTAACCTTGAAGTTAGTGGGGTTACACTGACAATTGAGCAACAAGAAGTAGAGAATCACAGTGTTCTACACTTTTCTTTTGATAGGGTAGTATGCTGCATTAGTCATAAATGTTGATACTTACAAATTAGTATTTATTCACAAGCCTCTCAGTTGCTCTTAAGTATTTACTTTTAGGGAATTATTGGTTTCAAGGAGCATTAGGAAAAAAGATTATTGGTTTAAAGGCTATGAATATTTAGTACTTCAAGCAGAAAGACTTTGATTTATACTTGAAATCACTGGAAATAAATGGGAACATGCACTCTTCAGCATGTGCTCTCACTGATGTTTCCTTTGATAGTCCAGGTGGAGGCAGAATTTCTCTGTACTTCTGGGGACCTTGAGTGTAAACTAGTTGCAAACTTCCACTCAGACTTTGTGCTTACGCATCAGAAAGTTACAATGCTTTACTGGGTTTTGGTCTTCATTTTAAAAAAAAAAAAAGGTGATGTGAAATGGCACAAGGGTATTGAATTTGGACTGTTACATAAAACAAACAGAAGAACCACAGTTTGAGATAATACCTTGAATGGTGCCTTCTGTTCTTAGCATCTGCTGGACTGGTCCATTGGACTGCTATTATACTGAATTGATACAATAATGCTATTTATTTCTAGATAGTTTTTGTAATGGTAGAGTAACATATTTCTATCAGGAGAAAGAAAAGGTGATTGGGGAAACAGGCAGTAAGGATTTACCAGGAGTAAAGCATGTCTGTTCAACCTGTCATAGTGAAATGGCTTTGTCTGGGGACAAGGCAGAACAGTGGGCATCATTTACCTTGACTTCAGCAACACTTCTGGCATGGTCTCCTGTAATGTTCTTTATCCAAATTAGGGATGGGTGGTTGAGAAGATGGGTAAAAATTATCTAGTTGGATGATTAGATTTAGAAGTTAGATCCAGGTGAGGTTGTACTCCGCCTAAGAAGACTGAGGGAAGTAACATGGGTTTGTATCAGGACTTTTCCCATTTGACCTCTTTATTAGTGACTTGCAGAACATGATGAAGGGCACTTTCATGTTTGCAGATGACACCAAATTGGAGAGAATAGATTAATACACTCACGGGCTGGACTGGAAAGGGGAACTAGAAAGGCTGCAGAAGCAGGCTGGCAGGAACCTTATGAAGGTCAATGAGGGCAAATGCAGAGTCCTTCAGCTGGGAAGGAATGAGCCTTGCAATGACAGGCTGGGGCTGCCTGGCTGGGCAAAAGGCCCTGGGGGACATGGCAGACTGTGAGCTGCAAAGAAGTCAGCAGCAAAGTGTGGTGGCCTCCTGGGCTGTATGAGAAAGAGCGGAGTCTGTAGATCCAGGGAAGTGCTTATCCACCTCTATGTAGCACCCATGAGACCACAGAGGTTGTGCAGTCAGGCATCCCTGGAGGTTTTCAAGACCCAGCTGGATAAAGCCCTGTGGAACCTGGTCTGAGCTCACAGCTGGCCCTGTTTTGAGCAGGAGTTGGACTAAAAGCCTCCTGTGGCCTGACTTGAATTTTCCTATGATTCCTATGACTTTTTATAACAAAATCAAGGTCCACATGAAATATTATTTACTTTTCTGTAGAATATTTTTGAAAATGCTCTTGTTTGTTTAGGAGCCTGCTGTATTTTGATTTAAGATTCAGGAATAGTTATCTAATCTCTCCAAAGTACTTATGGATATAAATTTCAAATTCAGTAAGCTTAAAGTTTAGTATATTGATGAGTACAATAAACAGAAAAGTGAATTTAATAAACTGATAGTAATCTGGCCAGAAACACAGTAAGCGCTATGTTATAATTCATGCACATTCTTCTATGGTACTTGTCACCAGACACTGCAGACTGTGCTTAGAGAGTACATACCAGCTCAGAAAAAGCATCCAAGGTTACCTACTCTCCTATGAGCTTAGAGATTGACGACTGCATTAGCAGCTTCCACTATGTCTACCATTTAACACATCTTACAAAATGGTCTCTGCTGTTAGGGATAGGTTGCTGATGAGTTGCTTTAACCATTAACCAAGACCGTGCATTGTCGTGGTTGATGCAATTCCCTTCTCATAGATTTATGCTTTCACATTTTAGATCAATCCTCTGGCACATTTCACTTAAACTAGTGGAAATTAGAGACATTCTCAATAAGTTTGGAAAATAAATCAAACTTTTTTTAGTAGGAAGCTTCTAATATGCCATGTTAGGTGATGAAATGTAGGAGTTTCATTCTTGAAAATCTACTGACCTGCCTTTCGAAGTGCAAGTTCACTGACAGTACAGTGACAAAACCTTTAACCCCAGTATCCTCTTAAAGTTTCTCTCAGAAGTGTTAACACTTGCTATCTTAGCAGTAAACCTGCTGCTAATTATATCAGCCTTGCAGTGGACTGGACTATTGACCTAGCTAAGGTCCTGTTGGCTTAATCTGTGATTACTATCAACAATGAACGTGTTTCCAGGATATTGGTTGTTATCCAGTGTGAACTAACTGAGTCTTGAGGGTATGACATCATTGAAAATTATATTAATTAGAGGAAGGGCGTAGTTCTGTTACTTATAGCTGTTTTCAGTCTCTATATGTTATCATACTAGATTTATGTGGTAGGTTTATATAGAAGATTTCCCATAAGCTTTAATCCTGATCTGAATATATTCACATAGGGGCTTCTTCCCTCGACATCTCTGCCCATCTATTTTTGGTAAGAAATTCTACATATTTTGGTAAGAAATTCTACATAGAATGGAATGGCTTGGGTTGGAAGGGACCTTAAAGATCATCTAGTTCCAACCCCGCCCCCCCCCCCAGCTATAGGCAAGCAAGGATACCACCCACTAGATCAGGTTGTCCATGGCCCCAGTCAACCTTGCCTTTAACACCTCCAAGGATGGGGCACTCACTGCTTCTCTGGGCAACCTGTGCCAGTGTCTTACCACTCTCTAAAGTATTTCCTCCTAACATCTAATCTAAATCTCCCCTTTTTAAGTATAAAACCATTCCCCCTTGTCCTATGACTATCTGCTTGTGTAAAAAGTCCCTTCCCAGCTTTATCATAGGACCTTTTTAAGTACTGAAAGGCTGCAATGAGGTCTCCCCAGAGCCTTCTCTTCTCCAGGCTGAACAGCCCCAGCTCCCTCAGACATTTTTCATAGGAGAGGTGCATCCTCATGGACCTCCTCTGAACCCACTCTATCAGACCCACATCCTTCATGTGCTGGGGGCCCCAGACCTGGATGCAGCACTCTGAGTGGGGCCTCACAGGGGCAGAGCAGAGGGGCAAAATCCCCTCCCTCACCCTGCTGGCCACTCCTCTGTTGATGCAGCCCAGGACACAATTGGCCTTCTGGGCTGCAAGCGCACACTGCTGGCTCATGTCAAGCTTTTTGTCCACCAGAACCCGCAAGTCCTTCTCTGCAGGGCTGCTCTCAATGGGTTGTTCTCCCAGTCTGTGCTCATGTCTGGGATTGCCCCGACGCAGGTGCAGCACCTTGCACTTGGACTTATTGAACCTCATTAAGTTCACGTGGGCCCACTTCTCAAGCTTGTCCTTTGGATGGCATCCTTTCCTTCTGTTGTATCAACTGCACCAGACAGCTTGTTGTCATCTACAGATTTGCTGAGCGTGCTTTTAATCCCATTGTCTATGTCACTGATAAAGATATTAAACAGCACTGGTCCCAAGACGATCCCAAATCTCCTACGGGAACTGCCTGCTTGCTTACCTATAAACAATGTCAACCTTTTTGGTTGCCTTTGTACTCTGTACTGTACAGTCTATCAATGACAAGTTACTACAGGATCAGGCTGAATTGTTGGGAAAAATAGCATTGAAATGTCTTAATGTAGGAAGACAGTTGATTATCTCTTAGCCGCTTCACAAAAAAATTGACAGCCTGTAGCACTAACTCATGAATTTAGCAGTAGGGCCTTTTTTCATATTTTGGTTTGCTCCCTGCATAAATCAAGCAGAGCCTTTAAGGAAGTATAATGGTGGCATCACCATTATTTGTTATAAATTTTCTGCTGCTGAATAAAAGGAGAGAAACTCAATATGAAACCTATGAAAATACAAAATGATAAAAGCAGGTATTTGGCTCTGGAAATTTTTCCCAGTTATTCCCAGCACTGGGGATTTATTCATAGGTTATATTTCATTCGTAAGTCTGTGGCTGCTGTTTTTCTTGAAACTGTGATCTGCCCACCATCATCTGCAGGCCAGTTTTGTTCCTCTTGGATTTTAGCAATTATGTGATGCTGTTGTAGCTGAATTTTACAGGGCTTCCCGTGATGAGCATCACAGGCTCCTGTGAGAAGAGATTGTGAATGAGACTTGAGCAGCTGAATCTTGGCAAGCCCCGGTGGATCCTGTTAGAGATCAGAGGAGTAACCCACAAGCAAGGACATGGAGTAAACAGTGATACATCTGTCAGCAGACAGCTGATGAAATCCGTGCTCTCCGTATGGTTGGGAATGAAAGAAAATATTTTCATCGCCGTTTCACCTCACTTGCACCTCATATACAGCCTCTAGTAAAAGAATGTGAACACTGTTGAATATAGGCTGCTCTGTTAACAAGAGATCCTGCTGTGTATGGATATATGGTATGGGTATTAGTGCATTGCAATGCAATGTGTCTACTTTGGCAGTCTCTGGGAGAAATGCGACCAATGCTGTCTTCATTCCATTAAGTTTTCTGTAGTAGGATAAAGCCAAAGTCAAGAAAAAGGAATTGCTCAATGAAGAGCATGGTAAAAGCTCAGGTTTTGCTATTAGGACACTGAAACTTTTTTAGAAAGGAAAAGTATATAAATTGTTCAGAGTATGGAAAATATGTATATTTAATGTTTATTTTACTTTTTTTTTCTAACCAATTCTTTATTTAAGGAGTTGCTATTAAATGTATGTTTTTTCTTTTAATTCTTAACAGTGAAAATAGGCCCTGGAGACTTTCTACATGTATCCTTTGTTTATTGTAATATTTAGTCAAGGACCATAGAGTGAATTAACAAAACCCGAGTTGTCGTTTAATTGTAGGCATTGATTTGTGTGAATGGTAGTATTTTTTTGATGATTTCTTTAGGCTAGTCTAACTTCAAGTGCTCCAAAGAGAAAAGAACATGGAAAATGAGTAACTGGTACTGCTCTTATGATAGCAGGAGGAAGGGAGCAGAGATCCTGCTATACAGGCACCCCTTGGTAGGTTATGCTGCAAAAAGCAGGTAGGGCTCCACTCAGTCACACTCCTGCAGCCCAGAGTACTCTTCTCTGCTGAGCAGACACCAAGTGCACGCTAATTTGATACTCAATACACAGGTTAACTGTTTCAAGGATAACTTTAACCTTCTGCTTTGTGAATGTGGAAAGTCATAAGACTATGTCTAGAATATATAACCCACCACCATATCTGGTGGGGAGAAAAAGACCTTTCCTTCCAATATTAGTCTTGGGTCTACGCTGCTTGGAACAAGCAAGGGCTGTTTCAACCACAGATAAATGCAGAGTGTGTCCTAGGTTGCCCCTGTGTTAGCGTTTTTGTTCTGAGCAGTGGTGCAACTTTGGAGCGAGTCTGCTAAAACTCTCCGCTTACGATGCACTGGCTTGATTCGCAGTGTGGTTTTGGTGTGCATGGATTAGATCCCTTTCAGAACAAAATTAGGTAGTATATCCACTTTACGCATCTAAACACATTTATTAAAAATTTAGGGAATCAAATGGCTGAACTGGTAGTGCTACTGCATGCAGCTTGAAGTCCAAGTTTCACAAGTAAGTGAAGCCTGTTACACCTGTCTCTGGTTGACAGCAGATCTGGAGGTCAAGCAAATGAGGTGGTGAAGCTGATATTGCCATGCTAGAACATGGACAGAGCACGACGTCAACATCCTACTGTTTGCCCTCTGGGGTAATAATGAGGTGGTAATTTAACAGCAGACTGCCTATTCTGGGCAGGAAACAGCATATCACTGTAGTTCTAAAGCTCTTCACTTGTGAAAGTTGTAGTTGTTGCAGAAAAAATACATATGCAAAATGCTCGTTGTAGCACAGATGCATGGATAACAATGTTTGGCTTCCTATTTAGTATCTGTGTATTTAAATTATTTTTGCAATTAATCAGTCCTGTAGCAATAGTCCTTAGGGGTGCTAGAGAGTGATGGAAAGCCCTGAATCATATGACCACTGTGGGAGGCTCAGAAGGGCCTGCACAGAGATGTGCAATGAGCTGTGGGTAGAAACAGCACAGAGTGACTAAAAGTCCCTGCCCCAACAGGGCTTCGGGCAGCAACTTCAGTTTACAATATTTACAGTAACCGTTTTTTTTATTATGAAAACACACTTAAAATTTTTGGGTTTAGCCTTATTTCTCCATGACTGAGATCTTCCATTGGAGATTTTGGTCTTCTGTTCTCACTGTTTTTCCTGACCAGGTGGGACCTGCAACTGATTTGCATTTATCAGGACACAGGGAAGAAAATGAGCATGGTTTTCTGCACACACTGGCCAGGACAGACCATGCTGCAGCTGTGTGGGAGAAAAATATTTATCTGTACAGCCTTCCCCATTCACGTTAGGGTCCCCAAGCCCCAGAAACAGAGAGGAGGACTTTATCCATTTTAAGCCTCATCTTCTCTCCTAGTGAGCTTTTCCAACAACAGTGCAAGACTTAAATCACCACATAACCTACCATAATCTTTCCTGCTTCCACTGAAAAATGAACAGTGGGTGCCAAGGCTGTGTTTTTTGATTGTCGCTTCTGTGATCATGGATGTGTACATCAATACCTTCCAGCACCAGGAGAGGTTATGAAAACATAAGAGCTAGTGGGAGCCAGGCTTTTCACACCAAGTTGTGGGACAATTAAAAAAAAAAATCTCTTCCAAACAGACTAAGAACAAAACTTCAAGATCTCTTATAAAGATCTACTTTTTTCTCCCACCCCCCTCTTCATAAAAATTTTCGTGTCTTAAATGAAGAAAAAAACCAAACAGATAACACAAAAGCTACAAATCAAATCACATTTTGAAAAGGTCAAAGTTTTTCAACTTTACAAGAATGTTTTTTTTTTCCTTAAATGAAATTGTGCTTTTAAAAGAGCCATTTTAAAAGAAGTGCTTTCCCATGGAAATGTTATTTTTGAAAATGCTGGAGCTAACAACACATAGCTGCTCCCTGCCTGAAGTAGGTGGACTTTTTACCAAGTTGTGCTACAGAAGAAGTGGAAGTTTTACTCATTAGCAAGCTTTGCCACCCAAAAATTAAATGCAAATCACAGGAGAAAAAGAATCCATTATCTTTCTTATGGCCTGAAATATTTTTTTTAACTAACCGGTTTTGCTGTTGTGCTCTTGGGAATGATCTCTTCTTGCTGTTTGTTTTAGGCTATAGTTTTGGACAATATCAGGATAATGTACCATGCAAGTCAAGGAAATAATCTTCATCTTCTGTCTGGAATGTGACAAGTGTTTCTAATTATAATTAATAACCCGTACATTTAATTCTCAAATTAGCCTTGATATATATAACTTTACTGGAAACTGGTTGAAAATGGTTTCATATCAATGACATTAAGTTTTTATGCATTCCTTCTGAGCATCAGATCATCAGAATTGCCATTAGGCTCTCATTCCTCTGGTCAGAATATTTTCACAAGATTTCTCCCTATATGCATGATTAAATCTTACCAAACTGCTTGTCATCTTGAATTTATTTTTTTCATTTACACTTGAGTATTAGTAAGGCTTTAAAGTCTAGCCAAAATGTTTCTATTGTTTTAATTATTTCACAGTACATCCTATTGTATGCCACTAACTGCATGTATTGCAGTTTCAAGTATACGTCTGGCCCAGAATCTTGAAGCACCTTAATTTGCAAACGTCTGAACTTCCTCAGCTAATTTAGACTTGCATCATCGCATGCCAGCTCTCTGGTTTAAGAGCAAGCAAATTCTCTGCCTTGTCACCTGCTCCTCCCTGGGGCCACGCAGCGCAGCTGTGGTGCAGCTGTGTCTGCAGGTAGTGCAAGTTAAACAGAGCTCAGCAATGCCTCACCTTCCTCCTTGGGGTGGCTGAGCAGAAGGCTCATCCTTGAGCAGAAGTCACTTTTTCTAAGTGACTTTATCAGACTGAACCAATGCCTGCCTTGTTTATGGGAAAATACAGTCACTGACTGACACTACAGAAGTTCACCTACAGAAGTGCTGTTAAGATTGAATTACTGGGTAGAGTGGCATCCCCAGCTACTTCTCATTTCCTTTGTTTTGCTATGGGTATTAGCAGCTCTTCTGGAAATATATTTTTAACCTCCAATTGCAATTATTATTATTTCAGTTGCATTTATAAGTCTTTCTCCTGACCAGCTGTAGGGTTGTTACAGGGAACCTTCCTGGTCAAGCAGCTTAATGTGTTTCCAGTTGTATTTTTGCATAGTGATTATTTGTTCCTCTACCCCCAAACTGTGCAACACGAAGTAGCAGCAATGCTGTTGGGCTGGAGTCTTCTGGCTGCGGATGGGTTTGTTGGCTTGCACCAGAATTTAATTTATATACTGAGATGCTCCTCTATGTGCTATGATAGATTCTGCTAATGAAGCGCTTGGGTGAGGTGCCTTCTACTCCATGGCTTGAGGCAAATGCTGCCTGAGAAGGGAAAGCAGGAGAAAATGAAGAAAAGCTTGCTGCAACTAATGTTTTGCTATGAGCATGTTTGCAGTATTAAAGCAAATTCATTTTTATAGCCTTGTTAGTTTTAACTTTATCGCCTCCAATTCAATTCATAAACTTAGAATGTGTTATGTAAATGCAGAACTAAAAATGCCAGCAGTGAAGAATTGGCAAAATAGAGAGTTATCCATATAATTTATTGAAAGAATGTAAACAAAGATGAATGAATAGACAGACTGCTCTCATGGGGACAAGAAGAAAGCAATGTCAAAAATGTACACTGCATGAAGCTATGAAAAGTTAGTGCAGCATAATGCAACAGGGTCTGCAGAATGTTGGGTGAAGCCAATTACTGCTTTTAGCCCAATGTGTTTAATAAATTCATTGTTCTGCCCCTGTCCTCAAGACCAATTCACTTGGGACATCACAGACAGTTTTAAAGTGGCTACAAGATGACACTTTCCTCAAACAATTTCTCCTTGCTATTATCAGCTAAAATGTTTGCATTAAGATCCATGAAACTTGGAAAAAATCTTTAAAAAAAAAAATCACAGAAACCAGCAAGCATTTACTAGGGGTCATAAGTGGAGAGAGATCCTGATGCTGCAGGAGATGCCTCAGCCAAGCTCATGTACTTCAGTTATGCTTGTTTGATCTTTAGAAGTTGTCCCCAAAAGCTATGGGATGGGGAGTTGATGGTCGTTGGGCAGTTTTTCAGTAATTGATTTATTAGTATTCAATTGATATGTGATTATTTAAATTAATATCTGTCACTAACAACTTGCTTTGAGCACGTTCCTTCCCCTTGACTTGTACAGAGCTGAGGCAGCCCTGCAATTATTTTCTGTACTTCCTGGGTTATTCCAAACATGAATGCTGTTCACTATGGAAACCCCTGTTGGAAGCTGAGCTGGTACAGGGACAATGGTGGGGCTTAAAAAGCGTCAGTCCATGTGGGTGTAAGTAGAGAAGGTTGAGCTTCCAAGACCACTCGCTAGCCACAGATAAGCCATTTGTGGGCTGGAAGTAGTTTAGCTGCATGAAAGGGGTGCTGTGCCATAAAATCTGCTTTTGGCTTCTGTGGGGATTCTGCTGAGTGATCCTGCTCTTTCTAGCTTTGTGTGGTGGCCATGGGATATGGAGAGCAGGAAGATCTAGAAAACTAGGGCTTCAATTCAAGTCTTTCAACCACAAGCTTTTCATTAAATGCATTTTATGCAGTCATTAACCATCTCATGTATTCTGACTGTAACTTTCATGACTGCTTTGATAAGGAGGCATACTGATATTTTGGCAGAAAGGAATAATTATTCTTTTCCCAGGAAAATCATTAGAAATTAGAAGAGATGGATTCTGTCCCATAAGCTAGGGGAAAAAATATAGCCAGTCTGCAGGTTTTAATTTCAGCTTACGGGCTTTTTCCAATGGACTGATAGAAAGACAACATCCTATCCCATTGCGGTTCACTTTCTGTATAATGTTGGTGTAGGGTGTACCCGTGCAGCTTTCTCCTGCGTTGATTTAGAAATTAATTTGCAAGTAGTCTCCATAGGACTCAAATGCATACTTTAGGTGGTGTGGGTTTAAAGCAGTTTGCTGGAATGACTTGGATGCTTCATGGTCTGTAATGCTGGGGTCATCTACAGTGAAGCACAGGAGATCACCAATATTCATGACAGGACAGCAGTCCCATCATGGGATGGTATAGCAATAAAATGGCTTTTATTATGGCTATATAGCACTTTATCTAAATCCTGGTTACAGATTTTATGATTGTTCCCTTAAGCATCTGCATGAGGGCACTTTGTTTCTGACATTTAATATGAAGCACCTCCATGATTCCTCAGTTTAGAGTATGTAACACTTTTCACAGACATGGGCGAGTAAACACCTCTATGATGGGGCTGTTGAGTAAAATGGGCAGCGAATCCTGCTCCTAACTCGCTTTCGTGACTGAGTTAACTTTGGTAGGAAGCCTGAGGACAAAATTCGCACCAGCCTCAGCATAAAGGTAGATAACTGGTTCCATAGATCCTTCCTCTAAGAGGAAGCCCACCTGGAGTGGGTCTTCACTAGTAGTTCTACAGATAGAGACAGGATGTGTTGTAGCCAATTAGAGGAAAACATCAATCTGTGTTCTAATGTTTTCAGCTTTTGCATTGCATATAGCTCAGAATTTAGACTTAAGTCACCATAAAGCTAGAACTTCTTTAAGGTCGAACCTTGCCCTTTAAAAAGTAGAACTTAACTTTGATATCAAGGTGAGCTATACAGCACAAGAGCCTTTGCCATAACGTAACTTTTACTAAAAACAGAAGAAAAGTGATCACAACCTCTTAGCCAATTTTGTTAAAGGATATTTTGAAAGCAATAACACAGTTTTTAAAAATAAATGGGGAGGGGGAAGGAACTTAACTCTGAAATGCGGCAGAGGAAGTAATTTTGATGTGTGAGTGGAATACTGCTAAGGATATACAGTACACATCCTAGTTGATGTAGAAATTACCTACGAGAAAAGTTTTGGGAGATAGAGAAAGAAAAATGGCCAGGAAGGGCATACTACTGAATGATCATGCATGTGTACAATGTTATTTCCTGCTTGTCTGGAAAAGAATACTGGAGCCACTGGCCTTAATATGCTTATGCAGTTTTAATGTTTTAATAGCCACAGACTCAGTGGTTGGATTTTCACAAGATAACGTGTCTGTATTATCTCCAGCAGTTGCTTTGCATGGAGATTAAGAGCATCTATTTAGTGCATTTGCCACAGTGGTGCAAAATGGAAGTTTTGATTCTTTTATCTTGTCTGGACAGAGAAATAATTCGTTCAGCAGCCTGAATGAGAGGTGCTTGTACTGTCACAGTGCAGAGGATGGACACGTGAGGAGGTTGTGTTCTGTGTAGCATGTTGTTCTGATCACATAGAAAGGATAATGTGGTAAGTAGCGGATGACTGATTTAGCTATAAGAAGAACAATAAATAAATAAAAAGAAGATGCTGTATAGTTTATTGCAATTTTCTCAAACAAGAAAAGATATTGAATTTCTTTCAAGATGGATCTCAAGAGTCTTCCTTAATGCACAACCAAGGCCAAGCTCTTGAAAGCCCCATGTATTGTATAATATGGCTAACAAAGGAAAAACTGTGCAACAGAGCAGGGGAGCGGCTCTTATTGACTGAATGTGGACAGACTGTGATTGATAGCGTTGCTTTTTTTCCCTTTGTGCACTGTGCACAATAATTACTGTAGGCAGAACCTCATGTTTTAATATATTGTACAATAGCCTCTCTTTTGATTGAAATTCATGTTCATTTGATCTTGACAGCAATGCAAAGTTAGTTTTTCCTGTAACATTTTTAATAATTAAACAAGCTATTTAAAGCTTGGCATTTTCATTATATTTGCACCAGTGCTATCCATTACTCTGATGATCCAGTGATTCTTTATTAAAACAAAAAATATTACACTCAAATATTAAATGTCAGGCATAATTCATAAATGTAATGAAAGTCATATCTGGCTTGGAGATGCAGTCCTCGCATGCATCTCAGAGTGGCCAGGGCTTGCAGCATCCTTTTATGCTGGGCCACCTGCGTGGCAATGGGTACAATCCTAAGCCTGGTGTCTATAAAGCCACGTATGCTCCTCCTGGTGAAGATTCTCTATCACTTTTGGAAAATATTTCTGTGGTTGGAAACTAATCACCAGCGCTGCATAACAGTATTGCTCAAAGCTGAAATATCTCAATTGAGATAAAATCTGGGCCTCGTATCCTGGAGGAGTAAAAATGAAAATTGAAAAACCTACTTAATCATACTGTGTGATTTAGGTGAGACTTGGATATACTTTGTGTAAAATGCCATCGTGCCAAGGGTTATACGAGGTAAGAGTATCAGAGTTTAAGTTTAGAGCTTAAACTTAGCTTAATTTTACTTCATATCCTTACTGTTGGGAAACTCCTAAAAATTTTTTTTTATAACGAAGGTACGGAGTCAGAATATTCATTTCTTTACTGTTGAGCAAGCAGTAGTAGTAAAATAGGCTATTCTGCCCGCTCCTCTTCTGAGCCATACAGGACTTTGGCAGAAAATCCCCATTTGTCTGGGTTGCTGCTGTGGTTCAGGACACATTTGCCATCCTGTGTGTTTGTGCCATGCTGCACAGTGCCTCTGACACCCTGACAGTATGTGAGTTGACGGTACGGATGCGGCGTTGCCTTTTCATTGTCCCAGGGTGTTCATCTGGCTTCAAGGGTTTTGTCCAGCTGGTTCTCTTTAGCCGCACAATCCCGGTCTGGCATATTTGTGAGGACTTGTCATCCTTATCCCCTTTCATTCTGCGGCTGGCATGCTCACTGCAGCTCCAGCTGAATCTCCTGTGCTCTCAGGTTGCTCTCCTGGAGATGCAACGTGGTCGAGGAAAACAGGTGTCCATCCGGCATTTTCCTCTCACTTGCGTTTCACAAACAGTGCTTCTGCCTGAGTTGTGCTGGTCAAAGTGTGCCAAATCTTGATTTGGCCATGAAGAAAGCTGTGACAGAGAGAAGCTTACCTGAGAAAGGAGTAAGGGGGAACCTGGTGGGAAGGCGAAATGTGCTCTGCTGGCATCAGAGGTGTCTGTGCTCCTGGGTTTCCTTGCCAAGAGGAAGGAAGGGCTGGAATTCATGTGGTCTCAGCAATCCCAAAAGACTAGAATTGAAGTGGTGGCATCAGCTGGTATTATTTACAGACAGCAGTAGCTCTCTGGCCACTTCCTCTACTCCCCCAAAATATTCCATCATTACTGTTTTCCAAAATGAAATGGCAGCTGCCTAAAATTCTGGAGTGTAACTTAAAATAGAAATTATGGAGGAATAGGTACCTTAGGCTAACTGTATATGTAGATTATTTAAGTGATTTTTGAGAACTTGGAGGCTTTGTTCAGCAGCAACTCATACACCTCCTTCCCAGCCTGCTGTTCTGCAGATGGACAGGTATACCTGGAGAAAAGCTTGCGGAGAACAGTGTCTCAATGCTTCATCTGAGACGCAGCAATTCCCTGGGTCCAGTCTGTTTTTTCCACTTAACTGTTTCCCCAAAGAGCTGCCTACAGTGACAGCTATCCCTTTAGTTCCAGTGTGCCAGTTTGGATGTGATGTTTGGATGCCTGTGTATCGGACCATGTGCACCTCTTTGGAAGTCCATGTGGACTTCTTCGGAGTCACAGGAAAGCAGAAATGCTGGAGTATTTCCAAAGGGGTTCTCAAAAGGGGAAAAGGTTCTCTTTAGTACATGGTCCCTTTGTTGCCTTTCTTTAATCGTGTTATTTCATTTAAAAGGACCCCCAAAGTTTTGTTATGTCTTTGTTTAATAATAGTAAAGCCATTGAGACAGCATTCTGGGATATTATTTCAGTATCAATGTTGTTGAAGCGCATTTTTCAATTTAGTCTGACTTTGAAGCCATGGGAGTAACTTTGCATTTGAATCCAATCAAGAAACTCTTGATGTAATAAATGAAACACCAGGGAAAAATCAAGGGTAACAATTGTATTTTCCCCTTTTGACTTTGGATTTTTAATGGGAAGAATCATTTCTGAACATTTTGAGAAATATTAAGTCTTTCCAGGCAAGCGTGCTTTTGCCTATTTGTTTTTTATGTGTTCTTGCCACATAACAGTGGGAGATTTTTAACATACAGCTGAGACTGAAATATAAGCTCCCCTAATGAGTAAGATGTATTGTCAGTGTCAAGTCAAATACAATAAAAAATGAGTGAATAATATGTGTACAAAAATGTACCATATGCCATTTCATGATGATTTTTATTATCATGCTTAGTCTTAAAACTGATGCCACAGGCAGGCAAGCACTTTGTACCTTGTGAGGGTTTTTTTGAAATCTGTTTCTAGCTTATTCTAGCCTGCTTTGAGGTGAATAACGTATATGTTTGTGCATGTCTATAACATTATGTACATACATAAGTGCATGTTATAACATTCATATTGGAGTATAATTTGCCTGGTGTCAATGTCTCTTTTTTAGCTCCCAACCCATGTTTTCAGGTTGAAATGCAGCGTGGAGCCCAGACACCTCTCCATGTGGCTGTACAAGGCTCAAGGCTTGCTCACTGCAGGTGCTTCATGTCCCTGGACTAGGCACATAGAGGCAGTGAATGCAACACCTGGGTCCTCACATCTTTTTAATGGCAAGACTCTTGTTGTCTTTGAAAAGTGCATCGTGTGTCTTAAAAAAATTCAAAATTAAAAAAAAAAAATCCAATTTTGGCATAGTTCTGTAATTTTATTAAACTTTCTGCTGAACTTTTTTCAGTTTAATCATATGCAGCTTTTAGCCTCACTTTTTCTTCAGCTAAAATATGCTGGTGTTTGCTGGTTGAGCAAGGCTGTGGTTTGTTTTCCGTTATTCCCACCCCACCTACTTCTTCCCTTCCCTCTTGTACCCTTCTCACCTATGCTTGTTCTCCTCAGGTCTTCCTTTTCTCCAGTTTTTCTTTACAGCATGCTTTACACGCTGCTTTGGCTCTTTTAGACATATACAAACTTAACTGAGGGGGCCTTAATGAGGGCAAAGTGCAAGATACGTTAAAAAGCTTCAGTTTTATGGAAGACATCTTAGTCTTTGGAAAGGAGCTCTGTTAAGACATTGTAAACATGATACCATGAATTTCTAGTCGCTTTATCACTACTTTTTCAATTTAGACAGTTTTGAATTCAGTACCTTAAGATACAATGACAAAAATCAGTTCAAGTGATTTTTACCGATGTTAAGTACAAAATATTGAAGAACTTGATTTTATTTCCTATATTTACAACTACTATGTGAGGATCAGAAGTGTTAAAAAAAAAGTAATCTTAAGTTCAAACTGAATAGGGAAAAAAATATAATTGGATATAATTATACATTGCTTTTTTTCATCACGTTAGTTTTTAGTTCACTGAATTTACTCCCAACCTTTATTTCTGAAGTGCTATTAAGTGATGCTATCACTTTTTTTTTGCCGAGGTCTGTGTCATGTGCGCATACAAACTTAAATCCATCTTCACTCTTTGAGTAGCAGCTTTTCAAAATCCAGAAAATCAGTCTCAAGTTGAAACAATGATTAGAGCATAGCAGTTCTTATTTCTTGTCCCCGGGTCAAATCGTAATAATTGTGTTTTGTTCTTGATTTCTTCAAGGTTGTATTAGCAGCCACAAGTTTCTCCTTAAATTAAAGGTTGTTTCTATTTTTATGAGGCAGGATCCAAATGAAACTCCCTTTTCTACTTCAGCTGTCCAGGTGAGACACTGTGGCATTCAGTGTACATAATAAAAGAAAAAAAAAAAAGTTGGGAGATACCGGAATATTCTTAAATAGAAACTAGAATAAAGCAGTAAAACATCATATGATGTGCATCCTCTTTCTACATGTAAATAAATAATGGGTCTGGTTGCCAGGCTGTGAAGTTTCATTGTGCCACAGTTATTGACTTTTCCTGGCCGGGGGGGGTGAAATAAAAAGGATTTAGCTATAGGAAATAATGATGGGAACATGTGTGAATTATGTATGGAGTTCTCTAAGAGTTCTGCACTGCCCTGGGTTAGTGTAGCTGTTGCCTCTTTTCTTGTAGAAATGATGATTCATGTAGGGGCTGCAAGTTGAAAAATGAAGTAAAGTTAAGTATATTAGTGGAATATTTGTAGCAGGGTTGACATGGGAGGAAGGGTGCAAGAATGAAACAACAAAATAATTCTGTAAATATATATGATGATCTGCTGCTCTTATACTATTGCTAGGGATTCTGCTTGAATTGCTTGCTATTGCTTGAGAATAACAGCTATAACTTTAGAGCCTGATTCTCTGAGTGTTATTTTTCTGTTATAATCCCACTGACTGCACTGGCACTAAGCTTTTCTTTCCAGTCTTTCCAAGACATGGTGCTTAATGCCTTAATTCTGAAATGTTAAAATGATTATAAGTACTATTTGGAAGGTGTTAATGTGCCTGTGTGTGTTTGTGTGTGTACATGAAAAGAGGAATAGAGCTATTGTAAACTCCAGGCAAGCAAGCATTTGGTATTTGCTGTTAGCTACCACCAATGCTCTTTGCATTCATCATGAAAATCGCATGAAAATCTTTTGCTGTACATCTAAAGTTGCATAAAAATATTTCTATATGCAAACACTAAGTGGCCCACTATCTGCTTGCTTTCTAATGTCCTTATTTAATCTTTTGCTCATGTTCACATTCAAGAAAACAGCTCTAACCCTAAGAGCTGAGACTGCATGAGACCTAGAAACTGTAAAGCACCAACTTTTCTGTTCTTTCTTACCATATGGATTTCAAACCTTTAGTTTCAGGATTTTTAGATGGTTCTTTGCAACCTTGAGAACTAAAAACACTAAAGCCGTTCCCACAGTGTTTATGTCAAATACTATGAAACCTGATGGAGTATTTTTTTTTAATTAAAATAAGAAAAATGCCCCATAGAGTCATAAATTTACAATATTAGAAAAGAACCACTTCAAACACAGGATGCCCTTTCTGTAGAAGAGTTAGTATCTGAACTGTTTCATCCCAGCCTGAGAACATCTAGGGGTTTGGGGTTGTCAACTGCTGCATTGTAGTTTTGTTTCAGTATTTAATGCAGCGTCTGCTTGATCTCTTTCTTAATGAAATTTTGGAAAATGAGACTGCTTCTGCAGAAAATCTTGATCTCTTTATTTCTGGAAAATAACATCTCTCAAGAGGAGAAAAGGTCAGGAAGATTATGTAGAAATAAAATTAATCATCTCTAGTGCTAGGATTTTGAGAGGGTTTGGTCATCAAGTTGGTTGACACCTCTCAAGAAGGTGAAGATTTGTGAATCTTAAGCAAACAAAAAGGAATTTTGCTAGCCTGACAAAAACCAACTGTCTAGCCAGTAGAGGCTGAAAATGTCTGCTTGAAAGAATAACATAGCACCGATGGGATTTTTTTTAATGATAAAGGATGTGTTAAAAATGCAACCTGGTGTTGCAGTATGTTACAAACTATGTCAGCAACAATGAAAATTTCAGTGTGCTTTCTGTGATAGAGGATAAACTCTCCTTTATATTGCATATGGGGTTCGTGCATACCTCTGACCTTTTAAGTCCTGCTAATCAAGTCTCATACATCAGGGTATACAGAAATTACTGTATGGCTTGCTAGGGAGAGGAAATTCTCTTCTCATTATACACAGTACAAAAGGCTTGTCTCCCCCTGAAGCATAAAGGTACTGCTGGAGGCAGAGTACTGAACTAGATGTACAAGTGGACTTGATCTGTTTTGGCACATCCTATAATGCCAAAATGAAGATACTGAGAAGGTCATCATAGGGTTCCAGCGTCACATTAGGTCACAGCAATAAGTGGTGCCTAATTCGACAATTCTGCAACTGTTGCTGTTAGAGCAGTTCTGTGCTGGGAAAATTTGTGGAAGTCAAGGGAGCTAT
Source organism: Cygnus atratus (assembly GCF_013377495.2). Taxonomy (NCBI): domain Eukaryota; kingdom Metazoa; phylum Chordata; class Aves; order Anseriformes; family Anatidae; genus Cygnus; species Cygnus atratus. The sequence continues at coordinate 42,498,159 of NC_066363.1, forward strand.
ATCAGTAAAATGCTAGAAAAAGCCATTGGTGAATTATATCCATTGAAGAGCGTTTTATTTGCCAGCAGGAGAATGCTTACCTCTGAGTGCAGAACACCTCCCTGTGCCCACGGGAGCAGTGGAAGCCCAGGCGCTGTGATAATGTACCTGTGGGCATCTGACCCTGCAAGGCACCAGCTGTCCTTGTAGGGTGAAGGGCACCTATCCACTGGTCATGGGTTGTAATGTTAGGGGAAATTTAGGATCTTATTGGGGTGTGATTGTAATATGACATCCATCGCATGACATGCAGAGCTTAGCATTTTTGACTTCAGTGGCCTGCGTTGCTCTTGTGTAACGCCCTTCATTTGGGAGGGAGGAACAAAGCCCAGAACAATAGCTCTAATCCTTCAACTTCCTTGTGCATGATCAGAGTCCAAATAAAAAGTAGCTTTTTTTCCAAAGAAAAATTCCTAGATCTGCTCCTTCACAATTTCTGCAGATGTTTGAGTGCAAGCAACACTGCGTAATGAAACAAATGAGTTGGAAGTGTCAGAGTGCCCAATTATACAACTCACTGAGTGTCTATGAGGCTGAACAATGGGAACTACTAGGCGTGCTTTACTCATTTAACTTCGTTTAAACTGTTCTTGGCATCCCAGTTGCATTAATGTGATAACTTCTGTGTGTCAATTAACAAACTGTAGCAATCTGAGATGTTTGTAAGGCATGCTGGGGGAGGGTGGAGGGGTGGGCAGTTAGCTGTTTGGCTAATTTCCAGGTGGACTTCTAAGTTTGGACAAAAGATTTAATTTTGTTTTGCTTCTCTCAAATCTAAAACAAGGAAAAAAATCCCTTTAAGAAAAACTAAATAGCTTTGACTGTTGCTTCTCTCGTTAGGACCAAAATTCATATAACTTCCTCACCTTCTTATTGTCAAGTTCTGTGCCATAAGGGAGATGAACAAGGGGAGGAGGATGCTGTCCTCAGGAAAGAGGTTGGAAATGAATGGGGCAAAGATGAGAATCACCTAGAAGAAGGCTGAAAAACTCATTATATATGTAAGAGGATAGCCAGCGTAGAATCTGGATCTGGACCATCAGGGGAATTGAGAACCAGAAGACAAAAGAGCTGGTGCTGAACTGTGCTCTGAGGAATTTTTTTAGAAAGAACAAAATTGATCTTAGACTCCAAGGACAGCCAGGCAAGGCCTATCTTCACAGATCTTGTTCTCATTGACTTATATTTCTGTTTTCCTTGAACAGAGACCGGAGGTTTGAACCCATCTTGTTCAAATACATGTATCTTTTATATATGCAAAATGTCACTTGACTGTAAATCATTTGTCTGCACTTTCTCCACTGCCTAAGTGGTAGAATATAAAATGGCCTGAGACGCACATTATGCAGAATTCTCTATGATTGTTAATAATAGCTGCCCGTCCACTCTCCTACAATTTTAGGGCTTAAAAATAGCGCTCAGCTGTTCTGGAACAACAGGCTGTTGGGAAGGAGTGAGGGCAGAATCTTTCATAACCTCCGAGTGGAAACAGTAGCCACTGATCTGTTGGCACAGGAATTACCCAAGCCTATTATTATTCTATTTAAAGTAAATTGTTATTACCATATGTATAGACCTCAGTTTGGTGGTGCAGAATCAGAATTGCTATTTCCTGACCGCGTGCGATTGTTGTAGCTGTGCTGTGTGTGTGTCATGCAAGGAAGTTTCTTCAGGATACTAAAGATGCTCATGAAAGGATGACTACATACGTTGCATAACTACAAGGGCTCTCGCAGTGTGTGTGACATCCAAAATTCCTATCAGTTGTCAAACAATACGGTATCTTCCTTGTTTCTGTGCAGTTGAGAGTAGTAGATGACAATCACAGAATATCCTGAGTTGGAAGAGACACACAAGGATCATCAAGTCCAACACAGGGAACTGCATGTAGGAAGTATGCTTTTAGTAACTGCAGGGCCAGGCTCAGAACCCTCACTCTTGTTTAGTGATTTTTATTCATATATGAAGCATGAGCAAGTGAAAGAGTAAAGACCAGAGCTCTCTCTATACAACTCAGCATTTGACTTTCCTAGCTTCAGGAGACCATTAAATGCCTTTTTTTCATTAAAAACAAAACACAAAAAAGCTTCATAAGTGCATGATTTCGGTTAACTCAAGGATGAAAACCTCAAACCAGCTCTGTGATAAAGCAACAGTAATTGTCTTCATGTAGACTAACAGTATGAGTTGGCAATTTCTGTCAGATCACTGAATGCTTATTTTTTTTGGTCAAACAAACTTCCAGAGGGCAGTTGGCATGAGTAACTGCTGGTTGTAATGAGTAGGGCTTACAAAATTGGATCTTAAGTCACCTGATAAACTCAGACAGTTTTTATGTAAACAGCACTCAAATTTTCTAGAGGTGTTTCCGGAAATTGTTTAAAAAAATAAATAAATGAATGGCATCTCAAAGGTGAAAGCATGCAGTGCCTGCAATCTGCTTTTGAATAACGTTGCAGGAATATTGCTTTGTGCAGGAGTGTCACAGCTTTCATGCAGAATTTGTATGTCACACTAGATCATGGATGCCAAAGAGTAATTGCCTAATTCTGCAACTTGTCCTTATACTGGCATGGGGTGGGTTTGCTCCACTGCGTTCTCAAATCAAATATATTTTAAGTGTGAGTAAATGGCTCTTTATGCTCAGATACTGTATGAAGTGCTTAATCATTCATGGCTGAAAATTAGCTGAGTGTGATTATTCACCAAGGTACATTAGCAGCAGCCAGTGGTTTACTGCACTCTCACAAGAGAATAAAATACCGGTCCAAAATGTATATAAAGGTTTTATAGTCTTCGGGGTAAATACCTAGTAGAAAATGGACAATATTGCTTCTTGCACACTTACTGATAGCAAAAAGCCTTGTTTTCAAAGCTACTGTGCTAACCTGAAGGATAAAATTGTTTCTTGGGCAGTGTGTCAGAGACCATCTCCTGCCCAAGGTGACCTTCCTCCCACCAGGTTGTGAGCAGGGCAAACACTGCATACCTACTCCATGGGGACAAAAAGCGACGGAGCTTGTCATGTTGTCTCCTCTTTATTTCTCACCAGAACAGAAGCTAGTTATTGTTGCAAACCATACTCAGATCTGACTGTGAGTTCTGCTGCATTCTCCTCTGCTGCATTGGTCCAAGTACCAGAGCTCAGAGGTGACACTGTGAAGACACCAAATGCTGGTCTACTGAGAACTCAAATGTTTTCAAAGGCAGAGCTGGTGTGCCAGAAACTCAAAAGATGTTAATATTCCAATCATACTTGTTTTTTGTAGTTACAATGAAAGATCAAAGAGAAGGCCATAAAGGTGAGGTCATTCCACCTGCCCCAAGACAATATAGAAACTACTGATAGATTCCAGGCAAACATCTATATAGCTCCTCTTAAAAGGCTTAAATAATGGAGATCTCTGCAGACTGACTATTCCAGGGCTTAACTATCCTTACTGCTAGAAAGCGCTTCCTGAAGTCTAACCTCAATCTCTCTTGTTGCCTTTTCAGCCTATTTCTACATGTTCTAACATTAACAAACACGGAAAAGGGCTTATTTCCTTTCTTTTTCTAGAAGCCTTTATCTATATTTGAAAATTTTTATAACATCTCCCTTCAGACTCCTTTATTTTTATACTAAACACTGCTGCCTCTGCCCATCTTTCATCTGAAGAGAGGTTTTGAGACCTCTGGTGATAATTCTTTTCATCCTATCTCTGTCAAGGTGGCCTGCATTGTTCTTGCGTTGGATGCTGTGCCCAAACTTGGCTGCAGGTCTCCAGCTGCCAGAGCCTTACTGCTTAGCAAAGCACGTTTACTTCGACTGTTTTACGAATATCACTCCTGTTTATATATCCCGCTTTGATACTTGCTTTCTCTCCAAAGCAAAATATTCTTGACTTGTGTTCAGTTTGTGATCCGTTATGATTCCCAAATCCTTCTCTCAAGACCCACTGCCTCTCCAGTTTCTTCCTGTCTTATGTCTTTTGTCAGTTGCACAGATGTATATATGTACGTGCTGTTGATATATTTCATAGTGTGCCACTTCACACTTGTTGAAGTGCATCCTCATTTTCTCAGACAGTTTTCCCTCTCTCTCAAGATTGTTTTGAGATCTAAATAGCTCCTCTGAATGATCTGTTGTACTTTCCCAGCTCAATACTCTCCTCGGACTTACTGTTTTATCCTTTACCATACCAATTTATTAATGATAATATTGAAGAGTCCCAGAATGAAAACAGATTCCTGCACTTAATCCAGATTTTCTGTTTGGCAGTGAACTGCTGTTTGTGTAATTTATCAGACAGTTAGGCACTAAACTGAACAGTTTCACCTAACTTTAGTTGATTGCTGTATTTATAAGAATGTTGTGAAGCAGTATGAAAATCCTTAATAAAGTCATGGACTAGTACAGCCACCATTTTTGTGTTCTCTATAAGACTAATAATGGAATGGAATTGGTTTGTTGAATATGTTATGTGAGTCATTTGTTTGTTTATCACTTCTTCTGTCTGCTTAATTGCTGCTTGCCAATATTTTCATTTCTTGCAATATCTTTCTGGGATTTGAAGTTACATTGTTTAACCTGTAATGCTGCTCAAGGTATTTGAAAAAAATGAAACAAATGTTATCAAGGCTTCCTTCATATGTTTGTCTGGAGGTATATATTTATATGCATTTGTCTACACATCTGCGTGCATCTTCTTGCTGTGGAAATGTTTGGTGACAACAGGATCTGTGCTTAACCTGTTCTCAGTTTCCAGTCCCAAATTTCAATGGGCCTGTGAGCTAGCTGTGACATTTGGACTAGCTGGTTGTCCTCCATCTCTGGCCTGCTGTTGAACCTGCTTCTTTTAGGCTTCAGGAAATTATTTAGTTTTTCAGTGCTTAGAGATAATATGCTCTTTCTCCTCAGGCAAAAGAAATTCTGTTCAGCATTACTGGGATGAGAAAAGATACGTAGTTACTGCAAGCAGGTTTATGCTTAGGCTTGTGAATCTATGATACATATTCTGCCTTGGTTTTGCAGTTTATAAATGTGTGGTAGTGACTGAGCAACTCAAGCTTTTAAATCTACCTCTTGTTTTTCAAGGTCCTTAATGTGTCAGGATCTAGCTATGGTAGAGACTTGCTCCTGCAGATTTATTTTGCTGGCAATATAGCTGTCACTTCCACAATGCTTTGACTTGCCAGAATTTTTTCACTGTCTTCCTCCGGTGTCATTAGTTGTACTAAACGATTACAGTCCACCTTTGGTGATGAGTTGAGTCTAGATCCAACTCCTATTAAAACTCAGCCTGCGTCTCACCACCCTACACACTGCTTCAAAATCACAAGAGCAAACCACTAGTGTGGTAGAAAACTCACATTTCCAGTTCTAATCAGGAGCAAAGCCTGTGTGAGATCAGTGGCTCCTAGTTTTGACAGATTTACTCAGAAGCTTTTTCTTCCTTTTGGATTTTCTTTTTCCCCAGATTAACTGATTAATCTTTCATGTTTTATAGTGGGAGGTGGTAGCAATACCTACTTTTAAACTCTTTAAAGCTTTCCATTATAAAGGATTCTTGCAGCCTTTCCTTCAAGAAGTTTCTACCCTTCTCTTGTTTGTAGCAGGTTATTGATATGCAGCATGAAGGATACCCTTTGGCTAGAGAAATGCCCCTTTTTATTGTTGTATTTTCTTCATTCCATAGAATGACAAATTCTGCAAGAAGAATCAAATATTAAAAATTGCCACCTGACTTGTTGCTCTGCATTCTCCAGAAAACGTGCTGGTGACCCACCGAATTTGTGATGCAGTTTAAAGCCAGGCTCTCTCACATGTGCCAAGAATGCAAAGATGGAGGAAGGACTATAAGTTCCAGAAGGGCAGTGTATTGGTTGTAGGAAGAACACAAAGAAAAAATAACATCTTGTTTTTCAATGACTAGTAAGATACTGCTGTTCCCAGAAGAGGTTTCCAGCAGCCTGTTGCTCATCTTCCTTTTAATGTACCAGTTGAGGGCTAGAGTTTATTGAGATGCTGTTGAGAGGACCTGGCTCCTCCAACCATTCTTCAAATGGGGAAAAGACTCCAAAAACACTCCAAAAGAGAAAGTCCTGTGATGAAGTAGGTGATGGTCTGTGTTGTCACAGAGGTGGCTGAATGCAAGCTGCATGGGGCCATTGGAAAGCCAAGCACTGGAGGTGATGGGCAGGCCACCTCTGCAGGCCGAGTAACACCTTCCTGAATGCACCAGGTGGCTGGGTGGTTGGATATTTTGAGCCTGATCCAAATTATTGAAGCAAATTATTGAAAATAATATTGAAAGCAAAATATTGAAGCAAAAACTTGCTGAGGCGATCGGCTCTGGGGCAGACACGTTCTGCAGCGGAGCGGGGGATCGAGACAGGCAGGGCTTTTTTTTTTCAGCATCGAGGCCACTCAAAGCAGCCGAGGGAGCCGCCAGGACCCGGCAGCCTACGCGAGGGAGGCTGACGAGGTGTAGGCGGAGTCAGCAGCGTCCCTTCCCCAACCGTTCAAAAGCAGCCCCTAGGGAGGGCGAGTGACCAGGAGCGCAGGGACCAGGGTGGGCAAACAGGGCGTGGCACGTCAGAAGAGCAGGGCGCGACAGTTTGTGCGGCAGGGCACGCGGGCAGGGCAAGCAGGGAGGGCCCCTCGCCGCTCTTTTGCAGCGGTCTTTCACTTCGGTACTTGTAACCTGCCTGCGAGGAACCTGGTCATGGTATCAACCAGGCAGAAAACCATGGCCTCCGCATCTCTTGCGGCCTCTCCAGCCGCAGTCACCGATGTGGCTACTCAGACAGAGGGCTCAGGGAAACATGCAGCCATCCAGGTCTTGGGCTGCAGGGTGTGCCCGAGTCTTCTGTCGGTATCCAACAGCAGCTGCGAGGGGTATGCCTGTGGCAGGTGTGCCCAGATTGAAGAGCTGCTCAGCCAGGTAGCAGAGCTTTGGGAGGAGGTGAGCAGGCTCAGGAGCATCAGGGAGTCAGAGAGGGAAATTAACTGGTGGAGGTGTACTCTACCCTCTCTGAGACAGAGTCACGAGCCTGCCATAGCACAAATGTCTCCTGCTATGCAGAAGACAAAAGTTCCCTCATCCCGCCAGGCAGTAGGAGGAGACCTAGGCCAAGGGGGGGGAATGGAGACAGGTTCCTGTTCGGGGTGGTAGGCGAGCCCTGTCCCTGCCCACCTCACCTTCCCATCTACCCTTATATAACAGGTATGAGGGTCTAGAACACGACAGTCAGAACAACGAAGTAGACAAAAGCCTGTCCCAGTTGGAGAGGATGCCTAAGGCAAGGCAACCTACCCCCGCATTGCTACATCAACTGTCAAAAAAGAAAGAAGGGTTATTGTCATAGGGGACTCCCTTTTGAAAGGGACAGAGGGCCCAATATGCCGACCGGACCCAACCCACAGGGAAGTCTGTTGCCTCCGTGGGGCTCGGGTGAGAGACTTCGCTAAGAAAGTCAAGCGCCTGGTATGGCCCACCGACTACTACCCGCTACTGATCTTTCAGGCTGGTAATGACGAGGTAGCAACGAGAAGTCTGAGAGCGATCAAAAGGGACTTTAGGGTGTTGGGGCGACTACTTAAAGAATCAGGGGCACAGGTTGTGTTTGCTTCTGTCCTTCTGATAGGGGGGATCGATGCTGACAAGCAGACTCATCACATTAACACGTGGCTTCGGGACTGGTGCAACCGGCAGAATTTCGGGTTTTTCGATCACGGGAAGGTCTACGTGACACCGGGCCTGCTGGCACCAGATGTGATGCGCCTCTCAGAGAGGGGTGAGGATTTTTGCTCAGGAGTTGGCAGGGCTGATAGATAGGGCTTTAAACTGGAGTCGAAGGGGAAGGGGATAAAACCAGACACGCCAGTGATGAGCTAAGGGATGGTGTGCTGGAATCAGAGGGACTGTGTGCTAGTGAGGCCCTTCGGTCGGCTACACGAGGTGCTGCGTGTAGGGAGGCACATTTGAAGTGCTTCTACACAAACACACGCAGTATGAGGAATAAAATGGATGAGCTAGAAGTCTTGGCCCAGTCCCACAGCTACGACATCATCGGCATAAGCGAAACCTGGTGGGATGAGTCCTGTGGCTGGTGTGTTGCAATAGATGGTTACAGGCTCTTCAAGAGGGACAGGCAGGGTAGGCGAGGTGGTGGGGTGGCAATGTATGTGAAGCATGGGCTGGACTGTGTGGAACTTCAAGTTGGCAATGGCAAGGTTGAGAGCCTCTGGGTAAGGATTAAGGGACGAACAAATAAAGGGGATGTTGTTGTGGGAGTCTATTACAGACCACCTGGCCAGGACGACAACACCGATGAATTATTCTTTGCAGAACTAAGAGATGTCTCAAGATCAACTTGGAGAAAATCAGGAAAAAATAAAAATGATAATGACATTCTTTTAAATGTCTTTAAAATGTCTTTACTATGGAAAACTTCAAAGCATCGGTCATTTGGAAATTTTAACAGTGGGATTATCCAGCTGAAGAAGAAAAAATCCAAGTCTTAACCTGATCCATTGGTTAAATATGGATTCTCTGGTGCAAGATACTGTTCTTTGTTGTTCATGTTACCCTGGTAAAGGTTAAGGAATACAACAGCAATTAACATAGGTGCACTCTGAAAACTGGCTGGTTTTGAGCAGGAGACCAAAGTAATTCCCCTCGCAATGCTGAGGCAATACCTCGTGTCGTGAACTGCTGTAACTTTACACTCAGTTGTTTGATTAATGAAATCAGACTTACACCACTTTATTTTCCAAAATCCGTCGGCCTCCGGTTTTGTCAAGCTCTTGACAATGCCCCTCTGTTATCGTGGGCAATGAGCGGTGTGCAGCCTAATGCAGCTGTTGACATTTTTGTCTCAGCTTGTCCGGTGTTCCCATTTCTTTGAATTTCCTGGCACTTTTACGTACACGATAAATGTGGCTTTCTTTTCTTCTTGAATCAGACACAGCTATTTCCCAATGACCATAAACCTGAAGAAACATCCTAAAAGCTAGATATATATGTGTCTATTTTACATTTATTGTGGATGTAAAATACTCTGTAAAGAATATAAGCTGCTGCCAGGCATGTAGCCACGAGATGGGTGTTTTTCTCACATATGTATCCATTTCTTTTAATAATGAATAATGGGCTTTATATTTAAAAGTGACATTTCTATGAATGTGCTAGATTGTGCTATATTTCTTTCACATGAGTATATTCCCATCATGGCGAACTTCTCACAGAGCTTGCCTTGGGGGGTTTTGTTTAAAGTAATGTACTTTAATGAAAAAGAGCTGGTGAAATTTGTCAGCTTCTTCCAGCATGATTGCACTTTGGTGGTGGTTTAAAAAAATCTTTACCCGTTTTATGATCTTCACACTTGTTCTGATTTCCCTTTTCATTTTTAAAAGTAAAAAGATATATGTACACACATTACTGAAAGCCCTAAAACTGCCTTGGATCCTTTGCATGAATAGTCTCATTGAAGACAATGAGTAATAGAGGTAGACTTCATCTGTCTGCAATTTTCAAGTCCAGGCTGTAGGGTAGATTTCAAATATTACAAACAATTTACAGATATATGCTTTGCGTGGAGTTTTTTAAGCCACTGATATGTTTTAAAGACTTAATAGCTAATGAGAAATGGATGACTTGTATATGGTGTGGCCATTAAATGATTTTGAAAATTATCAGCCTTAGTTCAATGAAGTACAGAGCTCTTTGTAAGCGCAAGGGCAAGCAAATGAAGTACAACTTTAGTAAGATTAATGGCAAGCGAGTGAGTGAGTTCTTGTAGGCTTCTTTGTTTTGTGTTTTCCCTGGTAAAAGTTAAAATCCTCTGACACTGGGTGGATGGGCATGGCAAACCGTATGGCCACAGACATCTGTAACACACAGCATTTCTGGTTACTTGCATCCTCTTCTCCATAAGATTTATTCCTGTAAGGCCAGCTCTCCTTTACCGGAGGCATTGAAGGACTAGGGCACTGCAGTAGTGAATAATGAGGAAATATTTAAAGATGGTGACTCAAGCCTGGTGTGGATGCTGCCAAGGCAGACCTAACAAGCCCATCTGGAGGTCTGGTGGCCTCTGGGGCACTGCTGCAGTGTGCTGCAGCTCTGTTGTCTGCAGCCCAGGCTGTAGGAAGTAGTGACAAGTGACAAAAGGACCAGGCTGCTCCACACCGAGGCAGCCCAGGTGGCAACAGCTGCCTGTGGCATGGGGAGCTGGGAGCCAACAGCATGAAACATAGAGGTGACAAGTGCAGGGGATGGGACGCTCTGTTCTGGAGAAAACAAACAAACGAACAAACAAAAAACCTTCCTAGCTGTAGGAGGCAATACTCCAGGTTTCTGGGGTTTGGAACAGTTAGTAGCCACTGTCAGTCTGTATTCAGATCATTTTCAAATCCAAGCGGGTGTGAGTGCCTTCTAAGCATCTTGGTGGATCCTGACAGATCTAAGGTCAATAAGATGATTGGGAATTATGATTTCTGAAAGCATATTTCACTTACAAATACTGGTAGAAATGCAAGGCTAAGAAGATTATATATATATATGTACACACACAAACACCTGGAAAAAAGAAATAGAAAGTGGAGGTATTTCCTCAGAAGTGGAGGTATTCCCTCAGAGATGTGGTGAGGCAAACGTTTCAAAAAGGGCTATACCAGATTGGCCTCTGTGAGAGGGTTACTGGATGTGCTTAGATAGGTCCTGCAGATCAAATGATCCTTCCTGGCACAGAAACAATAAGATTGAAGATACTGATCCTCAGCATGGCCTCACCATCTGATTTCTCACTTTTCTGTATCAAAGATCAGAGTCTGTTTTTCATCGGCAGGCCTTGGGTTATTACTCAACAGCTGTCTCGGTTGTTTGGCAACATCATACTGTGTCCCTAAGACTTGGCTGCAAAACTGACAGTTGGCCTCCCTTTCTTACTCCATACTGTTCTAGACAAGCAAGCATTTCCTCTGGAGCCTGGACTCATTTCTCTGTAGGGATGCCCAAAATTTCAGCAAGCAGCCCTATACGGTTTTGACCAAATGGTTGAGCAAGAAAACAAGTTTTTAGAGGTTATTAGGTAAAGACAAAATCCATAGGAACTCTGTAGGAAGTCTACATAGATGTCTCTTCAGTAGGAGGAGAATTCTTTCAACATAAGAGTGGGATGTCTCCAAGCTGATATTCCCAAGCTGATATTGCCATCTTTCCTAATAAATCTGTAAGAACTTAAAAATCTCAAAGCCAAATTTCAGCTCCCGTCAAAAGCTACCCTGGAAGGGTAAATGAGGTCAGAAAGGGCTATAATTTTTGTTATTGATTTGTATGAGATCCTACAGTGATGGATAGCAGTGAATTAAGTGGTGTATGGTCTTCAGTGGCATCTGTGCCTCTTTCTAGTTGCTTTGTGTTGTTTGAGTTTGATTTGTCTCTTCAGAGACTCTCTCAATTTATTGGGAAGATAGTTTATCATAGTGTTATTCCGTTTTTTCCTCCTGCAGTGCAATGTCGATGCCAGTTTGTTCCCTTACCCATTTTGGGGTTTTGAAGGTGGACAAAATTGCTACTGGTACTCCATAATATGACCAGTCAGGCAAATGCTTTCCACACAAAACCATTTCTAGACTGGTTGGTTTTGTAAACTTGTGTGTAAATGCTAGTGCTACTCTCTGGAAATTTTTGAGTTGCAAGTAATATACAAACTGAGATATTTGGTAGTTGAAGTGTGACTAATGCTTGTTTTGCATAGTTCGAGTTGATGATTACAAAGTTTGAAGCTTGGATGAATAGAATTTAGTACCTAATACTCTGCAGAGCTTGTTTTTATTTTACGTGTAATCAATTGATTTTTCTGTAATGGTTTCTCTTTGAAATGTTATGTTGGTACCAATACATAGACTTCACTATTGCTGTGTTGCATTACCAAGGGCAATATGTGTTTAAATCACTTTATGATAAAACTTTGCATAATCTACTCATACAAACTAATTAAATGTCAGGTCGTTGTAATACAGAGCTCATATTATCACTATGGGTCACTAGAAATAGCAATTAGTAATTCATGTGTAATCCAGTTAAATTCAAATTAAGAGAAAGAATGTTGAGTCAGAGTTTTGTTCCTAATTCCTAGTTTTTATAATTTGGTACAGGTTTATGAGGGCACCACTTAAAAATACAGCAGAAGAGGTTTTTAATTGAATTTATATTGCTCGAGCATGGCCCTTAAGTTGTTCTAACCAATGGTCTTATGAGTGACTAGTACTTAGAAATTAATTAACTTTAGAACATATAGATATTTTGGACGTGTTAATCCTTCACTAACTACACTGTTATTTTTCTGATGGATATGTAACGATATGAAGGAGCTTTCTATTCATCTTTCACAAGCAGAAACAAAAGAAGTGGCTCGTTGTAGGTAAACTATGCAATTCTTCCTCTAGTGAGCTATAAAAAATGAAGGAGTACAACAATATAAAGATATGGAGGTTGCTGCAGCTTGTCTTGTGTTGGGCAAATGTAAGGAAGAAGACAGGAGAGCATTTTCTTCCATAAGGAGCTCTGCCACACTGGGGCAGAGTTCAGGACGTCCTGCTCATTATTCCCCTGGTTCGAATTGCCTGGTGCCCGAGGGCAAATGTACCACAGGGTGCATGATCTTACCCTGCCACTTATAATCCTGCTCCTGCAGCCGAGGACTTGGCGGTTGCGGTCAGCGTGCCCTTGCTGCAGTGGTACTTGGTCATGCTGTAACTGTATTGCAGCCAGAGCATAACCTCTAATGCTACAGTCCTCCTTATGGCTTTGCTGTTACAGCTCCAGATAAGGAGAGTGTGCTCAACATTAGGTACCATCAGCTTGCTGTCTGTATAGTTTTCATAGGTGTTTTCCTTTAATTATTCTGGATATATTTGGATTCAGGGTTTTTAGTGTTTGCCTTTCTTTGGTTAAAGCCTCGTTAGACTTCCATCATATTTCATACTAAATAGAATATCCTGACTAAAATGTCAGTGACATTCTTATAATGGCCACTTCTAAAAGAAGCTAAAATACTAGTTGTAATTTATTTATATGGCATTTGAAAGGTTGTAGGTGATTTAGAGACAAACAGTCATTCTGATCATGTAATAGCGTATCTCAGATCATCTCAACTTCATCATAGTTGGTGCAAGCAGTGTCAGAGCTGGATTAAAAGACTTGGTGTGAGGATACCTACAGTTCCTAGCCCTGCTCTTGAGTACTCACTGGAACTGCACAAAAACTGTCACGGGTTTCACTGGGTGTCATATATGTGACCTGTTGGGTGTTGCCATCACAGTAAGGAGGTCTATTGAAATCACTTTGAAATCCATTCAAGACGAAAGGAGCAGCATATTTCAGGGTGCCTTTATTGTGATAAGTACCAGATTTATGCACGTACCTTAAGTTGCCAAGTTGAAAAAAGTTGGCCTTCTTTTTTCCCTTAACAAAGTGGACATTTGAATTCTAACCACAATCAGCAAAGCCCATGACTGCCAAATTAGGGATGACAGGTATACCCCACTGTGCATAGTTTCAGAGAGATGTTTTTGGATATGAATTTAGCTTTCAACAAGGGCATGATTTCTTTGTAACTTTCCTGTCATATTCACTTTGTCAGATAGTAGTCTCCAAGCATTCACAAGTTTGTGGTTATCCCAAAATATTGCTTGTACTCTGTTCTTTAGTCTGTGCAGTATAACTGTGTGTTAGTAACCCACAGTGCTGCAACATACTGAAAGCATGAACTGCAGAATCAAACATACAGAGATTAATCAAGTGCTGTGCTAATCAATTTTTCATATTTAATTAGAGCAAGTGTTTTGCTTTGGAAAGTTGCCGTTGAGAGCTGCAGAATTTCCAATCCCAGCAGACTGGTACCAAACCCAAAAACCTCACTATGTGGAATGTGGGGCTGGTGGGCATCAGAGGGAGTTGCTCGATTTTCCTTGGAGTATGGAGAAGGATGAGATATGCTTATGTCTCTTCTTTCCCAGACAGATGATTTAGTAAATATTACACGTGACTATATCATTTTACATCAGCTATGAGCCTTGTATTTTGGAGAGAAAACGAGTATTTTGAAAAGAGGGAAAGAGTGTTACAAAGGACTTGGAGGGTGGATGCTGGCACGCTGCTGAAGCAGCCCTTGCTGAAGTATTTAAACACTGTTGTGCTCTTCGCCATTGCTACACAAAGGCTGTTAGTTATGCTGGCTTCATTAAGGTGGCATCAAAGGTAGGTCCCACCATCTATTGTACAGCCACTAGAGTAAATATGCAAGTGTGCTGTTCACATGCATTTAGAAAGGGTACTGGGAATGTTGTTTTCCCTCCTTAGAGCCTGAATTCCCCATTGCTTATCAATGAAGTAAATGAGAAATTTGAAGAATGTCTCTGAAAATAAGCCTGTTTTAGAGTAATTGTTGCTCGTGTAGTTAAAGGTTAATTTGAGCACTCGAGAGAGTACAGGATACCAAACAGGAGTTTGCTGTCTTTATGTACATTGCAGGCCATGGCATCATGGCCCCATGGCAGGGGGATTGGTAGATGATCTTTAAGGTCCCTTCCAATCCAAGCCGTTCAATGATCAACTCCCTTACAGCTGATGTTGACAGAAAACTCTAACAGGTTTTCAGTGCTCTGGGATTGTTTTCTAGAAGTCTTGCACATGCCTGCCCTGCAGTGACAGCAGGAGTTCCCGTTTCCTTTGCCTTGTTAGCTCAGGTACTGTTAGCAGCAAAGCTGCAGCCACGTGTAGCTCGGCACAGGGAGCAAAAACACAGGCTGCCTATCCAAGGAAAGCCAGTCACAGCGGTCGGAAATCTCCCCTTCCCCCTAAAATCACACAAACCTGTTCAATTTTAAGATACATATATTATATTCATTTGTGACTTTGAGTCATTTGGTGTTCTACCCATTATGGCTTAAATCACAGCTTTTACTTAAAAACAAAAAAATGGTGTTTGAGATTTTTTTTTTTTTTTAAGAAGAGAGATCAAATGGTAAATGTAGGTAGAAGTTATCATCTGAAAGAAGGTGTTTCTTCTCATGGACATTTAAATGTTTGGAGATCTTTAGTTATGAAAGGAGTCCTGCCAGAGTATGGATATTGAAGTGACTTAGTCTCCATTTTGTGAATGGCAGGAAACTGTAAATTGAATTAGCTGGGAAACTGGGATGTTTTCATCCGTGGTAATGCATGAGTCAAAACAAACTACAAATATATCTAAGATCTGATAGGTTAAGTCTGGTTCAACCTGTAAGCGTTAGTGAAGAAATAGCACGATCTTGCTTGTGTTGCAGGAGCTAATGGAAATTGCAGCATTAATTGCTTGTGCACCCATATGACGACATGAAGCTGCTTGTATGCTCTTCGCAGACAAAAGGGATACAGATGTTTCTTGTACAAAAGCACTAGATATCCTTGTAGCATTGTAAATAGTGAGAAGAAACGCAAAGGCATGGATCTTGATTTCTGGAGATGGTACAACAGCCCCATCGCCAGTCCACTCTCCTTGCCCTGCAACGTGACATTTACAAAAGCTCTGTGGCACATCTTGTGGTTTATGTGGGTGCATTTAGAAAGCAGGCGCTTACAACCAAGCAAAAATAAAGCAGATTTTTTTTTTTTTGAGTAGGAGTACAGATGAGTTTACTACTACTGACAGAACTAGCATACTGCCTTTTCAAACCATTTTGGGGGGGAGGTCTGTTGCTATATATGGAGACGGCAGTGAATACTACTGTATTAGTATAATAATACTGATTGATAGAAATACCCATTGCCTTTTGTGGACAGCCAGAGGAGTTGCCTTTGTGCAGACCAGAACTACCTCTGTGCCCATGGAAACAGCAGCCACTGAAAAGCAAACCCGCCAGATTCTTGTGCGCATTAGCAGGAACATAGAGGGAATGAGATCGTGGTTGAAATAAATCCCTTACCTTTTTACATTCTTCCCATTCACTTTGGTAACTGCGGAACTGAGAACTCTGCGTTCAACTTAATTCTACATCTGTTCCCTTCTTTCTGTCCCTGTTGCTCTGAGGCATTGGGCTCAAATGTTTCCCAGAGCTCTTGCTAGGGTACTGCATTTCCAAGTATGCTTTATGCAAGCTTTCTTTATAACCACAAAATCCTACATGTTGGCTGGAAGACTCTGGGAATGCAGCCTGCCCCTGCATAGGAAACTTCAGGTTGCTTAGGTATGAGAGGTGAAGCCATATTATGTGGGGAAAAAAAATGCTGAAAATGCTTCACTTCTTGGCTAGCAGTATCACTACTTGTCTTTGCTCCTAGAAAAGCTGTTCATTTAGACTGCCCTGCTTTGTTTTCATAAATGTAATCTATAGAAGTAATGATAAGCCAAGCAAGCTCTAAGGGTCCTGGCACCATCAGGCTCTTTAGAATTCATTGTACCAGGGGAGAACATCTGCGGTCTGAAACCTCGGGGGTTTGGAACGGAAGACTCTTCTGTGTGTTGAACTGGCAATGAACTATTTTTAAATGTCTCTCTTATTTGTTAACACTGAATAATGGCAGTAAAAAGGAAAACATGATATCATGTAGTTTCACAAGAGTAGGCCGTTTCTCCAAAACTCTTTTACTTAAGTTACAGCTTCTTCCCTCATCTCTGAGTCGGTATCATCACAGAATCACAGAACTGAAGGGGTTGGAAGGGACCTTGAAAGATCATCGGGTCCAACCCCCCTGCCAAAGCAGGTTCCTTAGAGCAGGCTGCCCAGGTAGGCGTCCAGATGGGCCTTGAATATCTCCAGAGAAGGAGACTCCACAACCTCCCTGGGCAGCCTGTTCCAGTGCTCCGTCACCCTCACCGTGAAGAAGTTCTTTCGCATGTTGGTGCGGAACTTCCTGTGCTCTATCTTGTGGCCATTAACCCTTGTCCTATCCCCACAAACCATTGAAAAGAGGTTGGCCAAATCCCTCTGTCTCCCACACCTCAAGTATTTATACACATTGATGAAATCCCCTCTCAGTCATCTCTTCTCCAGGCTGAACAGACCCAGGTCTCTCAGCCTTTCTTCATAGAGAAGATGCTCCAGTCCCTGTACCATCTTTGTGGCCCTCTGCTGGACTCTTTCCAGGAGTTCACTGTCTTTTTTGTACCAGGGAACCCAGAACTGGACACAGTACTCCAGGTGAGGCCTGACCAGGGCAGAGTAGAGGGGGAGGATCATCATTGATGACTACAACATTTCTAGCAGTCCAGATATGCACTTGCATTGAGGTCCACAGTCCTGAATGTGTGCTGAAATTGTTTGAAATTCAGAGAAGCTCATCACTGTGCTGTCTGCCCTGACTATGTGGCAGTGGGCAACCTTTCATTATATGCTCCACCAGGGAAAAATCACACGTCCCCTCCCAGTGACTGACGAGAGGCAGTGAATTCTCACTGCTTTCTGCTCTCCATCACCCTGCCTCAGCCCATCAGCTGACAGATGGTACACGGTCCTGATGTATAGGTACTGAGAGATTAAAGAACAACCCTACAGCAAAATAAACCCATAGGACACAAGTAGCTTTTAAAATGACCTCAGGAGCCATGTCAGTCAGCGCACAGTATAGGATTTTTTCAGGTAGGGATTATATCTGAGGATTGTATCTATTGTTTAAACTATAAAATGCCCTTCTGCCAGCCATTTGCCCAGCTGATTCTTCCTGAGCTGAAGGAGGGAGCTGGATCTAAGGTTCCCTGTGTCAATAAGCAGAGGTTATAAATCTATCTAGAGCTATCTATCCATCTACCTGTCTACACCAAACGTCTCTTTTTAAAACTATATTGGCTAAGTTCTGTGTAAAACGGAGCAGAATTCTCCTGTGATGTTGATTACAACACACACTGTGCACATTTCTTATTTCCAGGGGATGATGACTTAAAAAGTTGTTGAAGCAGAGAGCAGCACACAGGCCTTGATATAGTTTAATGGCAAATCACATTTGTCAAAAGCACAGATAAGGGAGCCTTGCTCCAAGCAATTTCTATAACAAAAAATGGAACAAAACTTGACCCTGGACTCTGCACCTGCTGATCTCAGTGTGGGAGTTTTGCTTGCAAGAGAGCGGTGGGATCAATCCTTTAATATGAGGGGCTTTGCCAGAGTCTGTCTTTCATGCCCTTCTCCCTCCTGCCAAGGGGGGGGAGAATTTTAGCCAAAGATTTATATATATATATATATATATATTTTTTTTTTTAAGGGGATATGATCAGTTTGGGTTTTGTGAGCTTTTAAAAACCTGGAGCAGAAGCCCACAGTAGCTTGGCAGTACCATAGCACGGTGAAGCACAAAACGTGTATGCAGTTTGCTGGCCTGCAGAAAACCACCAAGGTATTTCATCTGGGCAGTTCCCTCAATTGGCATTACCTTAAGTGACTTTTCTCTTAATTTGAGGGTGGCTGGTTTGTTGTCCTACTTAAACATGCAGATATTTGGGGGGAATAAGCGTTTTGTGGGAGGGTTGGTTCTGTGCTCTTTAGATGCAAAATTATTTGCAGGACCACTTCTGTGTGCACAACATGGTCCTCAAGCAAGAGATATTTGACCATGTCTAATGTAGGCAATGGGGGGGAAAAGAGCTGAAATCAGTGTGTTCACAGGTGAGATCTCAGGTGTTCGCAGGATATTGCACCATGCTTATCTGTGTGCTTGGCTTAAAACCAAATCACTTTGATCGCTCTGGAGTGATTTACTTTTAACAGGAAAGCCTGACGAGTTTTTAGACTATCAAAGGTAATAACGACTCCTCTGGAATTTCCTATTTTAAGTTTGGACTTTAACTATTTAATTAGCTATTTACTTATAGACCATGTAGCACAAGGCTACAAACCACTGAAGGAGCAGAGACAGAATTCTCTGTACTTACACCAGGAAAAGCTGGAGAAGCTTTGCTGAGGAAAGTAAAAATTGGCCAAGCCAACTGTTTGTCATGATCCTTCAGTCACAGCAGCCAGTCTGCAGGTGTCAGATCTATAAAGAACTGCTGGAGTATGTTCAGGGGAACCCCATCTTCTCAGAAAGCATTGGGAGACAAGTGGTTTCCTCCCAGGTCTTCACGAGAGAGGCCCTGCCTTGCCTGAGCAATGCTCATTTGCAGCCTCCAGGCCCTTCTTGCCTCAACAGGACTATGCAGGAGGGAAGGTGGAGGGACAAAGACGCCCTTATGCTGCAGTCCGGTTCCGATCTTCCTCTTCTGTGTGGGAACCCAGGCCTTGACTTTGGTCTAACCAATTTATAAGCAGCTGAAAGCACTCTGGAAAGGAAATATATATGATTTCATCCACCATGACACACTGTAGAGAGTTGAGTTATTAAAATGCATGAGAGTTCCTCTTCTGGGCCAAATCGGGAGCCACAACTCTTCTCTGATCTCAGGTTTGGCAGTAGGTGAGATTTTTGTGACAGTGAGAAAAAATATGGTACCCTACCTGCTTTCCTGTGGTTTTCTGATTTGCAGGCTTGCCAGGTGCCTCCTCGCTGGGACAGCCTCTAAGTGCTGCAGCCTGAGACACGTCCCCAGGGCTCAGCAGGGCTGGTGCCCACAGACTGCTCCAGCTGCAAAACTGGTTGGAAAGTGAGATCTGGCAGTTTTCAAAGCAGCTCGTAGGCATGGGAAAACAGACTGAAACTGCTCTTTCTCAGGTTGTACTGGTTACTAGTGAAGTGCAAATATGGCAGAAAATCACCAGTGAAGCTGCCATGACTCCTATGGCATCGTAGAAGGTACCTGTTTGGAGCTCTTCAGTATTTAACGTTGTGCAAAATCGAGGTTGTGTCAAGCTAAGTCAACACCATGTCTCATCCCTTAGGAAAAGACTTGTAGGAGCTGGTCACAGTGAAGCTGTATTTCCTGGAGTTCCCATCAGGTTTCCCCTACTAAGCAAGTGTTCTCTTGTTGAATTCCAATAGAGTCATGAAGAAATGAACAAAAACTAGAGGAGGGCCAAGACCACTGGCATGAAGTGCTTGTGCTCCTGGCAGGCTCAGAGATGTTTTTCCCTTATACAAACATTTTGCTCCCCCCACCATACTCCTTACCTCAGTTTCCTGGCAGTAAAAGACTAATAAAATTGTGCTGGTAAACAAGTCATCCTCAAGCACTGCATTGGTGGCCGTGTATGATGGTGAGAGACTTCATGTGTGGTCACCGTGTGAAAACCTATCACTTCAAGCAACCGCTAGCATAATGCTTGCACTGTAGCTGGAGCTTTGACAACTTACTGGAGACCCCTGCATGCAGCTCCTGCGAGCTTGTTTGAGAAGTCCTGCGCCAGGCACCTCTTGTCTGGCTCTTAATTTCCTCCTTGGGAGACAAGGTGTGTGTGAGAGGAGGTGTCAGGCCGGGCTGTTTCAAACTTCAGTGCAATCACAAGCTGCGTGAGGCTTTCAGCAGCTTCTCGCCGTGTGCCCGCGGGGAAGGAGTGAGAAGCACCCTCGGTGCTTGCACCCTCGGTGAGCGGAGCAAGCTCCGAGCAGTGGGGTACCAGCAGCGTTTCTGGAGGCACGAGGGGCATTCCCAGCCCATGGCAGTGCCCTGTGATGGCTGGCTGATCCTGGGAAGCTCATGCAGGTAGCGCACGGCTGGCACTGCAGAGGGAAACAGCCCTCCCTTCAAAATCAGACATGCGTTCTCAGGCTGTGCTGTGGCAGCGGCAGGGTTTCTGTCTTCTCTTTCCGAGACACACAAAAAAGATTAATTAGAGGGAGTTTTAAAATCTTAAAAGGCTTTTTTTATTTTTTTTCCAGTCAATTTGTAGTGAGGATTTTGGAGCAAAACCCAAGTCTTTCCTGCCGCATTGTTGTGTTCCCAGAAGTGGTGATTAGCAACCAAGATAAGTAGCTGAGGCTTTTCTGCGGAGATGGTGTTCTTGGATGCAAGGCAAGCCATTCCCATGGCAGCACTGTCTGCTTGGTCCCTGCTGCCCAGCGCTGGAGCTGAGACTCCATTTTCATCGCATCCTTCCTAGCAAATCAGAAATAGGGAGCTGGATGTTTTTATTCGGTAACCTGTATGTAACAAGTAACTTCTTCCTTCTGGCATTAAGGTATTTGCCTTTATTCAGCATAAAGCACTTCAGTGGGCTGCTGAATTACTATTAGCTCCCACTGGAGAGTACATGAAGTATATTCCTTGTGAAGCAAACTTGTAACATGCTGTAAGCTCCAAAGCACTGATGCAATATTTATGTTGTTCCACGTTCTTCTGGCAGATTTAAGCATAATATTGTAAACTGGCAGGAGGCTGTTATCATCCAAACTCCTGATTATGTCAGTGTTTTAATTTTAAGTTCTTGCACACAGCAATATATCCAGTTACATTATTTGTGTATGATTCCTTTTCTAGAAAGGAGAGCTATTGATGTTAGTGACCTAGGCTGAAATACACAGTGGTTTTTGTTTTCTTTTTTTCCCACTTGGAGTGAACTGTGCATGGTTTGGCCTCCATGATCTCAATCATTTATCCAAAAGACTTGTTCTTCAGTGCAATGGCAGGTGGCATCTCTCTCACTGCTAGCATTACCTGTAACTCTTGCACTGAGATCCTATTAAATTTGCAAGCGTGTAAGGACCTTTCATCATGATGCCTTCAGTTTTAAGCCAGACTAGTTTTTGATTTGCATTCTGCTGGCAGAAACGAGTAGCCACTTCCCCTCATTTGCCTTGTCCTCCCCTTGAGAAAGGTCTATTAGAGCTAATGTGCACTGTGCATGTCAGTCCTCTCTCCTAATAATTTCTTTATTCAGTTTTGCATTTAATGCAGCTTGATCTCCAGTTGGCTATGTCAGCCCACAGTCTTAAGAGAGCACTGTAAGCTTTACAGATGATCAGCACCTATGAAACCATTAATTTTCCTAGAACACTGAGCTCCTGTTTAAGCAAGAAAACATTTTTGAAAAGTCTGGTAAATGCAACGCTCTGCAATCTAAAGGAGCTTCATGGATAATTTTGTTGCCTGATAGCAAAGTGAGTTTCCTGAAGATTCTGAACTTGCTGATATGTCTGTGGGTGCTACTGAAAATCTGGATGTGGGCAGTTGCCTGCGTTGTTGATGATAGCTGTGAGACTGATGGGTGTTTTGTATGCCTGAAAGTAATTTTTCTGGTATCTAAAGGTAGGTTGTCCCAAATAGCTGGCCTCATCCTATAAGCTATATAGAATTCATCCTATATAGAATTCATTTTACCTTTATTCTGTCAGTAGAGATAACACGTAGGAGGATCTGGGTTGTACATCTTTTTCCATTGCATGTGATGCTCATATAAGTAGTACATCTTCAGTCAGAAAGTGCACTTAAGTTTTTAACTTAAAGCACAGGTAGAAACTTTTTGCTTCAGTCCTTAATGCTAAGAACATCATTGAAAACTTAATTGCATCAGTGACAGCGTAAGCCCGCTCCATAGAAAGCATTTTATCACTTTAGTTCCCTATAAACACAAATTTGTTCTTGGCAGTTAAATATTGAGACTGAAATTTATCCCAGCTAGTTGAGGAATAGTAGCTTCCCTGTGTGGCCAAGGAGGAGAGGTTTCCCTAATCATGTCTCAAGTGGGCTGTATCACCTCTGCAAGTGTCTCTCTCTCTGCTGATTGCATCAGCTGCTCTCCTAACTTAAGTGCTTCAGCCCTGAAAGGTAAGGATGAACAATGGGCCTGAGGAAAGATGCATTTTTGTTGTTGTTGTTGATGAAAGTAGGTAAAATACTTACAGTCCAACCAAATACTTTTCATTCCTCTATTTGTTGCTGTGGCTGTCTGTGAATGTCTCTCTTCCTTTCTATTAATGAATACACATGTGCAACTGCCTGCACCCATCTGGCTTTATTCAATAAATGTGCAGGCACAGACGTTTAAATCAAATATTGATACATACAGCCTTTAATATGTAAATTTGTGTTGTGAACAAAACCATATCTGTCTGTTTTTTCATGGAGAGGCATTTCTTCTGTGGTGACACTTTTTTTGATTGCCATTGTATTCTGTCTACAGTGGTACATGCATTGATGCCTGAATGTCAGAGGGTAGGAACAGTTCCTGAAGTATGTTGGGGAGAGAAATAAAAAAGGTATAAGGAATTTTTGGAAGTAATAATTCTCCCTCTGTTTTGATACCAACTTCCTCCTCATCCAAATGTCTTCTTAGCAATCAGAGACTTAAAGTGCAAGGTGTACTAGAGAGATCCTAACTGATAACAAGTAAGATCTGCTGGAGAGTAAGATAGGGGGGCGTTAAAAGATGCACCTGTGTACACAAATAAAAGCAAGTATTAAAAGCCTTAGCTTTCAGAATTTGTAACACTGAAAGTAGCAAACTAAGGCCTTGCTTGGCAGGTGCTTAAATGGGTTATAGGACCCTAAGGTGAGTCATGGTAGGGGAGACCCCAGCCCATGGCTGTGGACAGTTGTTGCTGTGTCGTTTGTGATCAATTATCGTGCTTGCTAGTAATTCTGAGATCTCCAGGACCCGTGGTTTCAGGAATCCCCTCTCCCTTTTCTCCCCTTTTTTTTTTTCTTTTTGACAAGAAGTTGTTTGTCAGAAAGTCTACTGGAAAAGCAGGAAGGAGTCAGCTTTGACATTTTTACAGCAGGGCATTGCAAGTAAGTATAGCTTTAATGGGGACAACGCTGCTGTATAGGCGTTAAAGGATGACATAATGAACGAACTGCATGGCTGCGCACACTTCTATACAGGTTTTAAGCACTGGAAGAGAGCAGGAAAGAGGCCTTTCTTTTAACTTATGGTGTAGT
Source organism: Cygnus atratus (assembly GCF_013377495.2). Taxonomy (NCBI): domain Eukaryota; kingdom Metazoa; phylum Chordata; class Aves; order Anseriformes; family Anatidae; genus Cygnus; species Cygnus atratus. The sequence continues at coordinate 42,521,970 of NC_066363.1, forward strand.
CTGAGCATATTTTATTCTGGGACACGAGTAGGAGTAGCTCCTGTGTGCTCCATCCAGCAGCCCCCACCCCAGGACTGCTCTGTGGGTGCAGCCATCTGTGAAGCTGTCCAGTAGGAAGGAAGGGAAGGGCCCCAGCCCTGGGGACCACGACTGATGGCTTTTCGGCTGGGGCTCCCAGAAGCAGCTCTGCCACTGCAGACACATAGCATTTATTGTGTTTCTAAGGAGAGATTTAGGAGAAATGAAGGTAGGGATGTAAAACTGTAGGGTATGTATGGTTACTCAGTGTCATAAAATGCAAGCTTAAGCTATTCAGTCTGTTAAAATACTTTGGTTTCCTCATCTGACCTCAGAACTCTCGATGGAGAATGCTTGCATGTCACTTATGGCTTTTTTAGTATCTCCAGAAATGTCAGAAACTCTATTAGTTTTTCCAGAGACACATATGCAGAAATAGATGGCATTATTACAGTGGTTTATAGAAAGATTACTGGTTTAAACTACCTTTTTGTCTAGACAGACTCCAGCAGTTGCACTGTGGCCCAAAAGTAACTGTAAAAAATGTATTAAAAATCAGTGTTTTATTTAATGCTGTAAATTGTACTTCAAAACAACTTAAATAGCATTGCCATTATGTACGCAAATGCAAGGAGCAATGTCAATAAGTTGGAAGCTCTGTGGGTTGTGTTTTATGCTTTGTGCTGTGGCAAAGGAATGTATTAAAGAAACCTCTCAAATATACACATATGTTGTAAAAAGTAACGCTATAAAACATCAGGAATTGAAATGCTTGCAGTAAGTGTTCTGTGGGGTTATGCTGTCTTCATAAAAAGGTTGTCAGCACAAAGAGACTAATTCTAGCCTTAAATTAATCAGCTCAGGGGAGCACATTTTGGTACTGAGTGGCAAGGCTTGTGAATCACTCCTGGAACATTTGCCCCGTGGATGGAGGAAGAACATGGTCCATAAAGTTCACAATGGGTCTTGAAAAGCAGAAATGTGCATTGGAATCCTATTGCGTTTTTTGGCGAAACTCAGCAGCAGGGAGTCTGTGGTTCATCAGCTCTGCCTTCCTTTAAAAAAAAAAAAGTGGGGGGGGGGGGGGAAGAAAAGCACTGGGGAAAAAAAAAAAAAAAAAACATGGGGGAAGTTCCTCTCATCCTGTGCCCTTTTTTCTTCTGTTTTCTCACAGGCTTTATTGTTGTCCTGGGCAGAGTCTTAAGCTTTGAATTGTACAGAAATGTTTACTGAAGAGCGGTGCCCAGATAGGAGGGGACAGGGCGGGCAGCCCAGCTCTCAGGTTCAATGTGTTCCAGATGCCCCCAGCACCTCTGGGTGGGAATGGCATCTCCTCCCTTCCTCCTCCTCTCCCGCTGTGTGGGTTGTGGTGTGCTTAAACTACTCCTCAGCCCTCGGAGGAGGCTTTCTTCAGGTCCTTCCCTCAGAAAACACAGCTTTTGTGGGGACTTGCCGCTCTCGCCAGAGCTTCCAAAGAGCATGGTAATAATCAGAAACGTGAGACTTCCTTCCGTAATGCATCAGAGATTTTTCCTAATTCTCTTAAAAAGTTCTATCACTCTTGCACGTAGCAAGTTGGAGAATGGTATTTGATCAACGTTATTTTGTTTCAAGAAAAAAACAAGGCTCAACAGGGTTTTTGCACTCTACTCTTTGTCCTAGGAAATAATCACCTACCTTTACTGTGCCGTTTTAACGCTGCTTTTAACCACTTCTGCGCGCGCAAATACGTATTAAGCAATACGATGCCTGTTAACTAGGTGTTCATGAGCTGTGATAGATTACTTTTAATGGCTGGTATTTACCTACTCCATCAAATGCTCTTTGATAGGCTGTGGCTACGTGAAAGATGGAGCTTAACTTCACCGAGGCAGAAAGCAGGGAGCGCGTCCTGAGAAGTTAGAGGGCTCGGCCGGATTATTAGGAGCGCCGGTCTATCGGCCTCTCGTGCTTTCTGTCTCTATCTGGCTGGCCTATTGCCATCTTCATGCCAGTCTCCATGGTAACTTCTTTAAGGATAAAATAACAGAAACGTGAGTTAGCCGCCTGCCCACAGGAAAGCTGCCACAGTCCCGGTGCCAGAGCCCCGGTGAGACGCGGCCCCGGCACGCGCATTCCAGCCGGGCTGGGCAGGTTTCTACAGCTGCTTCCAGTTAAAGGTGAAATCTCTCCTTCCCCACTAGCCTGGCTGGAGAATGTCTCCTTAGCTGTTCTCTCTCACGCTTGGAAACACCCCTGGGTAATTCTTCCATGGATTGCTCTTCCCCTCCTGTTTGCAGGTTTGCGTGATTAATTTTACATTTTAAATGGCTTTGTCAATAAAAGCTTCAGTTTTCAAATGAAACATTAGCTGGTAACTGGGGAAATGTTACAGGAGAATGTTTACCAACAGTTGCTAGTAAATTAACAAGTTTGCTATGCTGCAGTGTACATAGGAAATGGCAGTATAAAAAATGATTAAGAGGACAAGGCTGTTTATTAGGAATAAAGCACCTGAGTCCTGTCCTTTACTTGGCTGCTGGAGCTGTTGCATGACCTTGGGCAAAGTCATTGTATGGTTCTGTGTCTGTTTCCCTACATGTGAAAAAAACAATTGCTTGTAGAATCACAGAATGGTTAGGGTTGGAAGGGACCTTAAAGAACACCTCTTTCCAACCCCCTGCCACGGGCAGGGACACCTCCCACCAGACCAGGTTGCCCAAAGCCCCATCCAGCCTGGCCTTGAACACTTCCAGGAAGGTGGCATCCACAGCTTCTCTTATCCACTTTCTTAAATTATTCTGAAGATGACAGGTGAGCTGCAAAGTGGGGCCATGTTGGCACCTTTTGGGGTCCTTAAAAACTGTTTTTCATTTTTGTGGTACTACTTCAGGAAATGACCTGTCCTTGAATCCCACCCAACATACTGAGCATAGCAGTAAGCAGTAGAACTAGGAGCTATAGATGTTTAAAATGCACTTTTTTTCTCCAAAAAAAAAAAAAAAGTAGATTTCTTGTAAGTGTATTGCTGGCATTACCCTTTCTTCACAAGAAACATCAGTAGAAATCACAACTCTCTTGTTCCAAGCTCCCTACCTGAACTTCAAAAAGAATTCCATGAACCACTCAGTCTAATTAGATGAGACAAAACCTTGTTAAGAAATGTTATTATCCCATTGTGGAACTGTCTGCATGTCACACGTGAAATGTGATAGACCTGGAAGGTGAGGGTTATGGTGCTGAGAGTCCTTAACTGAAAAATAACCCTCTCCTTTGGGGTTATTGGGAGTTGGAGGGCTGCTGGGGTCAAGAGATCTCATTCTGAAACAAGTTTTAAAATGCTTGTTCTCCTCTTTGCATTTAGGGCTCAAATTCTTCTCAGCTACCTCTACCTCCTCCCCCAGCATGAGCAGAAGTCTCACAGTTCCTTCAGCAAAGTCAATGATTTAGGTAGCTATTTTGAAAATGTTATTGTCTCGAGAGCCTTTTGTTGTGGTATATTGAAACAGTTGACAAGAGGAGGTATCTAGATCTCACTTTTGTCTCACTTTCTTGACATGTCATATGTAAAACAATGTAGCCCTTGAAGTTTGCACGTCCTTGCCTATGTGTTGTAACCCTTGCACAGCCAGGGCGTGCAGCCTTGGCAGCCCCTGAGTCTGGCATGGGACAAAAGGGCGTGTAACGGGTTATCATAGTTCCCCTTCTCGTCCTGAGTGCCCTTCATAGCAGCTACTAACGAAATAAGGAGAAGAGGTAATGAAGTGGTCCTTCACCTTCTCTCTTGCCTGCATTCTTTCCTACAAGGTAGGAAGCAAAGACTTTGAAGTGACCCTGACAAATGGGAGCATGCACAAACTCCTGCAGGGAACTTAAGGAGCCTTCCTCACAGCCACTCTCCTCTCTTTTTCTTGGGATGCCTTCTGCTGAATCTTGTCAAAACTGGAAAATATTTCAATAGGGCCAGTATAATAAATCTAGTGTTTTAGCAGGTGCTACCCTTGTGCATCCTTCACCCTTGTGCTGAGTAGTGGGCATTTATTTAAAATGTTGGTGAGACATGCTATTATTTCACCTCGGTGAAATGAGACGTGGTATCATTAATTGTGGGTTGTTGACAAGATTTTTGTGGAAGCAGCAGAGAGATACGTTGTGCTGTGTGGAAAAATTTAATGTATAAATAGAAAACAGAGTGAGTGGAAGCCTTTATTTTGGCATTCATGGAAACAGGTGAAAAGAGATTTTGAATGCAAATACGTATAAAAATAAGGTGTTCTGAATGAATAATTTAGCTTCCTGTGGGAGTGTATGAAATTGATCATTTGCTCAGCATCCCCAATTTGGAAATTGCTGTGTTGTGTCAGCCTGACAACAACATTGCATACTCCTCTTACATTGGTGTCAAAAGGCAATCATTGGTCAGAGATCATAAATATTCATGCAAACAGACGGAAATATAGCATTTACTTTTTGGATTGGCTTCTTTATGGTAACTGGTCCGACTGTCTCCACTCAGGATGAACCGTGCAGAAGGGAGTTGTGGCAGGGGGAATCTCTTCACTCTCCTTGTTGCCTATTAGAGAAGACAGGTTTCTTTGATAGGAAAAGGCTGGATCCTGTCCCAAACCTGCTTCTCCTGCAGAAGGGCTGTCTCCCTGCAGTGACTGGTCCCCTCCTGTGATAGCTTAATTTTTCTTCTGAGAACACTCTTCCCAGTGAGCTGTGCCCTGGAAATGCAGCATGGCTCTTTTCTGGCAGGTCTCTACAGAGCTAAGGCAGACAAATAACATCTCTAGGCTTGGCTATTCATGGCATAGTTCACACTGCAGAGCATCCAGACCACCAGACTGCTGAGTCTTGAACAGATCTATTAGTTACTGCCAGAAAAGTCCTGATGACATTGCTGTAAACACAGCTGTCTTGCTACATCTTGCTACGTTCTGGGAAGGAGTCCCTTTCTTACAGATTGTTGGGAAAGGGTGATTATTTGCTAATTTAAAGATATAAACAAAACTGATACTCTGATTAACAATGGTGATAAGAAAATAAATAAAAAACCCTGAAAAAGTAAATAAAAAGGCTTAATGTCCTTAATATTAAAGACAGTTGCCATCTTGCAAACAGAGCACAAGAACCAAATGAAGTGTTTTATTGTTCATTTGTTTCATACAACAGTAAACAATTTATTTTTTTACATCTGTGCTGAAAATGGTAAATTCCTCCTTCCTGGGATGTTTGCTTCTGATCAAGTGTACATGTTAGACAGATACATTTACTGATGAGTGGAGTGTTTCAGGTAATACTAGGGTGCCTGTCTGAGCATTTTGTACTTGTCTCCAGTGCATTCTTCTTTTGCTGGAGAGAATTGTTCTCATGCTATCATGTTCTGCTTCTCAAAGTATCCTGCTCTGAGGTATGTTCTTGTTTTGTCTTGCCCATAATTAATGGCACGCAGTACTGTTTGCAAAATTAAAGGACTCTGAGTTCACCTTAGCAGTTATTTACTGTCACCTCAGTTACTTTACTTCATTATCTGTTTTGCCAAGTAATGTCTGTGGGTGTGATCATGTGGAAAAACCTACTTGTCACCTCTTTAAGGTTGGTGCACAAATCCCTGTGCATAATGGCCACTTATCCTTGTTCTGTAGCCTATAAATGTGCTACTAGGCACAGGAGAAAAAATGGGTACACCCCGCCAGCATGTCATCCCTAAGAGAAAAGCCAGTTGGTGACTGCTTCTGAATCTTTCTGCTGAACACTGCTAATCCAACTTCCATTTCTGCTCTCCTGCTGCTGTTGCTTCTGCTACTACAGGAGTTGTTGCTACTTTCTGCATCTCTACTTCAGGGCTTGTCTTAATGTCTTGGGACCATTCAAGGACACTCAGCAGCCCCCATGCAGGCAAATAAATAAATAGGAGGAAGAAAATTGATTCCCTTCCTCTGCGACATAGAACTGTCTGGTTAAAATAGCAGCACGTGACACCATTCTCCTCCAACATCCCCAGAGTGATTGAGGGATCTGCTGAAAAGATATTGATGTAGAGCAGGACCTCCAATAACTTGTTTGGGTACTGTAAGTGAGAGATGAGGAGATTCAACAAAGATCTCCAAAGACCAAAGAGAAATAGTAACACCACTGTACCCTATGTATAGAATCATAGGGTGCCTTGGGACCTTAAAGCTAATCTAACTCCAACCCCCTGGAGTTAGTAGCCAAAAGTTGCCTGCTTCATGTGTTTGTCTTCATACCAACTACATATCCTGAAGAGTAATGCACAAGGGAAACATTGCTGTCTGAGCTTAGATTTAGGGCTTTGGGAGTTGAGGGTTAGGTCCTGATCTCCCTCAAAGTCATACAACAGCATAATGGGTTGCTCAAACTTGTTCTGTCCCTGTTCCACCTCTGTAAAATGAAGATGGGTGGGCAAAAATAGCTCACGTCCATCAAATCTGCTAGAACTACGAAGTGTCTGTGTTAAAGGTAAATATTTCCTTTTGTATTCACATTATGGATTTCCTTAATGCATATTCAGTACCTAATCTTTTGAAATTTATTTCAAATAGATAGGAGCACTACATGAAAAAGGATTTGCACACAACTCTCAAATGAAATTTCTATTGCAAATGATAGAGTATGGGGTTTTAGAAATTAGAGGTAGCGGAGATTTTGTACCTGATTCAATACAGTACCCTGACAGTAAGGAATAGTCATCTGTAAAACAGGTTTGTAAGGGATGATGGTTTTTTGCCTAGACTGTGGTCATTTGGTTTTCCAGCACTATTTAATGCATCTGTACAACCTGGACACTCATTTTAACCCAGGTACCTTTTGTTGAGATCAGGCTGCATGGCAGTATTTACATCCAGCAGAACTTGAATACTTTCGTAAGATTTCACAATGGCATTTGACAAATGTGGCACTAAAATTCAAATCTGTTATGTCTGCCGAGTTCCCGTCATCACATTTTGGAGGTGGGGGGAAGAAGATCTGTCGAATGTAACAGTGATTGTTATGATTTGTTCCTAAATGATTCAGCTGCCTGGAAGTTGAGTTATTTTCCTTCATAATTTTAGGATGTGTTTTTCCCTGTTCTAACTATTCTCTGCATTTTTTTAATAAAGAAATGACTTTAGACTTGAAAGTATGTGTTTCATAACTGTCATCTGATTAATTGTCATTTGCTTTACTTTGTTCCTTTGGCGTACCCTTGTGACTTTATAACCTGAGTAATCTTTGATGCATGCTCAAAACTCATTCACTTCAGTTGACTTAAGTGTAAGTAGATGCTTTAAAGGCTTTGCTGAAGCAAGATCTCAGTCACCAGTGGCCTGAGAGATTCATTAGTTAAGTTCTTTAAATACCATAAAATGCGTGTCAGAAAGCCTATCCTTAATCTGTGGTTTGGCTAAGAGAAGGTTTTAGCTTTCATTTTGAGGGGATTTTTTTTTTCTTTTCTCCTCTTTACTGCTTTGAAAATGCTTGATATTTATAAATGGAGCAGAGTTCTAAAAATTCCACTGTCCTTGAAAGGAATGTTCTGAATTCCCCTGTGTTTCCATCGCATAGATACCCACTTTATTGCAGGTTAGGTGGTGCTTCAAAGCTCTAGCTTGTGAAACTGTTGGCTGGAAGTCACACGAGAATTTTTGTTCTATGTTTTAATGGGAGTCAGAATCAGATTTAGGTTTTGTCGTATTCTAAAAATTAAAACCAAACCAACAACAAAAACATAGACCATAACTGCTGTTTCATACCAGCATGTTTTATGATGTTGTTTCATCTTCTAGTTAGGATTGGGGATATGGTCTGCCACCCTCTACACAGCTACGTGGTAAAATCCCAGGAACCAGTATTTGCTCTCCTCAACGATCTGCTATTGCTTAGAGCCCTGTTCCCAACACTAATGTCAGTGGGAGTTTTAATGAGGTAAAAGTTTCATGATTTGACTCATTGACTTTTAGTAATACTGCTTGAATGAGAAGTGTTGAATTCTCCCACAGCTGGGATAGTCCTATGCTTTTTTATGATGATAAATAAACTTTTTTGTTTTTAAACTATCTGTGTAAAAATCATGTTGTAGTAGTTTTACTCATCTTAAGCAGATCTACCTTTCTCTGAGGAAAACCATGCCTTTGAATTGTTTTGTGGTCAACAGTATTAGAAAAACAGGTTGTCTTGGAAAAACACGTTTGCCAGTGTTATGCATTGGAAAGTGATTTTTTCCATCCTACCACTCATATTCTCGTGCTGATGAAAATTACAGCCATTAAGTTTGTCTGTTTTGTCTCAGCTCAACTAGCATTTTACTGCTAGTTTGTCACTAGATCAGAATATTTCTACTTGCCTTTTTCCAAGGAAGAATGCAAGTAGAATCGATTAACATTTTGCTGTAACAAGAAGCAAGGATGCTCTTCCTTTAAATGTGATCTCTGCATATTGCTATGAAGTCAACCATAATTTCCTCAAAAATCAACATGCTATGGAAGCCAAATATGGTTTCCTTCTTACTCCTTGCATTGTCTGAAGACATGGCAGTTGTTGCAAGTAGGAAAGGGAAAACACTGTAGCCAGGAAACCTAGTCTTTATGTGGGGGTGTGTTAAAAAATGTTAGATTTCCCAGGTTTGCATAATGTAACCAAGACAAAGCATGTGGAAGAAAAAGAACTGTAAGAATGTTAATATGGCTCCAATTGCTGAAACATATGGAGCCAATCATTGGCACTGCCTCAACACAACTGGGAATGGAAATTAGCATTTTTCTCAGAAAAAATATGGGATATTTTTTCCTACAGTCTCCCTAATTTTTGTTGCATTTTTTTCTTATATAACAGCAGGGATATTTTCGAGAGGAAGGCAAGGTACTTTGCCTTCAATATTACTTTCTAGTCTTGTTTTTGAATCTCCCAAAAACAGGAGAATTATAGGCACGGTCTTGTGTGCAAAGAAAAAAAAAAGTGGACTTAGTACAGAGTTGAGCATATTCTCTAACATTGACACATTCTACCATGGTGTACACTGGGGGAGAAATGGCTAATATTTTTTTTGGAAAAAAATGCTGATATTTGTAAGGTAGTACCTGACAGATTGCAAGTTTAAATTATATTTGGGTTGTGACGTGTTGTCTTTGATTTTTAACATGGTTCTGTATTTCAGTTCAGTGAGGTGATGAATCACTTTTGAAAATAAGCTTTTATAAAAATAAAATTTAAGTGCTTTTAAAATCTTAGATTTTGATATTAAGAATCCTCTGACATTAACAAAAATATACACAGTAACTTCAAAAAATAACTGTGCTACAGAGAAGTGATTGCTTGATTACTTTTCTTGTTTTACATCCTTCTCTCCATCACTTCTGATTTTAGAATTGTTTTGAGTGGAGAGAGGAGTGCTTTTTTTCTTCCTACAGTACCTGTAATTTTAAAGATTTCTTGCTCTTTCCTTTGTAAAAAACTTTATACAACAAAACTTTACTTTTTATTACTTTTATTATTTTGTTTACCTTCTTTTACTGTTACTGCTACTACTATTTTGATTATTCCCTCATGAACCAAGCAAGCACATACTTAAGTTTATACAGAGTGACTTAAACATACATAGAACTGTTTGCTCAAATATCACCATCTGTAAGCACCAGTGGTGTAAGGACCATATTTTGTAAATATAGGTAGTATTTCTTGAACTCTTTGTCTTCAGTTGGCAAGCTGTCTGAGTTCCCAGTGAAAACTGCTCATCCCCATTGTGGCCAACAACAACACTGGAAACAGAACTTAAACAACTTTATGTAAAATGATTAAATATAATCCATATATGGTATGGGTTTTTTTGTTTGCTTTTTTTTTTTTTGGTGTGTCTTTGTTTTGCCGTTGTGTTGGAGGGGAAAAGTAAAGAGGCTGACTGCCATTTTTGTAAAAATTGAACTCAAGCTCTTTTGGGAAAAAGTGCTGGAAGGCTGTAAATTCCTTATTGTTTAAACTCACCAACTGAAGTGCAGTGCAGGTTCTCCCATGTTGGTAAGCAGCAGCCACAACTGGCATCTCCCATGCACACCAAGCCTCAGTGGGCGGCTTGTCTTCTGAACCCTGCCGTATGTTCGTTGGCTGGACTGGAAAGTTTCCAGGTCCGAAGCAGTTGCAAAGGAAATTGCTGCTGGGTTTTCAGTTACATGGAGCGTAAGAACTGGTTGGATTTTATTTATTTATTTTCTTTACATGGAAAGAGGCAGTGTTGTCAAAATCAAAGTGTTTATGGAAACATACCTTTTTTGATGGAATTTTGTTGGGAAAGAGCCAGGTAGAATTTCTCATCAAAATACAGTGCTAGTGCGTGTATAAACTTGAATATGTCTTGAACATGAAAGGCACTAGTTGTGAGCCATCCTCTTATGCTGCTTACTTTCCCAGTTCCTGTCCATAAAATGACTTCATGGCTCTGAGACAGAGGTTGCATCCAGGCTGTTAGCCTTCATGGTGACCACTGGACCTGTTCCCCAAGATCCATTTTGAAAATGTTTGTACTCCTGGCTACCAAAACAATTAGTGGCTGTGAACTGTACACTTAAACTGTGCGCTTCCTGAAAAAGGTGTTTCTTCTGCTGGATTTAAGTCTGCTGACTAACTTCTGTGGACAGTCTCTTATCCTTGCATTCCTTGTTGTCTCTCCGCATCACTCATGTTTTCTTTTATAGACCTTTAGCACCCTCTTCTCCAGGTGTTGTCTTTTCCTCAACATGGAAACTGTTTCACATCTCTGATCACTTGCATTGCCTCCTCTGTAACTTCTCTAGTTTGCTTATGGTTATCATGAGATGAAGTGCCCAGATAGCCAACCACTATTTCAGATGTGGTTGCAGCATAGCCCATAAGGGTCCTTTGTTCTTGTTTAATAAGCCTTAAATAATTCATAATATTTTGTCACTGTAGAGGCTATCTCTTTTCCTAGCCCAGGGCTTAGTCCCCCCGTCCCGGGGACCCCTATGCCACTGAGCTCAGAAAGGATGATCACGAAGTGCTGCTATTTGTCAGTGACAGAATTCAGATTTTGCAGGAAATAGCCACCCACTTTCCAGCAGTGGAACTCATTAAAAACAGTAGGTTTGCAATTTCTCATTCCTCTTTTCTATGCGTCCCTTACTCTAATAACCCTGACGGTAATCTGATCCTTTCTAAAGAGCACAGTGTTGATGATACTGATTTTTCTTTCTTTATTTCTGTCCCGAAATCAGACAATTCTCAACAGCACCTGACTTTTGCTGGCATATAAGAAGGGAAACAATTCCCATTTAATGCCACATAAAAATGTCAGCTTTTGAATAGAAAAATAGGTTCTGTTTTTCTTCTTTATTTTGTTTAAACATTGATGATTCTGACTACCAATGGATCACAGAATGGTTGAGGTAGGAAGGAGCCTCTGGAGGCCATCTGGTCCAATCCCCCCACTCAAACAGGGACACCTAAGACCAGTTGGCCAGGCCGCTTTTGTAGATCATGGCCTCTGGTGAGCCAGCCACTGCCCCAAGTTTTATGTCATCCACAAATTTTCTGAGGGTGCGCTCTGCCCCATCATCCAGATCATTAATGAAGATATTAAACAGGAGTGGACCCGCTATTGACCCCTGGGGTACTCTGCTCGTTACTGGCCTCCAACTAGACTTTGCACCGCTGACCACTGCCCTCTGGCCCCAGGTGTTCAGCCAGTTTTTGATCCACCCTACCATCTGCTCATATAGCCCATACTTCAACAGCTTCTCTGTGAGGATCTTACGGCGGACAGTATCAAAGGGCTTACTGAAGTCCAGGAAGACAACATCCACTGCTCCCCCCTCATCCACCAGGCTGGTGATTTCATTCTACAAGCTTATCAGGTCAGTCAGGCATGACTTCCCCGTGGTGAATCCATGCTGACTGCTGATGATGATGAGGAGAATGTCCTGTCTCCTCTTCCTAGTACTGACAAAGTGTCTGATTTTTCTGTGGGGAGATAACAGCTCTGCTTATCCAAATCATTGTATCTTATCAGTCACAGTGAAAACAAGTCAAACATATATATGTATGTTCTTAAGCGTGTCTCTGCATTTTATAGCACACTAACAGAAATTAAGGCAATGTTTTTATTATCCAAAGAGTCCTCTCATGTTTCTGTGAGGTTTAAATTGGACTAATTATCATTTAAGACTATTTTTCTGTTTGTAATGAAAGTTTTTCCACCAATCCAGTTCTATTGTTGTATTTTGTCTCTTGACAAAGTAAGATGCTGAAGAAGAAATTCTTTCATTTTATAAAATGATTACTGAATGTGACACATTTCTTTTCCTCCAAAATTAGCATTAACTAGAGGCAATTTTCTTGAAGGAAACCCCAGAAATTAATTTGAAAATAGAACCTTTTTAATATCAGTAGGTTGTACCACAAATAATGGCAGGGAAATAAGTAGAAGTAACAAAAATGAAGAAAACTAACCTCTAAAGTACTGTTTAAATTCAAATTCTCAGCTTGAGTAAATCAAAACTGCTGTGCTGAGGTGATATGATCTATTTTCACTTAAAACTATTCTATCTCAATCAATGGAAATATGTTATTTGTGCAGGCTGGCTACCAGGGTATTACGGTGATTGTCCTAGGAAAATAGTTACCTTTTTGATTCAACAGTGTGCTTAAATACTTGAAACTCAAATTAGGAAAATAATTGAAGTTATAATGGCCCAATTTATTCCTGCTTGCAGTGAAGAATGACAAATCAGAGGAGAATTTGCAAAATTTTACTCCAGGCTTCTCTTAAATTCCGGTGTTTTGGCTCCAGAGCTCTGGGCAGGAATGATGAGTAGTTTTCTTTCTATTGAAAAGCTGTTTTCTATGCCAAAGTGTTTCCTGCAAAAGGAGAAGTATGATGGAGTCCTCTGAAGTTCTTGTGAAAGTGGTGTCTGACCTCACCTTCTGAGCTTCAGTGGGTCATTTCAAGTCAAGAGGAGCTTTCCAACGTGCTGTAAATAAACAACAAAGCATCAAAGGACTCAAGCTGTGCCAATACAAACTGCATGCCCTATACCACCTGTATTGATTACATTGTTTTCTGAACCCATAGACATTTGACGCCTTAGTCAGCTTTCACCAACTTGTACATCAATTCTTTTTGACATAACTTCCAGCATAGATAGGGTGCAACACGTAGAAAGATGCATCAACAAAAATATGAGAAAGGCTTTACAATTTGCTTTTGGAGAAGGGGTCAGTAACTCCTTTGATATTTTCTTTTCTCCCTTCTGCATGGTTCATTACATTCCCTGAAAGGACGTTGTATGTTGTGCAGATAAATGAAATAGTGATAACAAGGTCTCATCACTTAGCTCCAGTAACTGGTTAAAATAAACCCAAACCCTCCAACACTGAATGGGTCCGTTTCCAGCAGAGGAAGAGCACAAGTGCTCTTCATGAGTCTTTTAAGGCTTTGTAAGTCAAACCCATAAGAATATATTGCACTAATGAGTTACACAGTCCTTTGATAGGCAATATATTTATTATTATTTTTTTTAAATGTAGGGTGATATAGATCACATCGTTAGGTATTGGTATATGTTAGCCACATCATTTTGTTCATGGTACAAAGTGCTCTGTGAACAAGGAATTTCTCTACTCTTAAGTGACGGCTGCTGCAGCTGGCAGGGTGAGGTGTTGAGGAGCAGCCACATGAGTTCAGGATCTGTGACCCAGAGTTTTTGCCAAGGCTACTGGTTACTCTACAGTTAGTAGAACAGAAATTATAAGTTCATATCACATCCACATCTCAGTTCATATTATTTGATTCAAGTTAAATTACCTTATTTCTGAACTTTACAATTATTTCTGTTCAGTAGCTTGCACCATTTTTTTTTTTTAATTTCAGTTTTACAGGATTTTTCATATTTCTTACTCCGAGGGCTATCATGATAACATTGATGTTTTTTTATTAAAAATACAGAAAATATAAATAGTTTTATAAACACTTAGTTTATAATTTTTTATTAAAAAGTATCAGCAATTTCTGCAAGATTCACTTTTGAAAGAAGTCTGGTTTGTAAATTATTTTTCATGAAAATTTGTCACCTAGAGCTAATAGTGATCTAGTTAGTGGTATATGATTTTTATCCCAGCTCTCAGTTAAAACGTTAAGCTTTTTCAAAGTCATATTGCACTTTGCCTGAAACAAGCCTTTCTTTTCTCTCCTTTTCTTGTCTGTTAGGCATTGAAGGAAGAAGGACTAACCTAGGAAGATTAGTAAGGTCACTAAATCTGGACTGGGGAAGTATCAGAGCCAGTGCAGCCTCTGTTTATTCCTTCCCTTCAGGATTACAGATGCTTTTTTCACAGCTAGAGTTCATAGGACAGGGAAACTGATAAAGATGGGGAAGACAGAACAATTGAGCAATTTTTGGTACAGTAACATAATCCCTGCTTTAGTAATCCTTAATTATATCAATGTGCTTTAAAAACAACTTTTCTTGCTGCCCAACGAGGTCCTTACATAATAATACCACATTGCACCCCAGTTGCTGGCTGTGTAGAAATCACAAGATGAGTCAGTGCAAGCATCAGGAAAAGTCATTGGGTCTTGTTCTTCTGTCTACTCCTACCTAGTGATTTCTCAAATAAGACCTCATTTTTTTTTTCTGAGTGTAAATAAATAAAACTGGACTAACAATGCTAGTAATGCAAGTCCATTTTAGCTCAGTTTTCTGTCGTAAAAAAAAAAAAAAAAGACTGAGGTCTGACTTGAAAAACACCTCAAGGTGAAGTAGGTTATTAAGTGAAAATGCTTGACTGGAGGAAATAGCAAGAAAGGGGAGGAACTGTCTAATTCAAATGTGGAAACATTTTGTCCTGTTTACTATTCCTGCAGTCCAAGCTTCTTTTCATTCTTTTCATCTTACTGGTTCTTCCAGTTAAACTTCTTCCTCTTTTACTACTTATTATTTTAATTCTTTCCTTTCCTTATACTCATTATGTTTTCCTTCTTTGATAATTGATTGCTTAAAATGGAGGTGAGATGAGTTGGATGAGGAATAAAAAAAGAAGTGTGTGTAAGAAGGCTGAAGGAGGAAAAGCATTCAAACAACTTTACTAATAATTACTCACTTTTATTTGAATTGCATTCAGGATAGAGAAAATGGGGCACTCGACAGTTATGCATTTTGTCACCAAGGAAAAAGAGTGTATTTTTAGGCATTGCTTGCTATTAATGAGTGCTTAGTTTTGTTTATCTTGTTGCGTATTGATAATATTTATTAAAATAATGCTCTCTTCCTTATTGTCCCTGTCACTCCAAACAGTATTTTGGCCCGATGGTTATTATCAGTGTTGATCTGGTACCTTTAGAAATCAAAAGTTACCTGCTAGCTTTTATTTATCATGATATATGTAAATTATATATGAGTCCCTTAGTTCATGCAGGTGTTATTTTGGTTACAATAACTCGGGCTGTATTTCAGGTGTTTCACTGGCAGTGTAGTTTTCTACAGTAGGTTTTTTTTTTTTTTTTCAGTGTAGTTTCTCTGGTTTTACTCTTATGGTGTCTCTAGGTTTGAGGTAAGCTCTCTGCACACGGAGGATACCTTATGCACCCTGACATGACCCCACATCACAGAGTTGCTCTTGCAAGTAACTTCTCTCGAGTGTATTTCTCTTCAATGACAGTCTGCTTGGAAGCTAATGCAATGTACATCTCATAGCTGGAATTGATCTATATGATGCTGACTCTGTGATTCAAGCATACTCTAATGAGCTGATTAACTAGCACTTTTTCAATGTCTCTACTGTTGTGGTGAATTGAATGAAATGGGTAAGCTCTCTGAAATGTTTGCTGTCAGATTTTGAAAAAAATGGCTTGAAAGATGCACCTGCTTTGCTCCCATTAATTTCCTTCAGAGGAATTTTAAGGTTTGAATTTCAGGGTATGTAAAATTTGTAGTAATTTACTCTCAAGCATCCTTAGATGAAAGAGATGGCTACAGAGATATGAGCTTATTTGTTTGGCTCCATGTAATATTTCCACTACCTCTTTCTTTGCGCATAATGGAACTTCTTGCTCAGTAGCCATGGGAAATCTGGCCAAGGAACTCTGATAGACCCTGTGGCAGCAGTTGAGGACTAGAAGAAGAAACGTCCAACCATGCAATGCTAAGATTTGACACAGGAAAGTCATCAGAAAGGGACTGAGAAAAGTAAATCCGCTCCAGTAAGCTCTGGTACAGAGGAACCCCACATCAGCAGTTTTAGCTTGGATATCAGGCTGTGATCAGGAGTAATCAAGGTGTAAGTACATGTTTTGCATTTGCTGTCTTGGCTGGCTACTGGAGGAGGCTGAGTTCCTCACTAGGATTAGTTTTCTGTGTTGGAGCTTGAGGAAGAATACAAGATCTTTTCCTGTTACAGCTGTGCAGAAATTCTGCTGTGGATCAAGCAGGTGAGAAGACCTGTGGTCATATGTTGGAGAGGAGTCATATAGAAAAGGTCGTTTTAGTTTCAATTCAAACCAGTGCAGCTAGTCTTAATATAGGAGAGTAAGAACTAGGGATAGGCTATTTATGTTGTCTAGGTTCGTGGATGGGAAATGCAGCGCAGAAAATTGCCAAACCTGCCTGCTTGTGAACATAAACTGCCCACATTTACATGAAAACCAGGTACAACAGACTCTGGGTTTTCTGAGGTACTGAATAGAGATTTGCACTTTATTATAATAAAGAAAGAGGTTAATATGAAAAGATTTTTCTTTTCTTTGTGTGAGCATGGATAGTGAAGCTGTGAAACCCATGAGACTCGAAAGTACTTACTGAAGGGAGCTGAATGTGTAGAATGAACCGATGAAGTGACCAAAGATACGCTTGTTTTATACTGCATTTTAAAGGTAGGCTCTCTAATCAAGAGCTGTTTCAATTGAGTAAGACGTATTGAAAACTGTAGACTTCCTTGATAGAGATTGTAAGACTAACTGAAATTGAGTTTCTCCTGAGGTTGGAAAAAAAAAATAAAAAAAAATCTAGAGGAATACTTGTGAGCTATTTTCTCTACATCAAATATCAGATAAATATATTAATTTTAAGTGAAGAATAATGTGTAGTGCTCACCAAATGTTTGGAATTGCGTCTGCCTGTGGAATGAAGCCAGGTTGGCCAAGTGAACTGGTAGTAGTGGCAAGAGTACAGTCAGTTTGCCAAGACTTCTGCCAATATTTGATTATCTAGAATAATATTAGTCTGTATGATTGACAGACTTGAATTTTTTACTTTCTCAGAAATGTATTGTTTTCCAAAAGGACTTAGGCAATTTTCTCTATTTTGAGAGCTAGTGGAGTGTATGGATTGTTCAAGACACTGGCAGCCTTCAGAATACAATCTTGTACTAAAACTGTCCCATACAGGGCTTGGGCAATTTGGTTGTTACTAACAGCAACTTCATGCTTTCATTTTGAATTGTCACTTTTTCAATAATCTGTAGAATATTTAGAATGTCTAAAAGTTATGAGTTTATACTGTATTAGGAGCCACTAAGATGAATATTTCTTTACAGGAGTTTAATACTTATGTGCTTATGAGTGCAGTCAGCAATCTTACATGATGTGAGGGAGATGCATCCAAAACAAATCCTCCTGCCTTACTTCTTGAAGATAGTCTCAATTATTTTTTTTTTCCAGGGTCCCCAAAGCTTACTTTCCTTCTGCTCAGTCTTCAGATTCCTACATTTTTTTTTCCTTTCTACCTCCAATACCTTCCATTAATGCATTTGGGTTGGGAGGCTTACAGGTTTTTTGTGCTCAGAAAACACACGTTTAGCATTGTTTTCTAGTACTTCCTCCTTGTTTGTTCCCTGAAAATTAACTGGTGGAGAAATAAGAATTTTTACAGTTGACCTCTTCAGTTTATTCATTATTCTAATTAGTTGGAATCACTTCTATGTTAATTGTACTTGAGATTGTCTTATAAGTGCTTTCAAAAAGGGTGCACAATACATGAAATGGTCCATGTCAGCAAATGGTTGTTCAGTGCATGGTGGGAAACAGTGCACCATTTCACAAAGGCAGTCTTCAGTATGACTTTATTCTCTAAATTGCCCAGGGCAAGCCTATATCTATTCATTGGCTCTGGTGGGAACATGGTCTCACTAGATTAAACTCTACTTTTATAAATCCCCCCTCAGCAGTACAGACCACATTCATTAAATCAATCAGGGTCATTCAGATGTGCATTGACAAGTTTCCTAAACATCTGCAAGTCAGCTTTCTCCTATGTCTCTTAGGGGAGTCCTCATGTTCCTATTTCAAGAGCAACTGTTTAGCCATCTCCTGTGAAGTCACCATGTGGTTCTGGTACCTTGCAGTGAGGCATGAAGCTCACTTGTTAGGACTGGAGTGGGAAATATCACTGACAAGGGCCTCAGAATTGTCAGCAGGAACCTGCCCGTGCTGTTGGATGCACAGGCAGAATCCTTGTGCTGGGGAGCTGGGTTTGGGGGAAAAAATCTGAAAACTCTGGTGCCCAGCTATAGCACTTCTAATTGCTACTTTTCTAATTCTTTTCTTTCTTTCATTCTTTCTTTTTTTTTCTTTAATCAGCAGTTCTCTTTTTAGAACCAGTCAGCAGCAATTTTTCTCATCCTCCCCCTGCTTCCCACTGCTCTGTCAAGAAACGTGTGGCTCCTAGGGATTGCAGGGAGCAGTTAACAGAGCAGTCAAGAAAATTCTTCATAATATTAAGAAACGGGATGATGGCTTATTTTGCCTGAAGGTAAAACTAAATTTGAGCAGCAGGGGGCATGGAGAGCGTTTGTGAGCGTAACCGCAGGCTGAAAAGCTAACCTCTTCTCTCCTGCACCTTGTTCAGGAGGCCCAGAGGGGAGTTCGAACATCAGGTTTAAGTGTGCTGGATTGCTCTTCTCTAAATCTCACAGACTCTCAGGGGTCTGATTTTTCAACGTGAAGTGGACAATGCGAGGATGAAATAACTGTCTGTTACCGTTTTGTGATTCACAGTGTTGTGCCTGTAAAAGAACAATTCCTGTAATTATTACCTGTGTCCACATTTTATTAAAACCCTTTAGCTTGGTGTTCAGCCTGTGGTCTTAGGGGAGGCAGGTGCCCTTAGGAGTAGAACTTGCACCTTCTCTTACCCCCCACACTGTCCTTTCCAACATCCTTTTGTACTCTCAATCATTTTTCTAATTGTTGATGCCCCAAAGCTTGTAGAGAAACAGTTTGAGCCCAAGAGGCCTCTGGCAGTTTCTCCTCATTTGTCCCCTCCAAAGAATGGGATCTCCTAATCTCCTCACTCATTAGCTTTTCTGCCACCATCCCTTTCAGATATGCTGCTGAAATGAAAGTGCCACGACTCCTGAGGGAGACTTTCTGTTTTTTGCTGTCTGTTTTCTCGATGCTCCTCGGTTTGTCCCAGGAAGCCTAGTGTGGGATTCCAACCATTTTTCTTTAAGTTAGACTTTCCTGGTGATGAGCACAACTAAGTGCTCAAGTCAGCTTTGCGCTGTTTTTTTCACATCTGAATTAGTCTGTTATGTGCTTGAAACGCTGCTCTGCTGGCTCTACATATTGCCTTGTAACCTCATGCAGGCACAAAAAGTGGCCTGGGCAGCTGGTGAATCTGTGACTCCTCACCCTTTCTCCACTGGGCCAGAGCATCTAGGAGGAGAAACTTCATCAAAGCATCTGGCCAGTCTGTGATTTTTATCTGGAATGCACCCATGGTTTGTTTAAAAAATTGTACAAAGGGCAATATCAGTATGGCTGCAGTGAAAGAAAAAAAATTTGTCCCAAGTCCCAGTAAGCATGTGAACATGATCAGGTAAGCTACTTTAAAGTAAGTCCAAATCAAGTTTAGCAGTCATCCTGAATGTACTATGTGCAGTGTTCTGAGAAGGTGAGATGAGAAAATTGGGTATTTAAATTGCACTGCAATGTCACAGTTGTTTACAATAGTAGAGAATCAATATTCCAAGTGTGAAAATGAATTTCCATTTATTCTTTGTTGCTTAAAAGTGGTGAAACAAAACAGAAATCCAACACTGTTCTTCCTTCCTATAGGATCACTTAATTTGCTTATTTTAAGTAATATTGAATCCTGTTAACAATTACATAATCTATTTTATGCTTTGCAAACTTTTTGACATACTTTTTTTTACTGCCTAATAATCAGTAAGATTCAATACTTACTGGAGTGTGGAAACCAGAGTCTTCCTCTATTTGACAAACTTTATTAAAATCTCAGGACTATCAGCACCATAATAAATTAAGGGTGTATACAGGCAATTTGTGCAAAGATGTATAATCCTACATGTTACTAACTACTAATATAACTTAGTTACTCAATTAACTACTGATATAATTTCTGGGTCTCCAAACTGTCATTTGTCAGTTGTGATCAGTTTGCACAGGGCTCCAAGGTTTAGCTAGAGAGGACTTGCAATGAGGAATGTGAGGATGTGGAAGGCTATGAGGTTGCCTCACCTCTTTCGCACTGAACAGAGGCTTCATGGCAGCCTTCAGTGAAGCACAGATTATTGTATGCCCTTGCTGAGAGGAGGAGTTCAGGGTGTCGTATCTGCTCATAGCATTGTATAGATGTACTGATATTTCAGTTAAATATTTGGTATAATGTCATGGTAGTCACTGATCAATGCTGAAGAATATCAGCAGACCATTCACCCAAAAGTTACATCTTATCTATCTGAAAACAACTGTGCAAAACATAGCTTTGTTCTGAATGAATGTCAAAATTGTGTATTGCAGTGAGGGAGCACAAGATATTGCCAGAGAAGCCAATTAAGTATGTAACTCTTCAGAATTATGGTTGTTTTTTTTTGTTTCACTTTTATCTCATAAAGGTACACTTTATTTCCAGTCCACTCTTTAGAATAAAAATTGCTTGAAGCAACTCTACAATGAAGTGTTTTTCTCAGCTTTGGAATTTCTGGAGAGTGTATGTTTAAATAAGAAATTATATTTCATAAAGGTATGTGGTTACTATTCGTAGGCAAATTACGTATGATTTCCTGTCCTGTGCTAGGCTTAATTTTTGTGTTTTATACCTGTATATCTTCCTATTTTGGGATCCATTCGGCGGGGGGGGAGGAAAAAAAAGCTCTCTTTGAAATGAGAATTTCCAGTCTTTCAGGGGGGACCCAAGAGACTTATGTAAAATTCGTGTCTTTGTTGTTGACATTGTTTTCCAGGACTTGCAGACAGAAGTCTGTTGTTTAACCTTACTCAAACTTAAACAAGTGCTTCCCGACAGATTTCTAGCAGGAACTGTTGGACCACTATATCACAACAGCTGTCAGATGCTCTGTAAAGATAATTACCCCCACATACTCACTTGACCCTGTAAATTAAATCTGGATACACCTTGGAAATATAATTGGCCACACTAATAGTTAACTTTTTCTCTGGTAAAATGTCATGTTTGTGCCAGGTGTGGGGCAGCGGAGGATGCCATAAGGGTGGGGGCTGAGAAATGGGGAGAATGGAATTGATTATAACTGGTATAAATTTCAGATGATGTAAAGCATCGGCTCTTTACACAGCGAAACCAGTGATTAAAGACCTGGATAGTTCTACACAATTGACTTATACTCTAGAGTGGTGTTCTCCAAATTACAAAACCAATCAACCACCCTAATTGCCTTCATTCAAAACCAGTCACCAGTTTGATTCTTTTACCAGCCAAATCAGACAGCATAAATCAGGCAGTATGAGTGTCGGGGAATGCATGTTTGGGACCCAGCCAGATCTTATGTAAACCTAACAGTAATGTATTAAATCCATGGTCAGGAGAGACTTGCAGTTCTTGTTTCAGCACAGCATCTCCTTTCGGCTTTCTGCGATGTGGTGAGCGTAGAGCTGAAATACTCCAGATCTGATTGCAGACCCCCAGCTACAGTGGTGTGGCTTTACAATGGCTGTAGAGTATGTGAGGGCTGAACGGGATCTTTACTTTGTAATGTCTGCTTTTATTAGGATTTTTCTATGAAAGGCTCTAAGGGGATTTACTTTGCTCCCATTGAGTCAAACTGTTACTGACATTAGTGAAAGCAAGTTCAGGCCCTAGTCAGCTTTTCACTGTTGTCGTAAAAGCATCTGTTGGTTTCTTTTATCGGAGTGGAGCTAATTCATTTTTGTTTTCGGCATGCATTTTCTTCATCTGCTTTTGTGCACGTTCTATTTTTGGAAAAAAAGACATCATTTCCTTATTTTAAAGTCTAACCCTTTTTCAACACGCCTGTCACCCACTAGTATAAATGGGAAATGGAGCTGTATGGCAGCTTCTGGATCTTGGACTCATTGAATGACTATGGAAACAATTAAAGATTGCACTCTGCCTGAGGAGTCTTTCCTTTGGAAAGAGGACTGAACTGCTGTCTAACCATCAGTAGGACTTGAATGCCCATTAAAAATTCTCCAAGCCCAATCTGACTGTCAGTTTAGGAGGTGAAGTCACGGATAGGCAGTAAAAGATATTGCTGGGCAAACAGCAGCAGTTAAAAGCAAATAGATTAGCCACATGCTTGAAGTAGAAGAATAGAGAATAAATCTGCCACTGATGGGTCCTTGTAAAAGGTGGTGTAACAACTTTTGATCACTATACATATGAATCTGATGTGAAGAGTCACCACTGAATTCTCTAATATGAAAAAAAGGAGAAAGACTGAAGAATTTAGAGAATTTCCAGCCCTTTCAAATGTGAACAAGAAAAGGACAGCGTAGATGACTGACAAAATGACAGAATAAACCTGGAATGAGGTACAGAACATTTCACCGATATATGAAAAACTATGAATGTCACGTTGAAGACTTGACTCGTTTCTCTTTCTAATTCCGCCAGTAATAAAAGAACGTGGACATCTGATTTTCAATAGAATGTAAAGGTGTTCCATAAAAATAAAGTAATATTTTATGCAAACATACAGTCAACCTGTGATACTTGTACAGGAGAAAACAAGCTGTGGTGGCCACATTGGGGTTGTTATGACCATGACCTTTTGCCTCTACAAAGATTTAAATGTACAGATAACTCATTCTTATTTCTACATGTAAATGTATCTGAAAAAGAACCCTCTACTGCTGAATAACATTGCCCAAATTTCAAAGTGTGTGTCTTACCAATCCTTTTTGAAGTTTTCTAAAATATTACCTCTAAGCTGATGAACAGGATTCCAGATTATAAAACAATGGCTAGCATTTACCATAAGCATCTGAAAAAATATATTTCCTGTTTCTTAATGTTTTTTGAAATAGCTGGAAGATACACTCTTTGACTTCCTTTGGCTGCTAAGTGGAGTTAAAATGCACCATTGTAAAGCAGTAAAGAATTGAAGAAACAAGAACGTTTGCAAGCAGCTTCAAGTAAAGGCTTATGTAAAGGGACATTGTCATAACCTTTGAATTCCAGTTAATTTTATGAAATTGGAGTATTATTCACTGCTACGTATCTAGATTCGTGTCATTCTTCACTCAGCTTGGACACAGGAGAGAAATGGAGAGGCATGCTTGTGTTGGACTTGATTGCATATGCAGGACCCGATCCAGGAGGAAGGAAGCTGGCTACAAAGCAGAGGTTATGCATGATTTAGTAGAGAAGTCAAAGGAAGGGCAATAAGGTCTTTTTTTAGAAAGCTCTGACCTAAGTGTAGACAACACTTGAGACTGTTTAGAAAACTAAAACAAATTCTAGGCTGGCCCTAGACTCCTATCTCAAGCTTGTGGGCCTGCCTGCTTGTTGCTAGGAGATATACAGCAAAAATGATAACTAATTCTTTCATGAGAAGACATCGTAATGGTATTACAAGATGAGCAGAGGGAAAGTTGATCCACTGGAAGGTGGTGATGATGGGAGAACACGGACAGCAAGGTGCTACTTCTGTAAAGAAACATTGAGCTGCTGTGCTGAAAATGAGCTAAGGAAGGAAACTGGAGAATCTTCTCCGCAGAGTATCATGAATGTCTGCTCAGAAGGCCCCTAGGGTTGGGGTCATCTATGTTCAAGTACAAGTATCCCATTCAATCCTGCAAGTTTCTCATCCCAAACCCAAAATGTAGTGATCTAGCAGAAGAACCTGGGAAAGAGCAATGAAGTCTGAGCAGGGCTGAAGAAGCCCTTCCCCCCATCCACCCTCCCCTTCATATGCTGAGGGGAGTGTGGAGAATTTCTTCTGAAAAGTGGTATTGTAAGCTGCAGAGAGGAAGGAATTGAGTGCTTCCCCGCATGAAATCTAATTGCATAGTAAATATTTTTCTCTCTCTTTTCATTTGTCCCCTTTCTGTTATTTTCCTGTCCTATCTCCCACTTTTCATTCCTTCATAGTCTCTCCCTTCTCTTCCATTCTGATTTCATCTGTCATTTCATTGTCCTGTCTTCTGCTCCGATTTCGGAAATGTACCTAAATCATTTTACTAAATACAGCAGTGCTCCAGTCTCTGTGCTTTCTCTTCTAAATGACCGTAGTCTGGAGCCTGTTCTGCCACCTGTGCCCTGTGCCACATCTACCGGTGCAGGGGTAGTTTCATCCCTCCCATGCTCCCAGAAGTGGGGAGCACTGCAGTCTGATATATAGGCTTTAAAGAAAAAAGCCATAGGTGCATATAACAAATCCCTTCCTGCAGTAAGTAGCTGACTCTGGAACGCAAATAAGGTTGTGTCCTGCCAAACCTTGAGATGGTCTCAGATACCTCTCTTTTTAGAGGGAGGAACATATGCAACATATTGATCTTCTTTAAACATCAGAAAAATTCCCGTATTTTTACAGTGACTGGTCTGAAAGATGTAGTTCTGCAGGATGTGAACAAAGAATCCCAGATTTCAGTCTGCAGGCAGATGGACCTTTAAGCAAAACTCCCTGCACAGCAGGGACATCTGTTACAATTTGTGATCCACAAACTTTAAGGATACTCAAAATTCAGTTATGGGGCTCAATCCTTAGCTCGACCCAGCAGGAGAAGGAAAAGGCAAAGTCTGTGTTCTGTGAGATTTACTAAAAGCTGATATAGTTCCTGCAGCAAGCAGGAGCTATGTGGGTTTAACCTCGTGTTAACAGAGAACATCTGACTTGTTCTTGTGGCTGGCAATGGCCAGAGCACAGCGTGGACATCTTTTCTCCTTCTTTATCCTAGAAGACCTGACTGAGGAGGTGAGGACAGCGACAAGCAGCTTGGTAGAGCCATTACATGGGTACTGAACGTCAGGGAGGTATTTTTTTTTTTCTTTTTCATAAATCCTTCCTGAAACTTTACCAATGGAAATTTTTCCTTGGCCCCATGGAACCAGGAGCCACCCCAGTTATTTGCATTCATGTTTAGTATCTTCTGCATGCTCTGTTGGTAGTTAAAGGATACCAAATCTTTTTTGACACTGGAGTCTGGTGTTTGCAACTGGAGAACTTTTTCTGCCCTACTTTAAAATAGGTTCATTAGTTGGTGACTGATATGTATTTAGGACAAACATCATTTTCTATTAAGTACCAGGAATTAATTTATTCGATACATCTTTTCTTTAACAGTTTTCAAGGTTTTCTGGAAAAAAATCCTTGACGCTTTTCACTGCAGTAGTGGCTTCTGGTGGTGTCGGCAGTGCAGATGTGACATGTTGTTTTTGAAATGTTAATGATTAGCTTGGAATTTTTTTCTGTGAATGATAAGTACTAATATGGGATAAGAATCATTTAAGACTGGACTGAAGTAATTTGCTATATTTGCGACTCATTAAATGTTTATGCTTTCTCTTCATCAAGTTAATTCTTTCAGCATATACTTCTTGATCTGCCTTGTTTGCAAACATTAAGCTAGGGATTCAAGGAGCTTTGGTTAGATGCTCACAATGTGTTTTGCTTGGACAGACAGGACAAACAAAATTCACAGGACTGTGTTGCTGGCATACCACAAGCTATATATTTTCTTAAAAATTCCATCCTTAGCCTCTGTGTTTGTCCTGCCTTTAGACATGAATTAGTATTATGTTTATAGAAGTTATGAACTAATGTCTATGAATATTTTCCCCCCTAATATCCAGAAGGCAAACAGAGCCAAAGCAATATCAATTTCTTCATTCAGGGAATATTTATGAGAAATATTTAGATATTTTAAGTTCTGCTCTACAAATTTCCCTTAATAGCTCAGCTTCTTCTATCCCTGATTGCTGGTGTCACAGCTTTTCTGCAATAGTGCTCATGCCAGCAAAGGCTTGGAAAAGCCGTTTGTAACTTAAAACTTTATTTTCAAATTCATTTCACAGGGTATACCTGGCAAGAAGTCAAAATGCTTCATTGTGTGATCTTTCCACTCTCTGCACTACATAACATGGCTACAGCTCTCCTAGCTTTCCTTTCCATTATTGGCTTCCCCCTGCTACCCCAAATCTGTCTCCACATGGTCTGACCTTTTTCCTTCTGGGGGAGAAATGTGGAACTACAGTGTGAATATTAATTTAGCAATTGAACTGTGTTCTCCAGCTACAACTTTCCTGCACAGATATAACGGGCAAAAAGAATTGATTTCACATCTGCTTGTGTCGGACTGATGCTTCATTGCACACCCTCAGGAGAAAAAGTAGATCTACTGAGCTCCCCTCTGTTTCTCCTTTGTTTGGGGTACCATTTGGGGGTACTAGGACCCGAGGAAACAGCTTAAAGCTGTGACGGGCAGTTCAGGGTGGGTATCAAGAAAAGCTTCTTCATTGAGAGGGTGGTCAGGCACTGGGACAGGCTGCCCAGGGAAGGGGTCACAACACTGAGCCTGCCGGAGTTCAAGAAGTGTTTGGACAGTGCTCTCAGACACATGGTCTGATTTTTGGGTGTTCCTTTGGGGACCCAGGAGTTGGACTTGATGATCCTTGGGGGTGCCTTCTAACTTGGGATATTGTATGATTCATTTCTATGATATAATAAATAAACTTGTGTATTATTGAGAATGGACACCCAGACCAACTTGGTCATTTTATAACCTTTAGGGAATATTCAATAGAAGAAACTTACTGGTTTTCATTTTGGCCTATAAAGTATTTTATCTATTTTATCTATTGAATAGTTGACATTACGTGGAGAGTCCCATGATTTTATAGCTCTTGAGTATTGCTTAAGGTTATTTGTTGATATTATTTAGCACGAACGATGTTTCACTCTTTAAATCTGTATATAACAATATTCCAGCAGAAGTGTTCCCAACTCTTTTTCTGTAATTTTTGAAATTTCACGTAGGTTTAGTCTAGTGGTTTTTTTTGTTTGTTTGTTTTATTATTATTTTTAATGTATTTTTTTCACATCATCACCTGTTTCTTCATTGATATTTGAAAAAAAAATGCTGACAAACGTTCTTTTTAGGCTCCAAATTGTAATCGGAAGAAGGAAAACACTTGATTGTGCACTCATTGGTAAAGTTGTCAATTATTTAAGTGGAAGGAGGGCTACCCCTCGGTGTTTCTGTTTGCAAAATTACGGTAAGAGGTCTTTTTCTAAGGGAGCACAAGATTAAGGTAAGATGCTAATAGTCTGTGCTCAGAAGAACATCTTTCAGAGTAAACAGCAGCATGTATGGATTTTGTAGTGACAATAAAGCATGTAACTGGGCATTGTACATGGCTTTCGCTTTGAAACTTTTCACAGTGATGCTGCTCAATTTGTGACTTTAGCATGAATTCACGTTCCTTTGTTAACTTTCCTCACCCTTCCAACCTGGCGAATCTTGTGACTGTTTTGCTTTATTTTTTTAATAATAAGCACACAAATGCTAAATGAGCCGTAGGGAAACTACCCTATAATCCATATATTCAAGTTTTAGTAGGGAAAAAAAAAAAAAAAAAAGGTCCACAATCTTTCTTCTCAAGAATATTATAAATCTATGGCTATCTCACTGTCTCAGCATAACTCACTTTGTCAATCCTGAACATCAAAAAAAAAAGGTTTATAGCAGCTCTTAAAATCAGTTGGGATGTCTGTGCTCCTTGCTGGAGACAATTAATAAAAGTAGATTCATTAATGTTGGACATTTGGGTACTGAAGCTTTGTTGGCTGTTATAAACCTCAAACTGTTTTACAACCAGTTTAATCCTGTACTTTAAACTGTTATTTGTTTCCTGAAAGCCAAATTATAAGGATATAAATTTTTAGGTGGGAATTCTTCATGAATTGACCTAACTTCAAATTGTTAACAACATCTGAATAAAGAGAAGTGAAAAAGGCTTCACAAAAGTGTGTGCAAATGAGTGAAAAGAGGAATGGAGGGAGACGCAGGTTCACTGAAATATCCAAGATTTTAAGGAATGACCTGAATTCGGTCATAATTTTACATCTAGATGCAGTTTGCCTACTTAAATTTACTTTGCCTGCAAATTATTGAATTTTCAGAGGCAAAAATAAGCGTTCCAGTTCAAATTACACAACTATTTCTTATGCATTGTCATCCCTTTTCATGCAAAAATGTGGATTTAAAAAAAAAAAAAAAGATACAGTGGATCATCTTTTGAACATTTTAGCCCTAATAGAAAGTGAGTAAAATTAGAAGAATGCTTGTGTAGAAGAATATTCTGTCTCTAGACCTCAGCTGCACCAATATTTTCTCCAGGAAGTAGGGGACATAATGAATGTGTATGTGCTTTTTTTTTTTTTTTTTATTTCTTTTAAATGAGTTTATTAAAAGAAAGAGGTCAACAGGGCTCCTGACAATTTGCAACCCTGATACCCACAGAGGTATGTGCATACAAGCACTATTTATCAACTTCCCTGAAAATCAGAAAATTTGCATGATGACTGTATTGATTGATTTATTTATTTTTAAGTAAGAAAATACACAAGGGAGAGAAATGAATAATCTGACTGTGTTTTAGAGATTAGCATAGTGGAATTCTCTTGTAAAGATCAAACAGGGCCATATGCATCCTCTGGTTTTGATTGCTGTATCACAGTGATCGATGCAGCAAGGCCATATCAGACCATTAAACATCCCTTGTTCCATGAGCCATTGCTAAATGCTTCAGAACAAGGTGCAAGGTATCCTGTAGATAATAAGAGTGGAATATGCTGCCCAGAGAGTATTAATCTTCCTAGCCTTCTTTTATAGCCTGCATCATGAAGATTTATATCCTTTTAAAACAAACAACAAAATCCCCCCCCCTTTCCTATCTAAGTCTCCATCTTTTTGTTCTTGCAAAGAAATACTTTTTTTTTTTCTTCAGCACAGGATAATTTCTGTTAGACATTTAAGCCTTATAAATGAAGGTCTGTGTATAATTCTAGTAATATAAAGAATCTTCTGGGCTTCAGTAGAATTCCTTGTGTGCTTACAGTTACACATATGCATAAGGAGCTCGATGCAAAGGGACCTTAGCATCTAGAACAAAATTGAAATGTAGCTCTTGAATGGTACTTCCTACAGTTTTCCAGTTTTCACAGATGAATTTTTATCAGTCTTGTCAAACTGTATGATTCTGATGTTAAAGAAACAAATAAACAGCATATCTGCTACTTCATCTAACAAGTTTGCTGTCCTTTGATCAGCTAATTTGATCCATGAGCTCACAATTACATAGAATTTACCTTAAGTCAATATTTATAACAACTATTTCTTCTGTGTATTTCTTCTTAAATTTGGGGATAAAATAAAAACTTTATTTTACTTTTTTTTTAAATAAAAAACTTTATTTTTTACAGTAAAAGGTTCAGTTTCTTATCTTTTTTTTAAATAAAATTTTTTTTTGCATTAACTAATAATTTCTCTTGAGAGTTTGTTATGAATTAATGCTTCTGGCTCAAATCAGGTATTTAGGCAATGGTAAAAAAAAAAAAAAAAATAAATATCTATGCATCTTCTATTATTTTGATCTAATTTAGTGATTCCTGTTAGGTAGTAGGTATACTTAGGAAATATGTATTTGTCTGTATCATGGCCAGAATGAAAGAGAGCTCTAAAAAAAACGGTAACCAATTGGTGGTGTTAGCATCTATTCAGTGTCTTTTTTTTTTTTTAATAAATTTAATTTTGTTAACAGGTTGACAATGCCATCAAATATTTGAACACTTCATCTCTGACTCTCCACTTGTACAACAACATCTGCAAACAATTGGGGTATAATGAGAGTCTACAAAACATTTCTAAAATTAGAGGGGTGGGAACATGTACTTAGCTTTTGGAATATCTGATAAAGTTTTCTTCCGTACTTAAGCTATAGAATACCATCTTTTTTTCTGTGTCCTTCATCCATGTTACATAAAGCAAAAATCAAAAAAGCAGTTTAATATATATACAAATTAACTTTTCTCCTTAAGTCAATGTTTCTAGGTATTTATTTTTAAATGTAAAGTTTCAAAAACAATTAGAAAGTTGTAACAACTTCCAGTTTTTGTCTTTATGAATTAAAGAATAGATTCACGTTTGTCCCCTCCCCTTCCAGGTAAATACACATAGATAAATGAAGTGGAGCAAAGTTCTTTTTATTACTCGGCTGTTTGTCCCCCCCAAATCTACTTTATCTTTGTTTTCGTATGTGCTTTAGTTTTCCTAAATCCACTTAATTCATGGTTCTGCTATTAGCTTCCTTAAGAATTTACGCTACCAACAGATTTAACTGTCATTGGAAATATCCTCTGTTTTCTGCCTGTTTTCTTTATTTCACTTAATTATGCTTAGGTGTATGTATGTGAATTACTGTAAGACCCTTGCTATCTTTTGCTGTGTTTATTCCCAATTTTAGTAGCCTTCGTACTTCCTATGTAAATGGAAAATGTTGAAAAACTCATTAGGAAGTTACTGCGGGTATTTGCAATTTGGGGGTTAATTTTTTTCTGCCACCCAAATTTCTTTTAGCACCTTGAAACTGAATTAGCTGGAGGGTTTCATTTCTTCTGTTTCCAGATTTACTATTACATTTGGCATTAGCTTTCAATTTTTAGGCACTGTCAATTTTTCTGCCACTGTTTTTTTTTGCTTCTTAGTGATTTCTGGATGTGCAGAACCTTAAGACAATCAGAGAAGGATGAAACTTTTTCTCTTTTTTCCCCCCTCCTTTCTGTGGAGTGGCAAAATGACAGAATCCCTCAGAATCCCTCTGGAGATGGTTGTGGTTTTGCTTGGGAAGCCTAATTGGGTATCACCTTTATTATTGCCCTGTTTTTCTTCCTGCTGGAGTTTCCGCAGATTCACTGATTCTCAGACACTCAGATGTATGCAGTGGAACTAAAGCCTGATACAACAAGTTATGGATCTGCTTTCACTGTTTGGAAGCTGAACTGTGCAAGACACCATCTTTGATAACAGTAGGTGGGTAGTGGCCCATTTGTGTTCTGGTGGAATGATGATGATTTAGGACTTTCTGTTTAAATGGACAGTAGATGTCATTCCATCTCCCAAAGGGTACAAAAGAGGAAAGAGGAAGCATTAATATACCCATTACAGAGACTGGGAAAGAGCTTGGAAAATTTGGATCACTCAAGATGTCTCTTTCAGAGCTAATGGTGATTTTTTATTTTCCAAATCATTGTTTTCCTCTATAGTTGTAAAGCCATCCTTTTTTTTTTTCTTCCCCAATATAATATGCAAGGTTACTTTCTTTTAGATCTATACTCATGAATTTTCTGTCTTAGTGTCTATGTAACAGTTTACTACATACTAAGAGTTGCTCTTGAGTAATAATGAAGCCACATATATGTGATTCTTGGAGCTTTAAAAATATGTTTTAAACTGAACAAATAATGTATCCATAAAAATATTTTTCACCAGCCTTCAAAGGTATTCCCACGAGTGACTCAGGACTGTGTTGGTAGATAATAGTGCAACTACTGTGGTAAGCCTCTGTACAAGTCTTGTTAATATTACTGTTTTTTCCTGTTTCTATCATAAGGTTGTGACACCCATATGTGTCAGGAAATACAACATACAACTGAATATGCTATATGGCAAATTTTCCTGAAATCTGTATTCTGAGCACTGGGCTGCGGAGTTCTGTCTACTGACACAAAAAAATATGAAATATAAAATATAACTTTTTCAAGGAATTTCTGTGGTAACTGTAATAGTTTAATATGCTGTTAAACCTCTAGCATTCTTAGACCAGTGTCCTTATAGAGTGGTAGGAAATTCTATCCATCCTTAGGTTTTATAAATGCAGGCATCTACAAGGGATTTTACTTGATAAGTGGAGGTTTTAAACCAATTGGGAATAATGTGACAGAAATCTCCATCTGCATTCATTCCATGTCTTGTCTTGTGAGAAGTAGGCTCAGACACTAAACAGAAAACACAGATGAGACAGGGTAGCATCTGTTTATCCTTAGAGCATCATGCTGTGATTTCTGGTCATCTCCTCTCT
This sequence comes from Cygnus atratus, assembly GCF_013377495.2. NCBI lineage: Eukaryota > Metazoa > Chordata > Aves > Anseriformes > Anatidae > Cygnus > Cygnus atratus. Next base: position 42,554,288 of record NC_066363.1, read on the forward strand.
TGTCCTCGGTCTCTGCTCCTTGTCTCTTGTCTGGTTCTTGCAGCCTGGGCATAACTGCTGTACTTACATTTTAAAATCGAGATGACAAACTCCTAAGAGCCCAAACAAACTTTTGGGGATAGGAAGGGATGCTGTGGTTACAGCAGGAAGAAACACAAAAACAGAGCTTCCTTCCCCGCCTCCCTCCCCCTCCTTCTTTTGCCTGTCAGGTTTATGATGTTGAACTTCAACAGGAAGGATCTGAATCTTCTTCGTACCATTGGGCTCTGGGGCAGAAAAATCCCATAGGCTGAGCTGTGCTGAGTTATTCCCCTAGCTGTCAGTTTTCCCTAGAAGTGCAGCTCTGCGTGCCAGGCTTCAAGGAGCTCAGCTAGATTTCCTCTCTTGCAGTTCCATGACTTCTCTTATTTGATCCAACAGGATTCAAAAGATCTCTGCCTTCCACCTCAAGCCCCTCAATGTGTAACCTGCTGGGGGTATTTTTTCTCAGCAGGGTAAAATTCATGAAACTTAATTTCACGTATCCTGGAAAACAAGTCTTTGCTACGCTGAATTCAGATCAGTTATAGTCAACTTCGCAGTTAAAATTGGCTCATCCCTTTTCATAAATTAATGACCTCTCTCTCTCCTTCTCCCATGAGTGCCCAAAGCTTAAGGGAAGAGGAAGTGGCTTTTCTAGGTAAATCTGTAGCCCTTTGTGCATGTTCCTCTGTTCTGTATTTGATACTCGACAGATATCTGGGGCAGTTGAAATTGATTTTGAGTATCCTGAGAGCTGGTCTTGGGTACATCTTTTCTTATTTCTTCTTCACTTTGTAGTTCATTCTGCTTTCTCTTTTATTTTTCATATCTCCTACTGAAGACATGGAATGGTTAGACTGTCTATTACTTTTCTAATGGATTAGATGAGTACGGGAAAAGCCAGAGGATATTAGCTTTTTCACATTCAAATATGTCATATACAATATATGTGGTTCTATGAATATTTAATTTGAGTGAAAGGCCTGTAGTCTTTTATCTGACTGTGATTTCACCGAGTAAGAAATCGCTTTTCATTTCTGGATTTCCTGGATATCCAGTTTGCTTCCTTGCTTTTTAAAGCATTCATTGAACATTTTCTGCCAAACCAAAACCTTTGGCCAGTGTTGATCCCAGTAACAAAATTCATATCGAGTTTTTGTTTTCATTTTAAGAGAAAATTCTGTTCATTCAATTTATTTGACATTTGCTTCCTCCTCCTGTGTTCCCTCAGCTGAATCTTCAGGGGCTGTGTTGTCTGTAATGTCCCTCAAGCAATCAAATATGTCGGTGCTTAACTCACGATGAAAGTTTAGATGTGATATAGAAAAAAACATAAGCAATATTTTTTTCCTATATTACTTAATTCCATAAGAAATGTTGTTGAGCTTCAGATTGTTATGCTGGAAATTATAACTCCTTGGTCAGAGAAAGCAAGCTGTTTTATTGTCAAGAGAGAAGGAGCCTGTTCCCCATTCAGCAGTAAAACAATTTATGAGAGGAGTGTTTGTTTCCCCAGCACAAAATAAAAACTGTTTGCAGGGTTTTGTAGCTAATGACAGGATGGATAAATCATGCACCTGCAGAACTCCTGGTATACAATAGATACAACATTGCAGGAAAGAAATCATAGCTTTGATAAATGTCCTAATCCTGCAGTGAGGTTTGCAAAAGCATGCAGGTCCATCCACATGAGTTAGTGGCAGAGTGGCACATTGGGTAGCTTTGTTGGATTTATAGAATTCTTCCCAGTGGCCAAATGCATTTCATAATCACAGTGTATTCAGTAAAGTAAGCATTTGTGGATTAAGAGAGCTGTAATGTGCATGTCTATTTGGAATCAATGCCTTGTCTATTGTAGCTGAGGAAAGAAATCTGACTTTTTCTCATTTGGTAGGATTATAGAAACGATGTTGTGCCACGGACATTTTTTGGTTGTTCATAAGCATCCTTCTTCCCTGGTATGTGTGTCTGGATTGCTTTCATTGGTTAATATTGCAGACTTGCTTAAATTGTCAGCCAGGTGTTGCTCTTGGGATTGTCTAAAAAAACTTGTACATTGCAGACTTAGTGTGAGGAAAATCATTTTGTATCCAAGACAGGGGTTGATTTATTGTTCAGGGAATAATTCAATATACATATAGTAAACAGATATATCAGAAAAAAACGTTAAGATACTGCAGCACATAGTGAAACACACCTTTGGGTACGATAAAAGGGGAAGGAATTCAAGTGTTAATGAAATAATTATTTTTCCCTCTGAGCTATCAAAACCTAATGAGTTTAACAAAAGATGTTAGCTGTCTGTAAAAAGTCCCAATCTAGCAGACAGGCAAGTGCTAAAATCAGTCATCAATCAGTAAAGCTCCTGAACTAGTGTTTCAGTCAGCAGAGCATAGGTCCACAAAAAAAGGAAAAATGTAGGTAAAAATGGGTATGAGAGCCCTCTGTGTCTGGGAATGCGATCCTAGGAAATGTAGTCATCACACGTTACAATATTTCTAGATGGTACTTAAATTTTTGCAGCATCTTTTTGTGTCCTGTCTTTTACCTAGGGAATTGTGCAAGTCCCAAGTATTGCTGAGTAGTTTGCAGAAATGACTTTGAGAGTGGCAGTTGTCATACATGACAAAAAAGTTCTCAGACCTTGTAAAAACACTACTCCAGAGATCTGCAAAGAGACTTAAGATGGTGTGTTTTGTATGCAATAAAGACTTACCTGAAGATTAATACTCATCATCAGATTTTGTCTGGCACAAATCCTCTCCTTCAAGCCATGTGCCTCTGTGACTTGTGTGTTCTCCATCTCCTGGTGGAAAAACATCATCTTCTCCAGGCACTCCATATAGCTGTGTGCTTTCATAGGAGTATATTGTATTGGGTGACTGGTTCATCTGTGTGACTTCTTTAGAAATCAGATCTGTGCAGTGTGTTCAGGTCATCTGTGACTGCATCTTAAAAAGTACTTGCTCTTGATGGAATTTACTGCGAACACTCAGATCATGCTCTTCTTGGGTTAACATAATGCTTCTCTACTTTAAATTGTAACCTTGGAGTTGTTAAAAAAAAAAAAAAAAAGATGCTAGTGTGTTTTATTTTCAGAAAATAATTACTTAAAGACCAACCATTAAAGGGTCACATTTGATGTCCTTCTGAGGCTGTTATGACTTAAATTTCTCACAGTAGATTGATTAAATAATAATCTGAGCAGAGAAAACTGACATTTTCCATGTCCTTATTCTTTTCAAAGTGGATGAGGTGGGAACTTGGAGTCAAGATACTCAATATGAATTCTGTCTAACAACGTACCTTTTACTCCCAGTTTACCTTTTACAAGTAATCTGACAAAAATAAAATAAAATATGTCCTTTGGAGAGCTTCTCTTCACATTTCCTTCTGTGGAAGACTTACAAGTGAGCAGCCCATGAGCGTAAGTGTCCCCATTCTCCACGTCTGTGTACAAAATGCATAACAAAACCAGTACAAGTTTCTCTTCTGCATGTGAAAATCCTTTTCCTATTCTGGAGAAGCCAGTTTTAAGCACAGCAGCATTTCTTGTGCCTTTTACTCTGTCTTTGCACTGAGCTTGCCTGTGGAGATGCAAGTGGTGGCAATGCTTTTCGGGAGGTGCACATGCGCAGAAGTTGACTATAGCCCAGCCTAGAGAACCATTGAATAACTTTTGGTTGCACCCAGACTCTTTAATCTGAATTGTTGGTAGCCTGCCTCTTGTCACTAGTTCTTTGCCTGTTGTCAGTGACCTGCATGGTATGGTGGCCAAAAACCAGGCTCTTCATGGTCACTTCGTGGAACCATGATGCCTTCATATTTTTTCAGCTCCCCTGCTCAATCTCTGTAACTTCAAGGGCAATGTTTCATACTTTGCACTGGAAAAAATACTCTTAGGATTCAAGTAACAGTTAAAAGAAAAACATGAATTACAGTGTTGAGTCACTGCAAGTGACAGCAACTCTAACCAGGAAAGTGTGAAAACCATATATATTTTGTTTTCAAGACAGAACTCTGGGGAAACATAACAATGACTGCCTGATTTTTTATTTTTATTTTTCTAGAATATATTCCTTGAGAGTTATTTAGATAATTTGAGATCTATCCCTAAAACTCAGTGTTTTTGTTGGGCCCCATCTCAAAGGAATTCAGCTGCTCTGTTGTGTCCAGCCGACCTCAGTCCCCTTGGTCCTGTCTGTGGGGAGTCTGCTGAGTGAAAGCCCCTGGGGGGCAAGAAGTGAGCTGGGGCGGCTGGGCTGGGCCCCCTGCATTTTGGCCTGATGTGGGCTAGTGCTTGGTGCTCTTGGATCCAATGGATGAGCAATAGCCACGCATGTATGCCGAGATATGAAATATAACCTCATCATTTCTCTGTGGTTTCAGTGGAATGCCATTTCTCTCAGTTTATCCTGTTTTTCCAGGTACAGTGTATTGAGTTTCAATACCACGTCTGGAAAAACAATGTTTCTCTTAAAGTTTGGTCATGCCTCTGAAACTTTTTCATAAAGGTTATGAGACAAACTTGATAAACTCAAAATTTGTAGTGGCCAAGTATTAACAGCTTAGTTCTTACTGAAACAGATGGAATCTGGTTCTAGACTGCTAAAGATTAGCAAGAAATAGTGAAGGATTATGTTTGGAAAAGTAGCAGCACAAAACTATTCATTCCTGCTATTGAAAAAAAAAATGTAAAAAAAAAATACATTTTTCTGAAATATCTTCACTGTTTTTTTTTCCTTCTTTCATTTTGAATTGTTATGAAAACTAAAAAAAAACAAAAAAGGCAAAAAAACACTCATTGTCTTCAGTTTCGCAATTACCACAGTCTTCAAGGTCTCTCAGGTGGGTTTTGTGATGAACTACCTTCAGATTTGGTTTGCCAGTTTCATATTTTCTCTGAGCAAGAAAACAAATGCATCATTTTAGCGCATGCAATAACGTTCCAGGGCAGCTCTTTTCATTCCTGACTCTTCCAGGTTATAGGAAAACTTTGATTTCTATGGGAACAGTAGTGTTTTGTAAAGCATCCAAACTTTTAACAGTGCAGGACTGCGCTTTGCATCATGGTCTCATTCAAATACAGGCATGAGGAGACCAAGCAAGCAGCATCTCCAGGATGATTATTTACTTGGCCTTGCCCAGCTCATGTAATCATTTTACATAAATCCAAAAAACAAACACACAAAAACCAAACCAAAAAAAGAAAGAAAAAAAAAAAAGGTACAGTTACAGACAGAACTATTCTGTAATCAAAATCCAAGGGACTGGAGACAGCTCAAATTGTGTGGGCTAAGAAAATGACATCATAGCTCTGGTAAGTTGCTTTTTAAAGATGAGGTAGTGGGAGGCTGAATTCAGATGTTATTTACACCTCTTTATTCCCACTTGTTTTTTTTTTTCTTTTTTTTTTTTTTTAAGGTAGTACAAGTAGAGAGATAATGTAGAGGTGAATAATTGAGCCTCTCACGTCTTTTGGAGTGCCAAAGCCATTAATAATCACGGCATTTTGGAACAGTTGGCAGAAGGATATTTTATAGGTGCAGTCAGTCTTGCATTTGAAGTGATGTAGAATTTCAGAATTAGCACGTATTTTTCTTGTTAGTTTTCTGCAGGATGCTGCTGTATTGCTAAAGAGTAGAGATCTTGAGCGAAGACCCAAAGACTTCTAAGTCTACATCAGAACTGTTTATGTTATTTAACATCCTAATCGAAAGGTGTGCTTTATTCACGTGCAGATAGGAAGGAGTGGCAGCTAGTTCTTACATCTACTATAAACTTCTTAAAAAGTAGGAAACATCACACCAGTCAGAAATTTTGCCACCGTTTAACATCTGCACAGTGCTTTAAAGATAAAAATGCTCCACGAATAAATACTATGTTCTATTTTTTCCACTGTTAGACTTCACATATCAGCTATTAAAAGAACTAAGACCTGAAAGCAGTTAAGCTGAAGAAATAGAAATAATACTAATAATACCTTGCACTTCATTCATGCTTATGTCCAAAAAAGTTCAAAACTTATTCAAACATGGGGAAAAGAAAGCCTAAAATTTTAATAAGATTATCTATATTTATAAGCCTGAGAAACTAAGGCACAGAAGAAACAGGGTCATATTTTAAAACACACTTAGATATCAATTTTAGCAATGTCAATGTTAGGTTGCATCAGACTTTTAGAGTATAAAAGTACTTGTGACTTATTCAAGGAAAGGACTTATTCAAGTGACTTATTCGAGGAAAAAAAATTATTCCCCAGCTTTGTAATATATGTTGTTTCTGGCAAGTTGTAACAAGAAGGGCAACAGTTCCATTTTGTTGTAATCTGATAATTTTCTGCAGAAATTTTCTGAGAAAAGTTGAGCAGGTGGTCCCAGGTGCTGTAACACTGATGACCTAAGAGATAAAAATAAGGTAGCGTTATGCAGGGAGGTGATATCTTTCGTTGGAGTAACCAGTAGAGTTGGGGGGTAATAGGTGAACTTTTACATGCTGAATAAAAGCTTGTGCGCCTCAAAACTTGCCAATTTGTGGCAGGTTGACCTTTGCTGGCTGCCAAATGCCCACCCACCCCCTCTTTCACTCCTTCTCAACAAGCCAGGGAGAAAATAAGAAGGAAAAGCTCCTGGGTCGAGATAAAGGCAGGAAGATCACTCACCAATTACCGTCACACAAAACAGACTCGACTTGAGGAAAATTAACTTAATCCGTTGCCAATTAGTGAGAAGCAAAGACAAATTCAAACAATGCTTCCTCCCCACCCCTGTTCCCCAGGCTCAACTTCACTCCTTCGCTCGTAGCTCCTTGAGGGGCTCCTCAAGGGAACAGCAGCTCCTCCCTGGCCCTCCTTCCTTCTCGCACTGTTCAGGCCCTCCCTGTGGGCCTCAGTTCCTTCGGGAAACCTCCTCCAGCACGGGGTCCTCCACTGGCTGCAGGGCCCTGTGCTTTCAGTCCCCAAAGCTTCATGGCATGGTATGACTCCTCATATGTTCACCGTATGATGCGAGAGGGGTGGGAGAGGAGAAAGGGAGCAGTGGAGTTCCTTTCTGTCCCCGAATGTCGCCCCAGGGGCTGAGCCATGGCTCCAGCCCCAGGGGTTAGGTACAGGAATGGGTTTTGTGTAGCACACATGCAAGGGGAAAATAACCAGTTAACAATCACCACAGCTGACAATGCATCTTCACATCCCATCATCCAGAGAGGTAATTCCACTGGTTCATACAATGCAGACATATCAGAAATAATAGGAGGGAGCAGAGCTATTGTCTGGGTACGGCAGCTCAATATGCACACAATATTCGTCAAGGGATGAACTGCTCAAGAGGAGTTAATAAGCAGCAACACTCAAATACCTGATGTTTATAAAAGGGAGAAATGTACGTGAAGAAGTACATTATGGCTAAAACTCTGCTTGATCTGTCCAAAACAAAACCTAGCCCTCATCTCTGATGTAGAAGCAAGTCTACCAGGACCTAGAAAGAGAGATTTGTCTTTGAGGAGTGATCTGAAAGATAAGTAATACGTCAAAGGAAAGAAAATACTGTTTCTGCTCCTTGGGGAAAGAGGGTAAAAGGGGAAGAAATAAAAGAAAAAAGAAAAAAAAAGAAAGAAAAAAAAATTAAAACCCTTCAGTTTTTCTCTAGCTGCAGCCATAGCCTCTTTCCTTTGATATGTCATGATTTAAATTCATACAAAAAGATTTATTTCAAATAAGCCCCTTTAACTGTAGGGGCAGATTTTTTTTCCTAAAGCCTTTTGTAAGAACAAAGTAACCACTTGTCACACACAGTGACTAATGAGAGTTTAGTGTGGGTTTTAGTGTTCATTCATATGCTTTGTGTTCAGCTAGTCGTAAGTTAAATCTTTAGAAATCACACCGCAGGAATCCTTCGCTTAGGGGTGGGGGCGGGAGGCGAATCTGTCGAGATATTAAGAACTGTTGAGCGGAAACTGCTCTTTTCAGGCTTCCTAATCGGCAGTACAGGAAATAAACACATGCAGGAAGTCATTTGGCCTTTTCTTGAACTTCAAGTTTATACAGCAGCTGATAACTGAGGCAAACTTTGTGTACTTAAGCTTTTGAAAATTAAACAAAATAAATGTGGCATGTTCAGCAGATGCCAATGTGGCATCTACTGTAGTAATTTCTAAAACCAGCTCATCTAAACACGTTATCAAAATAGGAAAGATTATACAAGATATATATTTTTATAGCTCACATGCGTCCTTAAACCCTTTTTGAATGTCTTTCCTCCATTCCTTTTCCTTCCATTTCACTAATCCTCACCCAGAGAAACTGAGCTGAAGCACTGAAATGAAACTGAAAGTCGTGTTTGTAAAGCTGTTTTCTCTGCTTCTGCATCAGATTCTCTTCTTTCCTCCTCTCCCAGTCCTCATTTATCTTGTAAGCACTTTGGACTAAGGATAGTCTTGGGCTGCATAACACACCTTGTTTGATGGTGGCCCGTATTAACATGTGGTTAACGCTACGTATATTGCATATAGAAGTTGTCTTTGAAAGGAAGATAAAAATAAACGAAGCGTTATTCTTGAATATAGCTTTTGAAATCGATTGCATCAGTTTACTAATAGGGACATTTATAAGCATTTCTAAGAAATATTATTTGTGTTTGTATTTCTAAAGCTTTCACTGTAATATTACCAAGGCCTTGATGAATTTAATGCTTTAAAAAGAACAGTTTGGGGGTTATAATAATTACAATTAATTGGTGTAAATTTGTTTGGGATATTGAGAACACTTTTACCAAGGCAAAAAACAAAGAAGCAAAACCTACATGTAGAATGGAATATGGAGAAAAAAGCATATTTACCTGTTGTTGAAGGCCAACCTAAATACCTTCTAAAAAGCATTCACTTTGAATGTATCTTCTGCTTCTTTTTTGATAATTGATTGTTTTCCTGCACTAATAAATCACCCCATCAGTACAAGTATCTATTGGAACTTTTGGAACTTTTTTTTTTTTTTTTTTGACAAAAGAGGGCTAGAAACTGAAAAATTCAGTTAAAGCAACAATAGAGAAAGCCATAAAGAACGCAAGTGATGACACACATAGTCTGTGGGCACTTTCAACTAAAGTTACTGAATTAACTTAAAATAAATAAAATAAGATTTTGTGTTTTGTTGTTGTTTTGCAATTTAAGAAATTAAAAAAACATTGTGACATTTAAAAGACTTTTTAGATGGTTATGTATTTGCAATGTAGAAGTAGCTTTGTAAAGGTTTGGCCTATCCTAGTCACCAGATCAGCAGTGCAATTAATGACAATATTCAGCTCATTATAATTAATAAATATGGAAGTTTCAACTATGAAACTTGTAAGGTGGCACCTTCTACGCATTTTCAGAACACCTCCTTATAGCTGTTACCTATGCATTGTCTATTTGATTTACATCCTAGCCTGAAGTCTAACAGTCATTCAGTCTTGCTTTTGGACATTAGAGAAACATAGCTGTTTCACTGGTGTATTTGAAGGAACCAAATTTTTGCTTTTCCCAGTTCGTTACAGGAATAATTCAAAATTGGTCTAGACTGTGTGGCAGTATGTATATGCGCAATGAAGTTGTGTAGCTGCATTGTTCATATTCTACCCTAAAAGCTATTTTTACTTTGCATTTCTTTCTTTTTTGATAGTCCAGCTCCACAGTGAGAACGTACCAAAACAGTAAATCGAGAGTGACCATGAGCCCTGGCTTTAGCTCCCAGTGGAATAGCAGCCAACCTGCTTGGAATACATACACCTTCCCAAGAGCAAGCTTGCACTACCAGTCCCATGCTAGCTACACCTACTGTGCTGGACATCCTGCTGTAAGTAATTAACCTTTTTTGCAGTTACCTGAATGAGCTGTATGACTCCCTGGGAGGTGATGGTACTCAGGGGCATGCTCGGCCAGTGCTCCTTCTGTCCCATGGCAGTCAGAATGGCTCCCATGTACTAACTGCAACCCTGGAAAATATTAGAATGAGTCTAAGACATAAAAAGATGTGAAAATTTAATGGCTTAGTAGAAATACCTATATTTTTGTACATTTAGCAAGCCTTCTCCTTGTATGAAAGTACCTTGGTATGCCTTGATTTCAATATCAGGGATGCGGGCTCGAAAAAACTATTATTGATGGCTTCTTTTCTCTTTCTAGTCTGTTTGCTAGATGAATGAATTATTCTTTGTTTTGAAGATTTTAAATTGTACGGATGAGTCAGCGAAGGAGGGCATCTCTTCTCATCATTAGCTTTGTTAGTATTCACTACCTTATCATGAACATGATCAGTAGTGAACATGCAGTCTTGTTGCTAGGCAAAAACTATTGGTCCTCTGTCATTTGCATGAACCGGTGGCCAAAACGAAGGAGGAGGGGGTCTCACTGTTGGTGTGTGTTTTATTTTGACAACCATGAAAGGGCCACAGCTGAAGGCTCGTGGTGGTTTTTGTCGTATTTGTGTAGCAGACTGTTTATAGTAGAGCCCTTTGGTTCTTTTAGCTTCTATTTTTGAAAGACTTGGAGAGAGTTATCTGGGGAAGACCTCATTAGTGTAAGCAATCTTCCCTTTTTCCCACTCTATGCTTTTTGTTGTTTTAATGTTTGGATTTGAACTTTGCTTTGGATATTGTTAGAGTTTCTTAAAGGACATGCTATCTTAACATCCTGTCATGTGTATATAATGAAGTTTCATCATCCTACAGTGAATTCTAGTAAGAAAATAGGTGAAAGTGCAGTTTTTACTACAGAGGGGAAATTGTGCTATGCAATCTTATTGCAAGATCTGTGTGATTTGATTTAGGTCTGCTATCTTACCTGCCAACAGACTTTTGGCCAGAAGTTTGGGTTAGGAATTGTCTGAAGCATTAACTTGGTAATTGAAATAAAGGAGGGGAATAAATTTGTAAAGTCTTATCTCTTTTCTGAGATGGTGAGATCTCAGAGTGAATTGAACATCTCTATGGACTCTGCTGTTTGCTCAATTCTGTTATGGTGTCATTGAAAATGATAAAAACTGTTGTGAAGGGAAAAAAGGTATTTGGCATCAGAAGGGCACAGATATTTTCCTGGTTTATAATGATGGCTCAGAAAGAGTCCCTGTACAGCTTAATTTAACTTAATAAACTGTGGGTATTCAAGTCATTAACTGCTCCTTAACTTTGATCATTTAAAATAAACACTACCCGCTCCGTGAGTCAAGCTTTGACTCTACTAAACAAGAGGGCATACAAGAAGGATGCTATATTTCCTGTAAGATGTTTTAGAAATGGAGACATCTTTATATCCTTAAAAATTAAAATGTCAGTCAAGATGCTGGAGTCTTTTTTTAGGATAATTCCACAGTTCCTCTTTCCTTTGTTTAGACTAAAGTTGGTGGTAACTTAACTGGGATCACTTTACCTGTACAATATTTGTTTTTATCGAGCTCTTTAATATGTAGTCACGGGAAATATTACCTCAATCTGGAGGTTAATTTACATGGTAACTGTTAAATAGAGGTTTCAGAATAGCCAGAGTTGCATAAATCTGTGTGCAGATGAGAAAAGCCAAAACCAAGTAAAGAAGTACAAGTTAAATAACTGAAGTGTTTAATTAATCCTGCCCTCAGTGTCCCTGGGTATGACAGGCTAGAAAACTTAGCACATTTCTTGGCTCCTGCTCATCAGAGAAGGTGCTACTCAGCAGGTGACCTCACTGGTGGTTAGATGCTGTACCAGGTTAACTGCCATTGCAGTGCCTACCACTGTACTCACATACTTTTTCCATACATACCTTACTTCTGCAGGCTCACAGATTTGAGGCCATAAATGGGGCCAGAGCAAGGCACTCTAGCAAACTTAATTCTTCCCTCCTGCAGCATTGGGTGGGGGTCAAGTTTTCAAAAGAAAGTGCTGCCATAATACTTGCTTCAATACCTGTAGCAGTGTATATGATAAAGTTAGAATTAGTCTGGTTCCTGTTTCCAACTTAGATTTGTTTAATCTGGGTTCAAACCAACACTTCTATGGCAAATGACAACAATAAAAGCTGGATATGGAGGAGCTCCTTTATTCATGAATCTTCACAGTGTAACATGCTCAACTGGATATCTACTATACTTCTGAGGATTTTATTTGCCCTCATCTGACACAGGTTCACCAGAACAAGCTGTAGATTTTATTGCTGTATGAAGCTGTTTCTGCAAAACCTCCCACATGGAATATGTCTAAAGATCATTGTAGTTTCTTGATGCTTTGGAGGCTAACAAACTTACGAGCGCTTTGCAAGTTCAAGGCAGACAAATGTCAGGGAGTTGGATCTGGCCTTGAAGTACTTAAAGATATTAGTCCCTGGAGAGAGAGCCAAGAGAAACGCTTTGGATTTCTCTACTGTTTGAAAAAAAGCTGTAGGAGACAAAAAAAGATTCATGATAATTGGCCCAAATGTAACTCAAAAAAAAATAATCCTGTAATTCATTTTATTTCCTCCAAAATGAAAGAAAAAATATCATACAAAGTGCAGTGTTAAGACACCCTTATGACTCTGGCTGGTTCTAAGAAATATGTCTGAGCCAAAGGCAGTTGTTTTTTTTTTTTTTCTGATCTGAGAACACAGTCTGCATCTCTCTTCCATACTGCAGCAATCCTTGATTAAAAGCAATCTTTGCACCATAGGAAAGACAAGAACAGGAAGTTCATTTAAACAGAGTATGTTTTCAGCTCTTGGAATTATCTGAGGAAAAAAAAAAAAAAGAAAAAAAAAAGACTGCAAATCATCACAGTCAACAGTGTAATGCAGTTTTTGAAGAAACAAGAAGATGCTAAGTTCTCCTAGCTATCCTGGGAGGCAGGATATCCTGTAGGATCTGTGTATGCTAATATCAGTAATAATGTGGTCGATGGCCCTTACAAATTACATGACTACTTGTTTTTTATATTAGGGGCTAGAAATTCATCTGGCATTCACATGCACAGGCTTGCAGCCAGAACAATACAGCGTGTAGTGCTCAGAATAGGAGGAAACACCTAGGTATCTAACACTCTTGAACTTTCTTCACATAAGGAAGATAAAAAGAAGATTCCAAGATTCCAAAAAAAGAGTCCAAGTAATTCTTGTTATCCCCACTGGGCAGGATGGTACCAGTCCTTTGACCACTTTCACATCTGTGCAGGTTTTCTATCCGTGCTTTTTGCAGTGTCTAAAAGACTCGCTTAATTTACCAGAGGAATTTCAGCAGATCTTCAGAAATCCTGTTCAGTGAATTAACTCTAACAAATGACTACTTACATTGTGCTGTAATTTTAAAGAAATGCACGGCGTGAAGTGGGCAAGCAAAACACAGGTATGTCAGCAAGATCTGGTCTGCTTTAGACTATTTCAGCTGAAACTCTAAGGCTTTATGTCTTATGGCTTTAAGGCTTTTATGTCTTTCCTGAATATTCATGTAGCAGTGACAGCTATCTGCCACACTCGCTAATGGAGAAGTCAGTCTTTACTTATGAAGGAATTTGTCAGTGTGATATTCTTTGATGAAGCACCTAGTACCACTGCAAACTGAGGTACCCTGCAGGGTCTGAAACCTTTGTTGTAGGCCCATGAGGCAATGAATTCAGTTGCAGGTATTAATTTCTTCATGTGCATACATCTCTCTAGTGCATGTGGTGTCTTTGCATTCCTTATCTAGATATGCAACTCAGCATATGAAAGACTTTCCACAAGAATCTATTCTGCACTCTAACGGGATTTGGTCACGCTTCACTAGATCAGTGACAGCCTTCAAAGCATGATTGGTCAAATCTGTAAAGTTATTATTTGGAGCTCTACAGATAATGTTTACAAGCTGTTACATCTGAGATGTCATATGTGGATCAGACAATCAGTTTGCTTAGCAGTACTGCTGTCCCCATTCCAACACTCTGTCCCCAGACATCTTTCTGCTAACTTCTTTAAATGCATGATTGCTTCTGAAATTATACTGTTAGTGGGAATGTGCAAAGCAGAATTCAAAAAAAAAAAAAAAAAAGGTGGCACAGAACTCTATGACATGCTACTGGCCTTTTACTCACTTCTCTGAGCCCTGTTAGGATCTCAGATTCTTAATCTTATGAATCTGAAGACCCAGTAGAAGGAGCTGTAGCTCCCTTTACGTGTTCACACTCACGCTTCTTGGACAGAAGGAGCAAGAAGGGAGCAAGGCTGTCACTATGGGCAACACTAATGGAAGGTCCCACTCACTGTCAGCATGACTGTGCAGAGTGCATCGCAGACATTTCCATGGCAGGTAGCTAACCCTTCCTGCTGATGACAGAACTGCAGGACTGTAATATTGCACAGCTGTAATGTTTTATGTAAATTGACTGTTTTGATCATTACCACACAAATTGGATTAACGTCTGTACTGAGCTCTCAGTGATTGACTTTTTTAACAATTTATTTTGTATACATTTATTACATTAGAAAACCTGCCATATTTATCTGATTAGATAATACAATGTTTAGGGACTATCTAAGAATGTGAGATGCGATTATTAATTTCTTTGTGTATACATAGATACGTGCACTGGCTAAATTATTTGCATGTATATGTTTATGGACACAGACATCCTTCTTGGCTAAAATCACTGTAGAAGGACATAGGAAGGTTCTAAATGTAGGACTGGTGGTGGTTGTTGATCTCCAGCCTTCCGATGTGATCCTGTCATCTGAAACGTAAACCTAGTTAGGGATCATATTCTAGTTCAGAAATGTTATATCCTAGTCAAAATCAGTTCTAAAGCACAGATATAAGACTGACAGAAGTAATAAACTGATTCATACCAAATTCTTATGATAGCCCATAAATGATGAGACTGTACTCTGTAGCACAAAGATAATGTTTAAAGAATAAAATTTCCTTGAATTCAGGGAGTGTTCAACACCTACAGCATGGGTGTCCTATCCAAAACAGGCCTTTATTGCTCTAGAAATATAAGCTTGAACTGATCAGCACTCCGTTTCATTTTTTTTTGCACCAAGATCTTTCCACCAAATAACTTTGTTATACCTCTTGTTAGAGAATGAGATGGTGCTAGGAGTTAAATGCTTATCAGTATAATACTGTCCTCCACCATCACTAATTTCCAAGATATCTGTTTAAGCAGAAGCTGTCATTTTCTGATCTGGCTTGATCCTTCTACCTGATTCATTTTGTAATGTCACGAACAGTGAATTGTGGATTCATGGAATAGAGCACCTCTGATTAGAGATGAAGAAACTTCTACAAATGCACATCCTTATAATCAGCAACGATGGGAACGGAAATAAATAGTGCAGTAGGCATAAATTGGAAATGTCTCTCTAAGAACCTCGCAATTTCACTTTAAGTTCTGAAATCTTGGTTTTCTCCGTCCTTCGACTTAACTCTTTCTTACCTTCCAGGGTCTTTCATGAGAGATTGATCCCTACCATTTTTAAACCAGTATTTCTTTGATGCAACCAGCTATTGCCATTATAATAGCCACAGGTTAAAAATAATAATTATAATGGAAACTGGTCCAAAGGAACATACACAGTTGAAGAACTATTGAACAAAATGTGCGCTACATGACACTTTGGTTACACTATTACAGTATATGAAGCATAAGGGATGTATTTTGATCCTCTAATGATGGTGATCACCTTGCAGAGAACTGCCACACCGTATCTCCAAAAGGATGCCAATTAATCTGAGAAAAGATGGAGTGTGGGCTGGAGAAAGAGGGAATGAGAGTTCCCAACCAGGTGAAAAGAAAGATTTATCACCAGAAGCAATTTTTTGTAATGGCTTATGTATTATAATATGTTACTTACGAAATAGTGCAAGAAGAAGTAAGGGAGAAAATGAAAGAGGCAGTCATTTAAGTGAGAATGAGAAGGGTAACGTCTCTCTTGTAGGGTGTCAATTGTGGTACGAGAGCAAAACTGTGCTGGTAGGAGGAAAGCAAATGAAAAATATTTTTAATTGACAAGATGTTCTAGCTATCAGGTGCAATGAGTAGCTCAGTGATCAAGTGCAAATCCATATGCTAACTGCTGACATAAAGTATTTATTCTGTTTATCTGTTACCTCCATCTACAGGAACAGAGCCTCACAAACATGAACCTATTAGGCCACAAACGTAAAACACATTTTCACTGTGGCTTGGCTTCTTTGGGGAAGAAGGGGGTGGAAATTTCAAACCCCCAAACAAATATGCCTCTTAATTAACTTTTCTCACCATCTGTGCTTACTTATAGCTGTGGCAAGTGGTACCAGTGACTTGTGAGATTGCTTTCAATGCTGCTTCTTTAGGCCAGCTTTTCAAAGCAGCAATCACATGCAGTTAATTCCGATCAGATCAGCTTATCAGCTCAGTTCATTGTAGTGCTTTCATAATCATTCGTGTGTGACAGCCCATTAAAACTTGGCCAGGCCCTTAAAAAAATCACAAAATCCATGAATATGTTTTACATTCAGCCTTTGAGGTATACAGAATATTTGTTTTGTGTATTAACCTTTTAAATTGTACTTCTCTGAAGGATTGTAGAGAAAAGTCGCTGGTACATAGAACTTTAGCCAAAGTAGTTTACTGTATTTTATCTCAAAGAGTAGTTTCATTTAAAAAATACATATAATGCTGTGACAATTTTGTTAAATGCTGTTTATGGTCTGTTTGGCTCTTGCAAAGGTACAATGCCATGGATACAGCCTGCCAGGCCTGGGAGGGCAAACATGGGGATAGGAAGGCCACTGCTCGTGGATGGTTCAGGTTGACCAAGTGAGGTTCTCCATCCTGGAGGACTTCTGGGGAATGGCAATTTCAGTTTTAAGCTGATTGCTCTAGTTAGAAATGTCAGGGCCTCTCAGGACAGGGAGCACTGAAAATGTAAAGTGTTTCAAAGGATCTGCAAGAAGTGTTTTTCAAAAAGGGTGGGGAAATGGACAAGCCCACACTAAATTTGAGTTTGGAGCTGTTTGGTTTCAATATTATGACTTTTTGTGTATGAATGTTAGTGTAACGTGTTTTTTTTTCTGTATCCACTACTTATTTACACATTGCTTATTGTCATTACATGCCTTGTTATTCTTTCTCAACAGATTAATTAAAGAACATTTTGGATTAATCATGTTCACTATTTCATAGATATGTCTGTAACCTGTGTTTCAGGAGAGAGAAATCAAATTTTCTACAAACTTGTAGGATACAATTTTTTTTATCCAAACTAACAATATTGAAAAATCAAAAAATCCTATGTAACACTTGTGTACTTATTTTCAATAAGAACGATTTGTTTATGGAAAATCTGATTGAAATCTTTGGTATGACCAAAAATATATAGAGATATATATCCACAGTATTAGCAAAGTACGTACTACTGAAAAGTTTCTCACTGCCTCTTGGTGCTAATAAGGTCAGCTGCTCTGAAGATGGGAATTTTCTGTTTACAAACAGACTCTGTAGGAATTTTCTTGCTGGTTGCAGCTTTTTGTTCTCATGTTCTGAAGAAGCAGATACATACAGAAAGAAGGTATTTTTTAACAGACTTGAAAAATACAAACCAGATGCTGCCTTTTTCTTTCTTTTGAAAGAAGGGAAGAAAACTCCCTAAATTTAGATCATAAGATAGACTTGTAGGAGACAGTAAATACAGATCTCGGTAAATGTCTATAATTTACAGCTACATGTATATACATATAACTATACATATCTCTACATGTATTTGTGTCTGCATTCATCTATATGTGTTTGTCTCTATATATGTGTACATGTGCTTCAAATGTTTGTTTTGGTTTTCTGGTTTAATTGAGCAAACAGGAGGTCCGTGGTTCTAACTGTAGCTTCTCCATTACGTTTTCAGTGAGCCAGACAGGTTGTCTTTAGGATTTGTTAGTAAAGGTGATGAGTTCCTCCAGGCTCCAGAGAAAAGTGTGGTATTAGGGCTCAAGAATAGATGCTACAAACTGCCAACCTGTCACATGTTTTGGAGACACCTGACACTTTTGGAAAGATTGATTATTTCAAAAGGCCAGCAACTGTGTTGCTTTCATTTTAAATAATTAACATGCTCAGGAGACTTCCTTGTTGTATTCCATCCCCCAAGGGTGAAGATTTTTGGACTAGCCTGAACAGATACCGCTTCAAATAATTTTGCTGATGGAGTCTTTCTCTTCTTTCTTAATTTTATTTGGGGGTATTGATTTAATAGAAAACCACCCTGTTTAGTGAAGGCATAGAAATTTACCTTCTGTATGTAGAACTGCTTCATTTGGCATACAAGAGGTTTTGTTTACACCAGTCCTGTAAATGGAATGATATTCAATAACACTGTCAATGGCAACTTCTGTTTACAAAGGGAGTTGGAAAAAAATAAGTGTCTGTGAGAAATACTGATTTGTCAAAACTGAAATGTTGTTTTGATGATTTTATTTTATTTTATTTTTTAACCTTGAACCAACTTAAAATATTGTTAATTTGCTGGAAATGTAAATGGTAACCAAAGATTCTTTGTCCCTGGCTGTTTGTTGACATATGTTCCACCAGCAATTTAGACACTTTGTTGAGAGTACATGATATCAAAATCCTAGAGTTCATCTCCCAGCCATGATTAATCTGCTAAGCAATCCAAATTTTGATCTTTGTCATATATGAAAATGAAATCTTTGCAGTTGCTTTTGTTAGCTGGGTTTCATTTAAAAGAAAGAAAGAAATAATCTTGGGAGATGAGGTGATCTGCATGTATGTCTTCATCCTGATTTCCAGTCATCTGCATACTTTTGACCAGTTTGAAGACGCAGGTTACTGTGAGAGGACTTGTAATATGATGGGGAGACTGGAAGCATTGTGTGGAAGCTGTTCCCACAGGAGACATGAAGGAAGGAGCTAGAGTTTTTGAGAAGGGGAAGAACAGGAATCCACAGGAAATGGGGGTTTATTTTTTGTGCTGCTTGTGGAACAACTTGTCATGGTGCTACGTTGACTTTTTCCTCGATAAGGACTCTGTTAACCTCAGAGATGTACACACATACTGTGAAAGACTGTCCCTGTCCCAAAGCACGTAACAAGGTGGGATAAAAGGTAGCAAGGAAAACAGGGGCACTGGAAGAAAGAATGGCAATAGGCTTTGGTTTTCTTGAAGCCCAAATGGGCACCTTATCTGTCAAACCAGGCTACTTTTCTGTATGTTTCCAAGTATATATCTAGACAGTATTTAATTTTGTTCTAAGACCCATAACTATAAGATGACTGGAGGTGTTTCCTGAAGATGAGGACTTCCAGCTGAAAGTAATGTATGATTAGTTACCTTTTAATCAGTGTCTCTCTTTTGTGCTATGTCAAGTTCTCATCGAGGATGTTCAATACTGATATTTGTGCTTTTGGGGAAAAGAGGCTTGTTCCCCGCAGGGCACTCCCACAAGGCATTACCCCTTTGTTTCTTTGGTTTTATTCTGTTCTGTCTCAATATTTTAGTAGTTCTCAGCGGTGTTCCTCTCTATAGTTTCAAGATGGACTCTTTGCATTTTGACAAATAGACTACCTTTAGCTTCCACAAGCAGCAGAATATTTTACATTTTGTCCTTCCATTCTGTCAAATGCCTAGCTAACTTAGATGTACAGGCAGCTTCCATGCAAGAATAAAAAGAAAGAGCCTGGAAATATTGCAAAGACATCTGTGGAGATTCTCTGTAGTATTGTCACCATTCACACTTCTTTCCTCATCTGTTTGAGCACTGGTCCTTCGGCATGATCAGGTGCTAGAAATCTCCTGGCACCGGAGGCAAATGCCCTGTTGAAGCTCTGTCCTTCTGTCCTGGTGACCTTTCCTTGGATATCTGCCAGCATGGCTCTGATGAAACCAGAGCCGCTGCTGATCTCCCTGCCAGGCACTTGAAGTCTGTAAGAGAAAAACCCAACCTTTCTGTGCAGCATGGTCAAAAACAGTGTGAAGGCTGTCAGGAGATCTAGGTTGTGGTCTGTCCCCACATGCTCACTTCTGCTCCATTCTACATTCTGCTATTGCATTTCTGTATGGTCTTGGAAAAGCCTTACAGCTTTATTGTTTCCACATCTTAATTTTTATTTTATTTGCTCATTTGTATCATGTAAATGAGACAGTTTGCCCACAAACACTTAGATGTGCGGCTGCCTTTTTTTATATTGCCAAGAATTGATTTTAAAAGTAGGCTTTTTTAAACTTCTAGCCAGCACCTCAATTTTTGCTTTGTTATCAGGGTAGTCTTTCTTTGATTGAAAGCTTCCTTTTCTTCAGAAGCTGCACAAGTAGAAATCCTCATATTGTATACAGCTGGATGAAAGGTTGGATTGAGTTGTTTTCCTACCAAACTATAAAGTGATTTTCTTTTAAAACCTTTCTTTCCATTTGGCCACTACTTAATGTCTTTTGTCTGCTTAAGGAGGACAGGTGCAATTATTCACCTCTGAAAGAAGTGGGAAAGAAATTGTAATTCAGCATGGTCTCTGAGAAAGGAATGTAATTCACTGCCCCACATACAGTACATTATGCAGGTCAAACAGAATCGTGAAAGCTTTAGCATCATCAAGCAGAGCCTCTGATGAACAACGCTTGATACCAAATCAGACTGTTTATCTTAATGCTTTATTTGGGAGTAGAAAAGTAAAAGAATTAATTATAGATTGAAGCTTGATAGAATTGTCTTTTCATCCTCTTAAGACAAAATCTCTTGCCACTGCTACATGAGGAAAAGAATTTGTGAAAGTTCTCTGTCTAGTTCATTGGGATGTAGATTTCAGAGCAGTGCTAGTAAATCCATCAGTATTTAGACACTCCCCCATCCCCCTTAAAAACAAAAAAAAATCCCTGTTGAAAATGGGGGTCAAGACTTCAAGAATGTAGCACAGAATTTGGTTTTGAAGAGAGGAAGTCTCAGTCTTTATTTGAAGAACTCCCCTGCCCACTACTGAGTTAAGTTACTCTGACTACATAGAAGGTTTCAGCCCAGAGTGAATAGATTTAATAGATTAATGATGGAAGAGATCTGTTTACAGAACAAACTTCTGCCCTGGTTAAAGTAACAGCATTTCTACCTGTGGTAACTTACAACTGAAGAGCAGCAGTACCTCAACATTCTTGTTGCTGGAGAATTACCCAAAATAAGCAGATTTAATTTAAAGGCATTTACTTCAAGTCTCAAGATCTTTTTTCCCACCTATGGAAAAAATAAGTCAGGTTACAGTTTGTGTGTATTGTGGCTAAGTCTTTTCATTGCAGTCCCTATTTTTTGCTGCTTCACAATCAAAGAAGTCAGATGCACATTTTCCTCCTTTATTGAGAAAACAATTTCATCATCAAATCCTTTCCTTGCCTTAAATACAAGAGATATAGAAGAGATACCATGCTTTTAAGGCAGTTAAACATTCATGCTGTGGTTTTCGTTTGTTTTCTTCACCCCGCCCCCCCCCCCCCCCCCCCCCCAACGATCAGCTAATTCAGGAACAGAGAGATGAACTTGATGCTTTCCAGTAGAGGGTGTCCAAAGCAGATGTTTGGTCATTTTGATTTTTCTGAAATGCAAAATGGAGTAATTTTGTGATTATCTTTTCTGTCCTCTTTCCTTGCACCAGAAGAGTTAATTTGAGGTAAAAAGGCCAATAGAAAGATGACAAAGCATCCATTTTGTTGTCCTTGCAGCCAAGTATGGTACAATAGGCAAACTGAATATGGAAAGTATATCTGCTTATGGTAAGATATATAATTCCCTTCAGAGAGAATACAGACTGCTGTGCAGATCTAAAAAATGCTCAGAGTCTGGGAATAAACAGCTGTGCTTCTGTTCCAGAACTGAGTGTACCATATGACAATCACTTTGTTTCTCTTGAAATGTTACTGAAGTAGAAAAAAAAATCACATAACATTAATAAAAGAAAGTCAAGCATGTTAGAGCTTTTGTGAAGGCGAACTTGCATGGTTTCATGAGTAACTGCTTTTTAAAGGGCAACCAGCATTGAAATCTTTTTAACTGGCTGAAAAGAAATGAATAGATTTGAAGGACAATGCCATATTTTGGTATTTTACTATAAGAAGTTCCATGTGAACAAACCCTTTTTTAGTCTTGTTAACATAATTAGGGGGATTTGTGTTGGTGGTCGTCCTCCTGGGTGGAGTAGCTTGAGTTATTAAAAATATTTGTTACTTTAAAAAAAAAAAAAAAAGCAGGAGAGAGGAAATTTTTTTTCCTCACTGTTGTGAGGAAGATAAGTGGACACAGAAGGAAAAGTGCCAATTAAGTTAAGTTTTGGGGTAAAATTTTAATTATCTATAAACAATGTGTCAAATATAAAGAATGAGAAAAAAAATACAGTAATTGTAATATGTTTTAATGAAAGTGAACTTGGATTGCTACCTGTAACATTAAGGAATTTTGTTTTCACCCTGTTTAAAATAGTCCTTAAAAAAAGTGAAAGACCAAACCCAGCACAGATGTCATTCCAGCTCAAGCAAAGCTTTTTAAATTTATAAAAATTTATAAAAGTCAGAAATCCGGAGCAATAAAAATATCTTATTTCCTACACTCAAACTGAAAATACTTCATTCTGATTTGAACTAAAGTGAATTAAATGTAATTCAAAAGTGGATGTAAATAATGCTAGTGATCGCAAAGAGATGAGTTGCTGGTCCAAAGGGGAACTCGAGGAGAGATTTAAGAGTCATCCTGTGCAAATGACATAGCTAGAAGGAGAAGACAATTCTTGAGTTTTGTGAGGAAGGGAACGTTTCTTCAACAAAGTGCTCATTACAGTGTTGTCCAACAACGCTTGTGGTACCAGCAGATCTGCAGCTGCAAATGAGATTCTTTGCAGGTAAATCATTCATGTTGCAGCTTTCAGTATGAAGAGTGCATGGTGTGTACCGTTGTGCAGGATGTCTCCCAGTGATATTTCACTTTTGTTTTTCCCTCAAAGAAACAAACAAGCAAAAACACAACTCAAAACCAGCAAGTTAACACCAAAAGTATTCCCTTGCTCTTAATGTGTAGGAAATGGCATTGGCTGAGCTCCTTGATGATCACAAGTGATGAAGTCCCACTGGTCTCAACCAAGACGTTCCTATTGATGGTCTGGTTAGCAGAAGGGTATGTTTGATGGTCTGGTTAGCCAAAGGGCATGTTTGACTCAGATGTGGACTTCTTTGTCATATATTTGTCTGTATTATCTTTTGCATTGGTACACTGCAATGAGCCTGGTTCCTGTAGTTCTTAAAAGAGACAAATTTGCCCTCTTTTAACCTGACCATGTTTCAATTACACTTATGTGCTGTTCTGTTCTGTCCCCTTCTGGCTTTTCTTGAGATCATGGGAGAAGGGAAAACACTTCTTCACATGAAGCAAAGATTTTTTTTTGTTGATTTTCAACTGTTTTCTTTCCTATGTTTTGTTCTTTTACAAGCGAAGTGAAACACCCACTTACCTGTGGGGATTTTAAGAAAATAATCTTTTAATGTGAAGTGTTTATGTTCTCATTAAAGGGTGAACACAACATTGATTTCCTCTACCCTCACCCAAAATCTAATTGCAAACTGTAGTGGCTGGAGATAAGTCTGCTCAATGGCTTTAATGGCATTTTAGTAGTTTAATTAGGCGTTGGGTTTAAGGTGTTTCATGAGAAGAAAAGTGCTTCTCAACACTTCGGTTAAAAAGGCAGGACAAAACAACAGCCATAAGGGCACTTTTCCATGTACTTGAGCATGATTAAATGTAGCAGGGGGTTCTTCCTTCACTGAGTAAATTACCTTTGTCCCACGTGTATATTGATATAAACTTTAAACATTTGGCTTTGCAATATATCTCAGACTTGTTTCTCTTGCTGCTCAGGGTCAGAGAGAGAAACTCATGAATGCTGACAGGAAATCTCTTTCGAAGTATAAGGAATAGGTGTCCAGTTTCTCAGATAAACAGAAGATTAGAATTGTCAGATTCGTTGTGTTCACGTTTAAACAACACACATGGCAAATTAAGGAACCTTTTCACCATCTGTATCTTAGCAATTCAGAGGCCAGACCATTTCTTTAGCGTCATATGTATGAAGTCCCTCAAAAAATCTGCCTCCCTGTGCGGATTGTTTCAGCTCACTACAGTGATTCAGAAAAGTGTTGGTTTGGTTTATTTATTTATTTTGTTGTTGTTGCTATTTTAGAAACCAAAAGATCTGAGCCTTCAAGAAACTCTACCTGACATTGCCAGATGCTACAGAAGTGACTGTCACATCAGGGTGCCACAGGGTTTTAATAGGAAGAGTGTGCATTTTGTTTACAGTGTAGGCAAAGGATAGCAGTTCATAAACTTTTCCATTTCATCTCCTACTCTCCCGTCTCTATCCATCTTAAAATATTTTTCTTCTCTACAGCATTATGACAGATTTAAGACCAAAGCTGAAACATAAGGCATAAATAAATGAATACATGATCTTTTTAATCCAAATGTAATTCGTTAAAATCTGTTCAAAATCTTGTCTAATAGGCTAACCTATATTTTAAAATTCTTCAAATCTTATCCCTTATATCTGGAATTGCTTTAAACCATTTGGGACTGCTAAATTTTGGACACTTATTAGAGTACTGATATATTTATATTTTTTTACATTTTAATTTACTAATATTTAACCAAATACAAAGTTTCCTTTAAGTTTAGTATTAAGAGAGCAAAAACATTGATGTGCTTTTCAGTCAAGCTGAAGACATTTTCTTGGATGGTGTTTTTATAACAGCATGACTAACAGTTATGAAGAAAATAAAATGGTTCAAACCAGGATGTGTATGTTTAGGTACTAAAATGGGACCAACTCTAACAGAAGTGTTTACTTCTGGCAGTATTCATGCAGTCTGTGCTTTAGTCACTGTGCTTCCCAGGAGTTTGTTCCTTCTGATTTCAGGGTACATGCACCTAGGTTGGATTTAGGTCCATGGGATTGTGCAGTCTGGTAACATTCACCCCATGGAAGCCACCAAGTGCCAGGGACTCTTGTCACAGCTGTTGTGCCATCCCCAGTCCACATTGGCCCAGAAATATCTGAAATCATGTTTGCTCAACAAGAAGCTTTTAATCTCAGTTTCTGACTGATAAATACTTCAGTGAATATCCTTGTTCTTCAACTACATACTAGTTTTAAACATTTGTTCCATTTTAGCCACACTTTAAGCAACCTATTCCTAGCTCTTTCTCTGAGTGCACTATTTAATAATGACAGTGGGCAGAATAACTTCAGTCATATCACCAATAAACATCTTAACCAATCTATTGTGCAGCTGAACAGATCAGGTTAATGCAGAAAACGGAGGGTTTTGGAAAGAGTTTTCCTATTGTAAAAATATAAGACCATTCACTTGTACATTGATTCATATTTGAAAAAAGCAAATTGCTGATCTGAATCAAAATGTATGCCAGTCAGAATAAATATTGGCCTCAATGAGAGTTATTTTGTGGGAGAAGCGGATTTGATATTCAGACTTTTTAGCTGTGGTAGTAGTTGGGCATTGCTTATTCAGGCAGGAGAATTGCTGGGCTGAATCAGGAAAAGTTTATTAGTCCTGCCTTGGGCATCAAACTATTAGATTTCATGTAATTTCAGCAAGCTTATAGGAAATATTTTACACCTTCATGAGTAAATGTGAAGTTTTGGGCATCGGGAAACTGTATGAGCATTGTATTTTTTTAATATCCTTTTTCAAGTAGTGCTTGGTTCTTTGAGACCATATTGTTTTTATTACGATAAGCATTATTTGTCCCTCTGTGCTGTCAGTGCTCATTTTCTTTGTTAAAGAGAACATAAGGACGAGTGCTGATATAAGATACTCCATAACTTCATTTAAAAAAAAAAAAAAGGAGGGGGTAGATGGTGGAGAGCTGCCTCAGACAGATAAAAAATACCTACTATGTCAAGGAAAATATATTCCCCAGTGTCATTTCATGCTCCACAGGGGTCTGTTTTCTTGAGTCCAGTGCAAATGCATACTCTCAAGAAAGCCATTTTCTGCTTAATGTGGAAAAGGAGAATAAAGCAATTTTTTATTCCACTTATATACAATCTTGTCAAGAAAGAGAGGTGGATGAGGAATTACAATCTTGAGAGATGCCATCAAGACTCCCTAAACACAAACCTTATCAACCCCAGCCTGTAATCATGTCAAATTTCACAAATTAAGCAAGTCTGGATTCTCGTTTGGATACCTCCAAGGAAAACCCATGATATAGTAGAAGCTCACATGTACACTTTCTTAGGAGCTGTCTTTTTCCCCTGAGTGAACAGGGATGAGATGAATATGGAGAAAATGCTTAGGCCCTACATTCAGTTTCCTGGAAGAAGTCCTCCAGCCCCTCGCCCCCTCAACATTGAACCTTGCTCTGACCTGTTTTCATATTTCATGTTTCCTGCCATGTGCATGGGTAAAGAGCAGCACTGAGAGTCCACTGGCCTGCCTGCAACTAGAGGAAATACCAAGCAAGAGCGAGCTAAGACAGGAGAATTGATCTCTTCAATATCCTGGTGGCAACCACAGAGTGTTCAGTTCCTAAATGAGCCTGAACGTAAGTGCCTTGTGCCATTTGAAATGTCATGGGGGTTATCCTTCTTTGCCTCTACAGCTCCTGCTCTGGAGGGCCAAAGATGTCCCATAGGTTTTGTGTGATATGTGCCGGGCCTCTGCAGTTGCTGGGGCTACCCTAGGGCATCTCAAATGGCATGAGGCAGCTATAATTAGGCAACTCAATCAAGCCCTTAGTTCCTAGGACTGCTTTGCCAAATATCTAATTTTAGCTGTCAATGATACCATGAGTGGACATTTCAGATGCTGCAGAAAATGAGAATTGTTGCCATATGACCCACCAGCTCTGCCAACCCAAATGAAGTGTTCAGCAAGCCGTGAAAAATTCAAAGACCAGCACCTGTAAATGGGCACGTACACCCTAAAATGAACTTACTTTTGGCTAGTCACTTTGCTTCCATTGGATTTTGTGCATCAGAGGGGAGACTGCTATGCAGTAATAAAGCAAATGAACCCAAGGAGAAAAAATAATGAGCCTTCCCAAGATTAATTAGTATAGACATTAACACCATTGAATATTTTGATGAATCCTTAAAAGACTCCAAACCTCATAAAATGAAATCCTACAAAGGATTTGCTTTCATTATGGTTCAATTTAAACCTACAAAATTGAAGAAAAAGTCTTTATCTTGGTAGTGTTTTCCTAAATATAATTGTAAAGTAAGAATAATTTTCCTAGATTGCAGCATGGTAATAAAGTTACTTTCTAGGATGGGTGGGAAGAGAGGTAGTAGCACTATTCATTTTAACAAGCTGCCTTGATAATTCACCAGTGTATCACTTCCAGAATGCATAAGTAGTGATGTTTGGAATATTTCTGAATGCGATTAGGAAATTCACCTTTCATTTCTATATCTGCTCTTAAATAATAGGAATATAACAATAACGCTATTCCTGCAATTGGTAAAGAAAGCAAATGCATACTCGCTAGGGAACGGCGTCTAAAAGAATGCTCCCACGGAAAATCCTGGTGTTCTTCCTATTGATGCAACAGTTAAAATATTTTCATGTTATGTTCCATCCCCATATGGTTTTCTTCAGTGTTGTTTTCTCAGTTGATGGAGGGAAATTCCCTAGACACATTTTACATAATTGCTTGTATGGTTGCTGTTGCTTACATTTGTTCTGTCAATTGTGGATAGTTCTGATTTCTAACTATTTTGTTAGAAGTGTTCAGAATGCTTAAAAATGCTGGAATAAAGTATATTTAACACAGCCACCCACTTGCAGAGCTTTACAAAGCTGGAATTCATCCCTCAACTCTTCTTCTCTTAGCATCCATCTCTGTCTCATACAAATATCTTTGCTGTTTACTTTTGCTTACTTTAATACTTTTCAAAATGTATTTTTGTGATTTTATTTTTTTTTTTTTAGAAATTATTTTGGTAGTTGCAGAATATACTTTTTCACCATTGTTTTTTATTTGCAAATTGCTTTTACCTCCTTTGAGGCAATGAAGGCTGTTGAAAATGGCCCAGGCTCCAGGTCCAGGAGTTGTGAGGTTCCCTTGCACTCCAGCTGATGACAATTTTCAGATTAATTAATAAAAGGATGCTATAGCATTCCACAAGCAGCAGCAGTTATCCTCAGTATTTCAGTGGGAGAACATTTCCTTTATAGCTTAGGTGAACTGATGTACAGTGAAATTAGATGTGGAGCATTACTGAGATTGGAACTCATGTTTCTTATTACCTACCACCTCGCTAAATGTACCAGAAGGTACTCACCCATTTTCTCTGTTACATTTTCCCCCATAGCATAGTGATGCAGCAATACTTGTCATTATCCATCCCAATGTTTTGAAACTAATATCAGTCCTAAGACACTATTAAACCTGTGTGCATAGGTACAGATTGCCTGTGGTAGGAATGACGGTGGGCTCCCCACATGGATCTCCCTCCAGCATTTCGGATTGTTTTCCCCCAGACATGTTTGATCTCTTGCTTTGAAAGTCAAAGTACAAAGTCAAATGAAATCTGACCTGGTCAAATGAAGTATTTTTGCAAAAGACTTGTAGAAGCCCCCACAAACTGGATCTGTGTTTTAGAGAAGTTATACAGACTCGGGGTTGATTTTTCTGTTGCTGCTGTTGTTTTTATAATTCCCGAAGAGTGTGCTGTTGGACATATTAGCGTTGACAAGAGGGTGAACATTTCTGAAGCATGTGCTCTGTAAAGACCTACCCAATACCTTAATCTTAAAACAAAAGAAAAAAAAAAGAAGAAGAAAAAAACCCAAGTATTCTGTCTTGTAATAAAATGACAAATCTCATAAGGCAAGTTGTTGTATTTGGGCTTACTTCATTTACTGAAAAATGACTTGGGAAAAACTACCTGAAAGTCAAACCAAAAGCAATAGATTGTGCCTGTAAGAAATCATAAAGTTCATTATGTACACAAAGATGTGGCAAAGGAGGAGATCTGAATTTTTAGTAGCACCGGCTGAAAATTAAAATAATCCTGGGTAAGTAATATGTTGCAAAGTGATAGTTCAATACACTTAAATCTCATTTGAATTCAACACTGATGGTAAGTGAGATCTTAACAGAATATTTTACAGTGGCTTTTCAAGTCTGTAGTCTCTAGGACAGAAAGATTTTTATTTGATACCTGCATAAAAACAAGAAAAAAGTTTTTGGCTTTCTTTTTATAGGATGAATTAAAAATACTTGTCCAGTTTTATATGTTCCCATAATAACCCTTCACTGGGGAAATAGACTGTCAATTATTCCTGTTTTTCATTTCAGATTTTTACATTCTGCTTTTAACATGGAGAAGGTGAGAAGTAAAACTAATTTCCCAAGTGATTTTGTTTTTCTTGATAATGAAAAATGTAATTTGTAATGTTTCAGATGATGTAGAAATCAGCTACAGATTTAAATGGCAAATTTCTGCTCTCCGTTAATATGACAATTCATTCCAGCTCAAGAGCCACCTTTCCCTCATCTGTGGACATCCTGCCATCAGTCATATATGCAGGAGGTGTTTATACTTGGGAGGGTTGTGGGGATTTTGTGTAGGTTTTTTTGTTGTTATTTTTTAACTACTTATAATAAGCTGTAGTCATATATTAGGATTAATTTTAGGGTACGGAAGGAGAAGCGCTTTCCATTAGATCTCTATTTGCGGTAAATAAGTCACAAGCTGTGAGAGCTACATAAACCAGCCACCAACACAACTGTAGTTTCAAGTCTAAAGAAATGTATAAAGAGAACAGCCCTGAGAATTTGATGATGGTTCCTGATTTGATGCTGCAGGAAGTTTAGGGTATTTGGAAATGAGTCTGATAATAGTTGGGCATTCTATAAAGGCAAGCCATCTGCCTGAAAATCCATTATGCACAGGGCACTTTGAAAAAAACCACACCTATACATATTTATTTGGTGAAGGGGAGTTCAGCCAAGCAACCTTAGTTTTGCCTGCAGTTTACTAGTAATGACATGGCACAGTAACAATTTTAACCAGGTTGTTAAACGTTGTTCTTCAGTTTGATTCCCAGAGCACGTACATCAATTTTTCTAGCCTTCATTTTCACACAGGCAATACGGCTCTGCCAGGTGATGTTTCAGATGGCTTCTGTTTGTTTTGAGGCACTTTGCCATGTTGTTCTGCAAAGGGCAGAGCTAAGGGCGTTGGGGCTGGACTCCAGTGACCAGGACGGGACTGGATGTTTCCATCAGGGAAGCAGCAGGAGCCGCTGGCTTGCGTACAAGGTGGCTTCACTTGTCATTCCCCGTGCCTCTTCTCTTGAAGTGTTTGAGGGTTGCAAAGAAGGTTGTGGCTGTATGTCAAAGATCACCTCTAAGCTATCTCGTTTATCTAATGAGAAATTACCATGTGGCTGCTGTGGTGTTTTGTTTTCATAAATTCAGAGGCTGGGGTCCCAGTCCATACCACAAGCCCCTGCCAGGCTGGCTCTGAACTAGAAAAGATCAAACAAGGCCATCCTTGCCATGAACAAGTTACAGGCTGGCATGAGAGACAGGCTGTAGAAGACGGAGCCGTGCAAAGAAGCAACAAGATGGGGTTGGTCGAGGTTAAAGGCAACTGGTGACGTGGGAATGTAAGACGAGCAAAAGAGGGGCCTGTCTAACCCAGCCCTGCTTCTCACCAGCAACAGCACAGATAACTAAGAACGGACCCTGCTGCTCTCCTGGCCCCTGAAAGTTTGTGGCTGAGGCGGTTTCTGAGCCAGAAGTGGCAGTCTTCTTTAACTACCCGCATTTTTGGATGCAATGCAGAAAATCCAAGGAAAGATAGGAAGAACAATTCTCACAAATTTTTATGGAGAAGCCCTCCCCTAGGCAGTTTCTGTGAGGGATGGCCTGGGGGAAACCAGACACTGCCCCAAGCATTAATGGCAGTAATATCCCATTAGTTGTACAGAAACTGAAGCCAAGCTGTTCATGGGCTGAATGGTGAGGAACTGCAAAGCTCAGATGGTCGAGGAGCTCAAGTGACTTCTGTGGTTATAGTCAAGCTGCTGCCAACTGACTTCATGTCTTTAATCCAAACACCTGAAATGAAGATGTTTCTGTTTCTTTTCCCATTGATGCATTTCATTAGTTATCAATAACTCTTGGGTATACATATGAACAAGTATATTCTGAAATAACTTGAAACTTGATGAGAAATAAATTTTAAAAAGTTGTAGAATCTAATGATTAATTTTTTTAAATAATTTTTAAAATGGAAATGACCTCTATACATAATTTCATTTGCTTATTACCATGATATTTTCCTGTATAAAATTAAAATATAGCAAAGTCATTGCTTTTAGGACAAAAAGTTAAGTTCGATTTTAATTATGTCATCTGAACCCCTGCACTGTCTGGTCAAACTGTGAGGACTATCAATATGCATGGAGCATTGTCTCATTAAGTAAAAATTTCCCAGTACATCTGTTATCTTCCTCCTCTTTCTTTTTGGTGTAATACAATATCCAGTCAGGTAGATAACTGTCCATGCTGGCAGGTATGTAAAGAAAGATAATACTTTTTTATTAAATGTGAAAGCATTAAAATTAGAAGGAAAATAATTAAATAAAATGCAAGCCTAAAAGTATATATAACATAATACACAAATTGTATATTAATTACAGTGTTACTCAGTATGGGCTAAATTTTGGCAACTTCACTTTGCAAAACAGGCTCTAAATTTTGATATGAATTTTGGTCTGAGTTTTGCTAGTAATCTTTCCTTAATAGCCAATCCCTGGCAAATTCCACGTTACTGTCAATTCCAAAATGTGTACTGCCCTATCGATTTGCTCTCTTCTCAGTTTCTGATGCATATACCTGGACAACCTGGGACTTTTGCAGAGATTCAGGTTAAAGGAGAATCCCTACTGGAGTTAAGGTTTCAGTGTTTTTCCCTTTTAGTCCTATACAAATATATAATTATCATTGCAGTTTCAATTCAACCATAATGTCCTGATCCAGGTGCCTTGGAGAGGTGGGGAGAGCTTCTTGGCCATGTCTCTGGATATGCAGGAGCACCCAGGCAAGCTTCAGTCAGCCTGGAGGTTAAGAACAGATTATAAAAAGGACCTATATAGTGATCTTCCCACTAATACAGTTTTCAGCCCTTGGCAGTGAATGACTTCGTCATCCTGGTTACATATAAATCATGGTGTTTGGTAACACCTCACAGACCTAAGCTTTTCCAACATTTTTGTGCTTTTGGTCTTCATGCTGTCTTCTAGCAATGAGTTCTGTGGTTTGTTTATACTTGCTGTGAAGAAACATTTTAATGGTGGTGAGTTTATACCTGTTGCCTGAACTGGAAATTACCTATTTTTCATTTCTTGCAGTGGTCTGACTAGTGTTAAAAAGGGAAGGGAGTATGTTATCACACAGCAGTGGAAACAATTTTGTCCTTTTTCACAAGCAAAACTTAGGTTTTCTTGTTGTAACTGAATAGCAGAGCAGTATTCTCCTTCTAACTAGCTTTACTGGGCCTTGGATCAAGCTTTAGAAGATTTTAAAAATGATTTCACTACAATAATAGCAGGATCATTTATTTTTAGCACAGAATGTAGCTAGTGCATTTTATTTTGAGATGCTATTTATAATCTATTTAATTTTTTTCTAGTGAGCCCAAGCCTGAATTTACACTTTTATTGCTTTTTAGCAATAATTAAAATTTGTTTTTATAAGCTTAGCTATATAATCAGCTAAAAGAAGCAATGAATTTCTATAGCTTTTGAAGTTTGCAAATATTTTTGTTGGTGGTGGTTGTTTGTTTTTTGTGACCAGTGGCCATCTGCTATTAAATCACTTCAAAGCTTTGGTATGATCCTTAGGTATGGCAAATACATTTTAAAAAGAAGTTGTTTGGAGAGTACTGAGAATGTTGAGTTGAAGGAAATATAGCTCTTGTGAAATTCATGCTAAAGTAAAATTGATTACCCTCTTCCTCTTGAGGAAAGATGAAAACTTCATTACTCTTGGTGGTCAATTTAAATAACCATTTCTAAGGAAACTACTCTTTATTAAATTTCTTAGGGACAAGAGCAACAGGAGTAGTTGAAGAATGCAAAATAAGTCCCTGTAAGATAAACTGGTTGCTTAACTAGCTAAGAGGGAAGATGGTACTGCATATTCATTTAGCTCAGTACAATTTCTAAATAACTTCTGAAGTTGACTGAGTTTCTGTGAATGTCTAAGTTTAGACTGTGGAATGGGGAGATGGAGATTTACCTCACTGAGCTTCCCTGGAATCGTAGAGATGCCAAAGTAAATATTTTTATACAAATCAAAAAGACCCCAGAGTTCTCAATTCTGTCAAATTAATCTGAGTGTTTAGAAATTCTTTTTTTTTTTTTTTTAAGGAAATTTGCCTACAATATATCTGGCCTCATATTTGATCAACGTCTTATTTAAGCAAGACGCAGGAGACAGTTATTGTCAATCAGCTGGTTTGCAACATAATCATAGAAACATAGAATGGCTTGGGTTGGAAGGGACCTCAAAAATCATCTAGTTCCAAACCCCTGCCATAGGCAGGGATGCCACCCATTAGATCAGGTTGCTCAGGGCTTCATCTAACCTGGTCTTGTGCACCGCCAGGGATGGATGTTCAACTTCTCTCTGCTGTGCAAGGCAGCCAGCAGGAATTCAGCAAGACCTGGCTGCTCAGCATCCAACTTGCCCTTGCATGAGGCAGGATTTCAGTGCAGGTTCCAGCTCTTGCCTGTCTCACTCAGCACTTAGAAGTGGGCTCAGTGGGAGAGGGTTTGGAAAGCAATGATCGTGAGTTGGGAAGCCAGGCAGGTATCTGACGGGAGGCTGGAGGAGGATGTAGGAGGGACGAGTTTCTCTTTAGGGTATGAGCATGATGGGGTCTCCTTGAATTCAAGGTCATACTCGCACTCTTTAAAAAGTCATGCAAATAAATAAAAATCATAGTCTCCTTGTATTAATTTAAAAATAGTAATTTCACTTTTATATAATAATTTGAAGTAGTTCTTCTGCTTTTGATGGAGTAGCTCTATATTAATATAGCTGAGATTAGAATTTGACCCTAACTGTATAATGAAATGATCTTGCTTTTGAAGCATCACTGCCTGGAGATGCCTGGCTTTCTGTGAAAAGTAAATTGGGCTAACACTTTGTCTTCAGTGAGAGGGATGCTGCTCTGACTGACTTAATTCTGACTCACTTTGTCTTCAATGGTACCTCAAAATCTTTGCAGAATTTCCAGGCTTTGTTTCCTATTCACAATCCTTAGGATCGCTGTTGTTAGGTGCCAACATATGGGATAAGAAAACAAATCTAACCTCCCTGGTCTTATCTTTCTTTGCCTGTATTTGACAAATCTTCA
This sequence comes from Cygnus atratus, assembly GCF_013377495.2. Classification (NCBI taxonomy): domain Eukaryota; kingdom Metazoa; phylum Chordata; class Aves; order Anseriformes; family Anatidae; genus Cygnus; species Cygnus atratus. The sequence continues at coordinate 42,588,682 of NC_066363.1, forward strand.
GTCATTGTCCTGCAGAAAGGCTTGCTTGCAATCATTTCCTCATTTGAAAGATGAACTAACTATATTGCCTGATGGAGCCCCCCTCCACCTTTTTTTTTTTTTTTTTTTAATTCAAACTGTACTTGACTCAGGTGCTTATTGCTTATAAAGCCTTTCTGACCAGCCTTCAAAAGTGCCTGGGAATTTCATATATTCCTCTTCGACATCATTCAGGTAATCTTCCATTGCTGTGCAGATGTCAACGCTTATTGACAAAGGAGGCTTGGGGAAAAGTAACTTAAAATGCAATCAGAAAGAGACTTCCTGTGGATGCAGTAGTGGTTGTAGCATTATACCTAACCCAGTGGTCCAATTACCTTGTCAATGAGTGAAATACCCTCTGCAAAAAAGAAGTGGAGAGGAGTATACACAGCCAACTTCTGAAGATCAATATAGTCTTGGACCCATCTCAAATTAATTAGATGTGTGGATAGCACTAGGGATGTATAAGGAATTTTATAGGTATATAGGTGTATGTGTATTTTCAAAACCGATAAGCAAATTTAATCCTCAATATTTAACAAGAAGCAACTCACAATGGGTTGATTTTCCAGAATTGCAAAAATACCAAATATTAAAGATTAGGTCTCTTTTTGGGCTCTCTAATTGAACATTTTTCCATAATGGAGGAAGAACCAAAACAACAAGTCAATTTTTATTTCCTTAAAGTTTTTGGTCTCAGGAGCTTCTGTGTAATATACACTATGCTGTGAAGAAATAGATGAGAAATATCAGGTGAGGGTAAAGGAAAACAGACCACAAAATTGGACAATAGGGCTGTGTGTTTTTGCAGGACATGGAAAACAGTCATCTAATAATAACAGTAGCCACCCTGAGTCAAGAATTCTATCCATTTCCTGAGATAAATAATCACAAAAATGTTTCGGGTGCTGATGTTAATAATACAGTACTGTTATGCTCTGCCTTTCAGGCTGTCCCTTGGTTTTCATATAGTTCAGCACAGTGACAACACCAGCAAAGCGGTATGTGTTGGCTGTCCAGTGCAAAAACACTGTTGACACCTTAGTCAGACACCTCACAAAGGAAAACCGTCCCTGAAGGTTTAGCAAGAATCTCAGAAGATGTTGCTGCTAATTTACAGAAGGCAAGGCAGTGAGAAGATGCCCTCCTCAGGGACAATGTCCCCGCATTGTCCCAAGACAGCAGCAGAGAATCTGTTGCCTTTGAAAAACAGATGTTATGCAGAGAAGATGAACGACAACTGGGAAAGCTGACCGGACTGAAAGATTATGCAACCATACATTGCTGAAGGATGGAAGGCAAATGCATTTGCTTCCCCTCCTAATAGAAAAGGCTTTAGAGCAAACAGGGAAGGCACAGAAATGGGTAAGAAGCACAGGTTTCTTCCCCAGTAATTCTGTGCATTAGGTAGAGCAGATTATTCTGCTGCTTGCACTGGGAAAAAGAGGGGACAGCAGCGGCAGTACAGTCAGAGAAGACTGCTGATTTGTGCAGGGTTGCAAAAATAATGGCACGTCTAAAACTGAGCTGGAATTTGTGTGGCTTGAATTCATCTCTAGTTTCAGTCAACAGGGACTGTGCTCTTCTCAGCATCATTCAGTGGCTAAGCTTGTAGCGATTCCAAGTCAGTGTTATTTTCCTTTCCCTGTCATTTTAGGATTTTGCAACCATGGTTCTGTTTTGTGCTAATGTTCATTAACCCCCCTCTTGGATAATATGAGTTCTTGAAAGGTGAAGCTTGTTATGCATTTAGACACATCCTAGCCACTGATTAACACACCCGTGTACTCGAAGATGTCTGTCGTATTGCAAATGTACTGCAGGCTGTACAATCTCCCTTCTGCCTGAAGTGAGATAAGTAATGATTTTCTCCCCCACCCCTCCATCCTCTGCCCGTGTTATTTGCCAGACATCTTAAATTTCTCTTACGGTAAGACTGATGACTGCCCTTAGACCTGGAAGACTGCAGCATCCTGCAAAAAGGCTAGCATGAAGAAACAGTCAGGAAAATTTGGTACATTTTCATTCTCCAGCACTTTGGGTTTTCAGTTCAACATATACTAAAATTGAGTCAAAAACACTGCAGATCTGCCTCTTTCCAAAACAGCTCCTTGCCAACATCTCCATTTGAACCATTAAGCGCTGGCTCTGTATTTCCTCCTGATCACTATCATGTTAGCTAGAAGAATTAAACACCCTGCTCCACTGCATTTGACAAACTGCTTCTTCAAAACTGCCCCTGGAAAATTTTGCCTAATGCTATCCTTCCTCTCTTGCCTTAATAGGAAAGCGGCTGCCTTATGTTTTTACCCTTCAACATGTAACCTCTGCAATTTTTCTACAAAGCTAGAATGCTTTTCTGTAGTTTGTTTGTGGAACTATATCAGAGAATATGTTTTTCACAATATACTAATAAAAACAAGATAAAGTATGAAAATCTGGCATGTTTGGATCTTTTTTTTTCTTTTCTTTTTTCTTTCCCCGAGCTATTATAGAGCAGTTATCTTTCTTTCTTTCTTTTTTGTTTTTCCTTCCCCAACAAGACCTAGAAGGAAGCGTGTAGTGCAGTAGCTACTTGATGTTGCTGTTAGGTAGAGAATGGATGCATTTCAAATTCACCTAAATGTTTGAGGTGGTTGTCATCACCATCCCAGTATGGTAATTTTCATGCTAAAAGCAGCAAGGTACCACGTTGTTTTGAAGTTCACACGTTTCTGTCCTGAAGGCTGCCAACCCCTGTGTATAATGTTACCTGGTGATATGTAGAGGTGCTATATAATGAATAAAAGTGATTGCCTTCCTGTAATTCTCTCTGACATACTATTTTCTTTCCTGCTTATTGCAGCAATGAGAGAAAGTCTGGCTGTTTTAACTTCTCTCCAGGAAGACACCCAACTTTAAGGTTGCTACTCTACTCCTCTTGCCCGCAGCAGCTGTTGCTCCATCAGAGTTTACCTCTGTGGGTTTCTAGGAAGTGCTTTGTGCTGTGCCTGTGCTCTTTCAAAGAAAACATTGTGAGAACTTTTTTCATTGGTCTCCAAATGATTGTGCAATATTTTTTTCCTGTTACTATATTTGTTAGGAATGTGTTGCAAGGTCAGGTAGGCTTTTGCATGTGAGTGTGTTAAAGGGGGTTAAGCCAGCCAAATTAGACACCAGTGACTGAAGACATGTAGTTGCTCAAAATCTAGAGAGGTGCACCCTGGAGTGGGCGTCCAAATGCTTTTGGAAAATCTAACTGAACCGTCATGTATCTGTTTGAGAAATGGAAGACACTTATGATTCTAGTACCAAATGTACACAGCTCCTCTTAGCAGGCTTAAAGTGAAGTTACTTTACAGATGAGGCGGCACCTTTCCATCCAGGTGAACTGTCAAAATGCTGGTAAGTTACCAAAGCAACCCAGTTACCAGATTTGATAACTATATATCCTCATATTTCTAGATTTAAAGGCTGTTTTGATTACCTCGTCTTGAATTTGTTAATGATGAAGACTAAGAGCACTCCTTGTAGGGAATCCTATTTATTCCAAGACCAAAGGAATAGCGCAGCTGTAACTGCATGTAGATGAAGACTTGCCCAACAATGCAAGATGAATGGTGCTATTGTTTGTGCTGATGTTGACTGTTGTGGTATGTGTTCCAGCAGTGAGATCACAGCTGACCTCGCTGAAATGTTAGGCTCTGCTTTCTCTGACTTATGTGCAAGGAAGTCACCTAAACCCAAAGCAAATTGAAGTCAGCTCTGCCTGGTCGGTGTCCAGAACCGTGACGAGCATGGGGAATGTGCATCGCTTCTTCTTCGAGACAGGCAGGATTTCTGCAGCTCTTTGCTAGTCAGCCTAGCTGTCTTTCTGGTATAGCGTGGCCTCAAAATGCAAGGCGAAAAGTGGGCCTTGGGCTTCTGATGTCTGAATACAAGTGTTTCTCCTTAATTTCATATAATACATGAAAGGAAGCATCAGGAAGGAAATATACCCTGTAGCATCATTCTCAAGGGAAGGTATACTTCCACAAAATGAAAATAAATGAGTTGGTATTATGATAGTCTAATACTGAGATCTTATGTACAACAGATGCATTTTTCTGTTAAGAGTTTAATCCCTTCAGGCCCATTAAGCAAGGGGAAAAGTTTAGAAGGGATGCTGTTAGAAGAAGACATTAATGCACCTTTAAAAGAAAATGGTTGGAGCATAAATCACAGGAGAAATACAGTACAAAATAGTGAATGAAATATTTATGCTTTCCACTGAAGCTGAGTTTATGCACTTGAGGGAGAAGCCCTGTTGAGATGGGTCTTCCCTTTGTTCTGTATCTATTTTTCCAATTGCTCAGACACAGCTGTTGGTTTCACAATCACTCTGAGGTCGATGTGATTAGAAATCACAGGCCTGCCTGCTCAGCATGGCCAACGACAGTCCAAAAGTTTGTGCGCATTCTAAGAGTGGAGTTTGAGTAAAGAAGGTTTCTTCTTATGTGTTTCAAGACATGCATTTGTTCTTCAGAATTTAGCGAGGCTGGATCAATTTTACTGTCTTATTCTACAGAGCAAGTTAACAAGCAATATAAGACTTGTATGTGTTCATGTGAAATCTCATTTGAGGGCTAAATATGCAGCAAGAATAACTTGGCATAGATTCGCTGACTTATTTGAGGCCCATGACTCCAACATTTATGTACTGTTATTTTAATTATATTTCTTCAGCATGAAGGAAAAGTGCATAAAATTAAAAAAAAAAAAAATCTGAAAGCTTCTTGGGGTAGACTTTTTAGAGCAGAAGGGGGAGGAAGGTGCCAGCCTTGGACTTTGCACTTTTTGGGACCCGCTTTTTCACTCCGGACTCAGATACTGAGATTGCTTATATGGGAATATTCTGCTTTTAAAAATTATTTATGGTTACTAGAAAAACATCATTTATTTTCAAATAGCTTCTAAAAGAAGAACAAAATTCAAAAGCAATTTTGTGCCTTGTATTCTGCAAAAGGGTTCTCATGTTTTCTCTACATGGCTCATTTCTTCCTAGAGGGTCTTTTCTGAACACCACTTCCTATCCAGTCTCATTTATACTAGCAACTGTCATTCACAGCTACCTACGTCCCTTGCTGCAACTACAGCAGTTGCCTAAATAGAAAAAGCGATTGAAGGAAAAGTTTTTTTTCATTGTTGTCTCTTTTCTTTTTTTCTTTCTTTCTTTCTTTCTTTCTTTCTTCTTTTCTTTTCTTTTCTTTTCTTTTCTTTTCTTTTCTTTTCTTTTCTTTTTCTTTTTCTTTTTCTTTTTCTTTTTCTTTTCTTTTCTTTTTTCTTTTCTTTTTTCTTTCTTTCTTTCTTTCTTTCTTTCCCTCCCTCCCTTCCTCCCTTCCTTCCTTCCTTCCCCCTCTTTTTCTTAATTTTACAAGGAGTAACAGTAACATGCTTTGTGCATGCCCATTAAATATATGACTAAGCTGGACTGGATATTAGAGAAGATAGCTTGCACAGAAAATCTTAATATTCTAGGCCTCAGTAATGGTTTGGGAGCATGATCAGGGATACACAGAATAACATTTTTATTTGTAGTGTCAAATCAAGAGCATATGCAACAGTGAAAACCATTCTTCGAGAACTGTCAAATCATATCTTTCTTTGTTTTGCTGCATTAATGAGTAATTGATAAGTAAAGAAAGGAAATGTAGTAATTCCCCCTTGAAAAGATCTTCTGCTCTCTGTTTCAGTAATATTTAATGCTTATAGAACATTTTTTTCCTCAAAATATTTTAAAGATGTGAACTTATTTAATCTATCCACGTTAGTTTATTTAAACCATCCAGCAGGTCACCGAGATTGGTAGTTTTGTACTACCACGTCTTTTTGAGAGGGAGGAGAGGGCGGGCGGCTTAGGTTGCTTCATTAACTTTTTTGTGGACAGGAAAAAGGGCACAGTTGGATCCCATTTTAGAACTAAGGATTTCCTGATTTTCAATCTTCTGTTTACACAACTGCATTGTGCTCCTCTGACTTGAACTAAGCATTCCCTGACTTAGAGGACTGAGGTGGTGCAGATGTAATCAAGATGTACAAGTTTCTGCATCTCCAGAAGGCACACCAGTACTTTGTTAGCTGTAACAGGAGGCTTCCTGAAAATCATTTGGTATTGTCCAAATTGATCTTGTAGGTATGGATCCATTGCCTACTTGTTAATTTAGGGCACCGTGTTCCCTCCATTATTTTAAATTAAAATTCTGTAAGATACTGAACTTCAGTATTTATTTTACTGTGCTGAACTGAAAGGTGCTTTGAGACATTTGCAAATGATGCGTTGTAAGTACAAGGTAGCATTTTTCTTGTTTACTTCTCTGAACTTTTCCTTTCTAATATTAAGGATGCTTTTTCAGGGCGGAACAGAGGGAATTTATTGTGCAACACCTGTTAACAAAAGAGGGACTTGATTAATTTCCCACTCATGGTGCTGAGAATGTTCCCCTTTGTTGTCATTTTCTCAGGGTTATTACTCATTACCCTTATTCACTCTGCTTTGATAGAGGTAAATAGCTTTTAATTCCCCCTGCCCCCAAACCTTCTTAAAGTTTCCTTTGACAGCTTGTTGTAATTATGCCCCTCATTGAAGACACAGTCATTATTCTCTGTTGCCCTGAACAAGATTATTTAAGGCTCGTTTTGGATTTACTCTGTGTGTGTATGTGAAATATATTTCCCTAAGAAATAGAAAATACTAATATAGGGGCACTGTGAGACAGTGGTAAATGTGGTAAATACTGATCACAGCTTGAATGTAGTTGGAGGTATTTCAGTGAACATGAGCAATGCCCTTGTCATTACACTTAAAAAAAAAAAAAAAAAGAAAGAAAAAAAAAGTGAATGCCAAAAGGATACAAGCAAGAAACTACCCAAGCTTGCTGTAAAACCTGTTATTGAGTAATTGTTACATATAGTTTACTGTTGAGCTGTCACTGTATCCTCAGCTTTAATAAAATATGAGCCTTTTTTTTTTTTTTTTTTTCTATATCAGAAGTCTTCTTTTGGAATGTATCCGATGGCATTATGAATGTTATTCATAATGTTATAATATTGCATTGCAACATTATTACATCCTTATTTTCTTCACTTCAGCTCCCCAGACATAACTTGCTTGCCAAAATTAACAAGTTTTTGGGAGTGTCAAGATTCTTGCTTTGCTACAAGCCTTATTGTTACTGACGCATCCCAGTGCCGAGGCATTAACCTAATAGCTCAGACCGTTCCTGAGAGGCAAGGGAAGAGGGCACTGCCTCTTCATTTCATGTCTTCTCTCCCTTCCCTTACACAAGGGTGCTGCTTGGTAAGGCTCTGTTCCTAATTGCCAAGGTCTTTAATTCTCTGAGAGACTGGACAGCAGGGGTAATTCCAGAAGCATACCTTTGCCCTTACGTGAACTGGAATACACTTGAGTAACTACTAGGGCTGCCATCCAGGAAAAAACTAGTAGTGTAAGTGATCACATTTGAAATATTGGTTCTTGTAGAAACTGCAGTCACAGGTTTTCTAGCATCTAAACAGATGCTTTTAATTTGGAGATAGCAGGTACTTTTTGCTTATGTGCTTAATTTTGTCTTCTTGCCTGCTGCCTTTTATGTTAGAAATTGATAATTTTTGTGTCTTCTAACAACCTTTGACGATGTAGTAGTACTCTGATTCATTAAGGTATTGGCATTTCTAGTTATTTGAAAGCAGTAACGTGATGCAGGGAATGCTATGGAGATTTAAGGGAAACAATCATTACTTTACAAATGAATAATGAATGCTGGTTTCTCACTAATCATCAAGAGTACCTTCAGCTGCACTTTCATACTATGGAACTCTTTGCTTTATGGTAAACATATTCTTGATGGGTGGGTTTTCAAACACAGACACTGTTTTGCTTGTAAACAATCCATACAGAAATGGCTACATGTGCATGGCTTTTTAACTGGGTGTATTAAGTTAAAATACACACACACACACAAGATCTTTCTGTAATGAAATAAGGCATGTCTACCTTGGAAAACTGATAGATGTGTTTTTACAAAATCTGTGTTAGACATAGGTGGTAGATGCAGACAATACGTATAGACTTACAAAATGTTTTTGCTTTGTCTAAGCAATGGAAGGTCAACAATTGTCTGAAGATATATGTTGGAGGAGATCATTCTTTTTGAAAAGGAAGAGGCTGAAGAGGGATTGAGAAACAAAACTGGGAGTATTACGGTGGTCTAACTGTGCCACAGTTTGTGTTTGCTAGCTGGACCCAGGGTCCATGGCATGTTGCACTTGCTGGCTGCATGATGCAGACCTGCTGCGAGCAGTGGTTGTTTACCCGGGATTGCTGGATGTCTGTAGCAGAGGCTGCCAGAGCACCAGCAAAGCAGCACAGCACTCGCTTGCACCACAAGTGGTGAGGCACAACCCTAATTAGCAAACTTGGCAGACCTGCATTTGCTCTAGGACCACCCTTCCTGTAGAAGTTGACTTGTGAACTGCATAGCTGCATACATTTTGTGTGTCGAGATGTGTAACGTCCAGGTGTACATATGAGCCTCTGGTTTACAGTAGGGTCTGTATGAATAATTGCAACTGTTGTGCATGCACACAGATTTTTATAGAGTGTTCCCAAGCCTGAATTTTGAACAAAAAAGACACAGAGCCAGTGCATATTTCAAAGATATCATCATCTATATGTGTTTCTCCTTGCTTCCTACAGTCTGAAGAATCCCAGACTGAGAAAGAAAATAAGAAATAGTGCAAATAATGCAGGCTCTTTTTTTATCATAATGGTCTGCACATGCCAAATTTAAATGTGCACACATGCCACTGAAATTGAGATAGATCCAAATCCATCTCATGCCTTTAGCCTGGCATACACTCTTCCATCTCCCAAGAGAACATGAAATCCCTCGCAGAATACAAGAGATTGTACCTTAAAAATAATTTCAAGTGATTATATTTATAGGCTGTTTATGAGGCTCATTACTACGTATGTGAGCACATAAATGAAATTAGCCTCACAAGAGGCGTTTATCCAAGGACACACAGGATGTCTGCAGCAGAGCCAGGAACCAGAAGATATCTTCCAAGTTTAGGCCAATATCTTAACCACAATGCTATTTTTGCTTACTCGAGTCCCACTGTACTCCATTAGTGACCAGAAATCTTCAAGCGGAGAACTCTGCTTTTTCCAAACAAGATCACGTGTGGCCTGTGTGCTCCTCGCCCATCACATTAAAACCTCTCATCGAGAGATCATGCATGTGTCATCAGTCAAAATCACTACTTCTACATGGCTGTAACAAAGAGCAAAGAAAACAAAAGGCATTTCTAAAGTCAGATAGTAGAGATCTTAAAAAGAGCATCTTATGCTTTTGCTATAAAGAAATATCCCATTCAGAGAAATCCATTACAAATTTCGTATGGAGGGGATAATCTACTGTGGATGTTAATCCTTTGGAGTGTATTTTAGCTCTCTATTTCATAAAATTATTGCTTCATTCTCTGATAATTTTACAATTCTCTATCATTAATTTTATATATAGAAAGGGATTGATTGAACTGCTTATTGTTAAGGTTTTCCATCCTTTTCCACTGTAAATCCTTCTTTTCAGTTGCTGTAACAGTAGGATTAAGTTTACTGAGCGAGAAGATTGAGATGAACGTGCGGGTTGGAGGCTCGGAGCAGCACCCAGTGGCCACGGCTCCGCAGGGAGCTGACCCCAAGTGGGGTCAGGAACGTCCTGTAGGCTCCATGACTGAGACCTTTATGAGAAGGAGATGCAGGTTTTAATGCTGTGGAGGAGCCACGGCGGAGATGGTTTGCTTGAAGCCCCTAGTTTACATTTGAGTTGGGAACAGTGAGTGTACGGTATGGCTTCTGGGCTTTGAGAGGGCTGTGCTACGGGATGCACAGTGTTCTGAAAATTGAGGCCCTGTCTCAAAATGTGTACTAAATACTTGTGCTGCTTTTTAAGTTAATTTTCTATGTGCCTCGGTTGCCTACCTGTTACCTAGAAATGAACATAGTTCTGTATCGTGCTGGGTGTTAGGAGGATAAATTTACATGTGTTATAAAGCACGCTGTCACTGTAGTGAAAAACACCTGCTTGAAAGTCTGTGAAAACATTAATAATTCTGTCTTCAGAGCAGAGTTTGAACACCATACAGTAAATACAGTAAGGTATTAAAGAAGAGAAAATAAAATATGAAATATTTAGTCATTCAGTTAGAGATGCCCATCCAACACTGAGACAAAGGCGAGGGGCCCTGACATTGGCATTACGTGTAATTCTGCAGATTTTACCCTAATGAATAGGCTCGAGGGGGTAGCTAAGATGGAAAAAGCAGCCTCAATTCTGGTACTCCAGAAATTTTAGCTGTTTACTTTGCAACTCTTCTTTTAATGTCTACTTGGTTGTGTTACGTAAAGCAACTAAGTTGGAAATTTAGAAGCTCCACCAGGCTAATGAAGAGAAACCCTAGTATCATATTCCAGAAATCCCGGGCTTGGTATGCCACCTCTTCCCCGGCCAAAAGGCACTGGTATTCACGCTGGCAGACATGCAACAACCGCCAGCTCCAGGGAGGAGGCCAGGGCTGGGGACTGAGCTGCGCTGAAGGCATGCTGGAGCCATGCACGGAGCGGAGGAGCCACAGGCGCTGGGCTCCCGGGGGAGTGTGAGCGAGTGGCAGGGCCTGCAGCTTGCAAAGTCCACTGCTGGAAGCGGTTTTTAATAGCTGGTTCAGGAAATGGCTGCGATGTTTAAGAGACAGTTCTGCTGAACCGGGTCAAACTGCTTCCAGACAATCCTGTGGGACCCAAGTGCACAGTGGCATGCTGTCATCTACTGTCCTACGTGGATCCCGGGTTATGTGCGCACCAGTCTTCATACGCATAAAGCTGTCCATCATTTCAGCTCTGAAATAGTCCTTTTCAAAGAACATATTGGGATTTAGACTCCTTGTTTCCATTCACCTTTACAGGAGCTATACGACTAAGTATCCATGTGCAGCCTGATTTTTTCCCCTTGCTGTTTAGTGCTGTTACAAGGCTAGCCCCCAAATTTGGTGCTGCTGTGTTTATTTCGTGCAGGGAGGCAACCAAATTACTGCATAAAATTGCAGGTGTAAATACTGCAGGTTCATATACTGCTCTTTATTTGTAACGCTGAAGAGCAAGTGAACGACTTGCTGTGCCAGTGAGAGCATGGGATCTCTGTCACCTTTCTTTTACAGCCAGGAACTTAATAATAGAAAAGACCAATTCAGAGAGGCATGCAGAGAGGGTCTTTCATTTGCCCTGTCGTTCTTCACTACTGTTTCCTCCTACTTGATCTCTCACTTTACACGTAAGGCATGTTTCTCTCGCTGTTTGAAGAGTGCTGAGTAGAGATTGGCTCTTATCTAATATTATTTAGTGTTAACTCCCCTTTTCCACTCAGACTGCAATGACTGCTTCAGGGTCATGCGGGTGGAAATGAGAACGTGTCACACAGGTAGTCGAGTCACTGAGCTGGTCCCCCAAAGTGTTTGCTCTTTATTGCAAACAGTTTTTTCTTTTATTGCAAATAGAAATCTGAGCTGCCAAGAGAGCCACCTGCATATAAGCATGCACGTAGCGTACTGACGGTTGCTGCACAGTACACATTAGGATTCCAGTGTGAATGATGCAGATGTTGAGGGACTTGGAGTGGCTTTAAGGTGACCCAGAGTTGTTAGAGTGACAAGGAATTGGGACAGTCTTACAGGGCATTTAGTGATACTACAATACTTCGGGAAGAGCATCTAAGAACTTGCTAAGAGCTGACATTTGCAGCTAAAATCTGTAATACCTGAAGAAATGCAAAAGCAACCCTTATTAATATTGGCTTTTCCTAGCAGTAAACTTGACCTGTGATGATAGCCTGTAAGTGCACAATGCCTCTTTCCAATTAAAAAAATGTGCCTGGTACCATGTCTAAGCACGGGTCCAGCAGTGAAGGAGAGCACGTACAGCTAAAACAATCGGCACAGTGTCAGATGAAAAGGTATCAAGAAAATGGTTGATGCCATGCTCTCGGCCACAACCCTAACTGAAACATTAAATATTTAATTGTGTCTTGAAGCCTTATTATCTTGGGTTTGGCTGTTAGACCAATGGGAGAAGCAAACTGCAGAATCAAGAAATTTTGACAAAATTGTCATGAATGCAGAGGCTTTAAAGCAGACAAAGCCCAAGAGCTTGTGGCATGGTCCTAGCTGTTGAGACAGGAGCTATGAATGTAAAGAGGGAAAACAACCAAATGTATTCCTCTCTATCTCTTGGATGTTACTCAGTGAAGTAATCACTTGCCTCGTCTCGTACACAGTACTAAAAGTTGTTTGAAAGAGATCAAGGAAATATGAAGACTGCAGATGGTGTCTGGAGATTGTTATATATCATTACACAGGCAAAAACAATGTTAAAAAAGCATTAAGGTTGCAAAGTCAAGTGTTCAAAAGGTATAAAATTACAGAGTAATGGTTGTCTACACAGTTGTAATGGGCTTCTCTATGAACACTCATTATCTTTTTATTATTCATTATAATTATCCCATTACTCATTAACCTTAAATACGGGATCACATGGAATTTTCCCCCATGTTCTTTTAATTTAATTTCTGTGTGGAAAAAGGTTTAGCTTTTTAAAAAGGAACCTGCAAATGCCATCCCATGGCACATTGACAAATGGATTGTCAGCAAGGTTGAAATCTTTCTATTTATCACACAGACATGGAGAGCCTAGCAGCAGTAGGTTTTAATTGTCTCTGGGAAGCACTGCTAGAAAGGGCTGGGATGCTTGGCAGCTGGACGTAGGTGATTGTTGCTGACAACAGAGGAGTGGTCAATGTCATTGGGGCCAGGACGTGGATGGGAAGGGCTGTCTTTTCCTTTCCTTGTACATCTCTCTGCCGCTTCCATTCTCACCCATTTTGGCTTCTCTCTTGTCCTGTCTTGCTCCCCAAATCCATTTGGCTCTTCTCAGCTACCTGGTGGCCATCACTGCTGCTTTCTCATTCTTAGATTTACTCCATTTTTAACCTCACCTCCCATTTTGCACAGCTATTTCCACCTCCCCGTTTGACCCTTCTCTGCTCTAGACTGACATGCACCCACCCTGGGCTCCTTTTACAACATCAGTGCCTTGATTTATTGTCCTAGTCCTCCCCTATAACCTAGACATGTCCCCCTTTTCACTCTCCTCTTTACTTCTACTCTTCAGTCTCCTTTTGGGCTCCCTCCTTCACATCTAATCTCAGTGAGCGATGGGTAACCCCCTGGCACCTCAGCAGGTATCTTTCATGAGAAACAAGAAAAAGACAAATGGTTTGACTGAAATTTCTCAATATGAATTCGAAGTGAGAAAGTGATCTACAAGATGGAAATACTCAACAGAAATGGTAGATATCTGACAAACCAGTAGTTAACTCAAATGGGAAATGTCAAATAACCATAGTGACAGAATGCTACCGGCCCTTCTGGTAAAACATTCAAGTAAGACGACTAGCACAAAGATATATCTATTGCTAAAACTCCAAAATTATATGTTTTTTTTTTTTTTTGGCCTACAACATCTTCACAGTACAAAAATGTCTACCTTTGCTTTGCGGGAATGTACCAAATGGCCCAACCACAAATTACCTGCAAGCAGAATTCGTGTCAGTATTTCAGCTGGAAAACTATACCAGAAGATTAATATTTCACTCCCACATGCTCATAGTGTTTTCCCCTCGTCATTCTTACCCCGCTGTATGTGAGGTGAGAAATCTTTGGCAATGACTGGTTTTATGTTTTTAAGCTGATATATTTTGCTGCCATGGGATCCTGAAGAGACAAGAGTGTTGTTGTCAGGGGTGGGCAACTTGTACTTGTTCGGATAAGGGAAGATGTGTATATTTATACCCAGCAGAAATTTCTGTTAATCCCTTTGTTGAAAGTAAGTCAGTAAGAGGTGGGATTGATTGGATCTTCAGTTTATCAGACCCAATTCTTCCCCTCTTAATGAACTTAATATCCTCACATGTTATCTCCTATGTTTTAAACTCCCTAACTCTGTCCCCAGCCCTGCTGGGGCACCTTGGCTGACATGAATTTAAATGTTTGTGGCATACAGTGCTTTCTCCTCCAACCTGGCAGGATGGATTTCCAAGTTAAAAAGAATAGCTCAGTGATTTCTCCCCCCACAAGAACATCTTGCATCTATATTCAAAGAACTGGTACATAAGTAGGAAAATATCAGTGGAACCTAAAACATCTGTGACTGAGGAATCAGGGCAACAAAAAAGAAAAGGAGAAAAGGTTAAGAAAAGGAAAGTACTTGTGCTGGCAAGATAGGGGTTAGGTGGGGACAGAAATGAAGAGGAGACAAAACAGATGAAGGATTACAGAGTAAAAGCGATTTGGGAATAGGATGCTGGCAGAGGTGAATAGGGTAGAACAATAGGGAAGAGCGTTTGCTGAATGTGAATAGAAATCATTATAAAGTTTCCACCATCTCCTAATAAAAATACAGTAGCCTTGAGTCCCTGTGCTTTATTAAAAACTCCAGCTGGAATATATAAAAGAGGGCAGGCAAATTATTCTCAAAACAGAAAACTGTAGGAGAATGTAGAGATTTGATGAGATTTTTTTGAAGGCAAAAGATATTTGATGAACAAGACTGAAGAAAAGATGCACTGGGAAGAGGAGGAAGGCAAAGAAAGAAATGGTGGAGGAAAGAAAGAGGGAAGATTTGAGCTATAATTAGCATTTGTCTGTCTGCAGGAAATATATGATCTCTTACCCAAAGAATTTTTCTGGTACAGGAAAGTGGCAGCCCTAACTCTGTTTTTGTTAGATGTCAGGTATCACCCTCACTTTTGTTCTGGAAAGTTGACAAGTATAGGATTGGGAGGTTAAACATTTATAGAGTGTGCTCTGTTTAGAACGGGCTTGGTGCTGTTTAATGGACAATGAGTTATACTGCAGCTGACAAAATACAGATTTCCTAAACCAAATATATTCCATTTAATACATTTTCTTTGGTTATGATGGACAGTAATCTGGCGTGACATAAAGTTTGATTTTGCACGGCAGGTTGCATTGGTTCTGTGGTAAATGGAAGCTGTCTATTACAAAAAATGCCATTATTCCTACAGAAGAGTGAACTGATTTGAAAAACAGAGAATTGCTTCAAGTCTCCAGCTTATCTGCACGTAGAACTTTTTACCCAGCCCACAGCACTGTACTTCTCCATTTGCTGTGCATTTTCTCTGTATCTGGGTAGGGGATAATTTGAGAGCCGGAAATTCCCCCTCTGTTGGGAATTGTCACACGCAATCTTTTGATTCCATATTTAGTGGACACTTATAATTTTTCATGTAGTGTCACCAGGAAGCTTTACACGTTGATAAGAAGGCACTAGAGGTTCTAGTAAGTGTTTTCATGTGCTTGCACTACCCAATTGTGTTTAGGTGAGGAGGAAAAGAATAGCATTTTGTTGTGTCCAAAGGTTATGGTTTCTCATAACCTGCGTTTTTTCTTTATTTATGAAATACTTTGGACTGAACAGACTCTGAATTACAGAGCAGCTTACTGGGACAATCTAAGTGCAAATTGCTTTTCCCAGTTGTGAACTTCAATTAAAAACAAACAACCAAGGAACACATTTCACTAGAGACCAATTTAAATACTGGTATTTTGTCTGCATAATTCCGAAACAATGCGTTCCTACATGTATAGGAAAAAAAAAAAAAAGAATTTTTATATAAGATATTTTTAAAAAATGCTACAGACTTTTTTTTAAGACTTCTTTTTTTTTTTTCTTTTTTTAGTGTGACCAAATGGAGAAACTTCGATTGCAGATGGGTCAAAGCAGGACTTGTGTGAAAAAAAAAAATAAATCAAAATTTGAACTAAAAAGGTCATATTTTGAGATTTCATCACAACCATAAAATTAGCAATAGTGGTAATTGAAAAACAATATTTTTACAAACACTCTTGAATGAAGTTTTGGGCTAAATTGCAAGTGTATTGCTGTAATTGTACTGCATTTTAGAAAGGGGTCTATTACCAAATGAAATGGAAATTATTAGCCAAGGCTCCTTCAGGCCTTATTTACAGCCAGCATTAGATGAAGAGTTATTTAGTGGATAAAAAAGCCTGCCAGATATGAAAGAGACAAGAAGAAATGTGTCTTGGCATGCTAGGGAGGATAAGTATAGAGAAAGCCGAAAGTATTATATTTGATAGCAAAGGAATTTCGCCTGAGATGACCCTCTGTTCTTGCCTATTGTTAACTTTTTCCCATGCAAAAAAAATGCCCCAGCCCGTGAGAGTCATCTAGCACCAGCTGGCTGGCTGGTGTAAGAACAAGCTGTTTACATACATTATTACAGATTTCTGATGATGTGCTGGTGTGGTGCCCTACCAAAATCGAGGTTCCCCTGTGCTGCTGTGAAATCCAGGAGATTGCTCTTGCTGCAGAGAGCTTCCAGTTGACGCTCACGAGACTGAGCAAGGCAGGAGGGAGATGGAGAAGTGGTTTGTTTGTCCAGGGTCACAGCCTAGGGCGGGGGCAGCACCAGCAAACAGGACCCAGACCTCTCAGCTTTCTGGCCTTACGTAAATAGGGCCACTTACTGGCGTAAGCCCGCATGAAGAGCCCTGCTGGTATAACTACGTCTGCCAAGGATGCTGGTACAGTCATCTCAGTAAATTTTCCCATGCAGATGAGGCGCTGCTCCTGGGCTCCAACAGCACCAGCCCACTGCAAGGAGACATTCTCCCAAGGAGTGCTGCTGGAAGTTTAGCGAGAGGAAGGAAAGAAAAACCAAAACAAAACAGCCCTCGCTTCAATTAGAGGAAAAGATAATTCCTTTCAAGTTGAGAGGCTCGACTCCTGCTGGCCTTTGTTCTTCAGCTTACCGTCGCTGTAATTTCAGAGAACAACTTGAATAATGCTGGTTTGTTCTATGATTACCCTCAGTTGGAGCACAAAATTAATATCTCACTAAGTAATTCAGTACATGATGGGTGAACATTTACTTAAACGTGCCCTAAAAAGCTAGGATTTTCCATGTTCACTGGAACTCTCTCAGTGACAATTAATTGCCTATGTTCTTATGTGTTTATGAGCCTCAGTAAACAGGCGGCATATTTACGTCTCCCCATTACCTTCAGAAATAAACTTCCTCAAGAAAAAAAGCTCACGTTTCCTGATTACAGTCTGATTATAAGTAAACAGAGGGGTGGGGAAGGTGACTAGTAAGCAGGACTTTGGAGGGAGGAAGGTGGGAAGTGGAGAATTTCTCTCGCTGATATTGTGCCACTTGTAATGCTGGTAGCATTAAGTTAATGCGCTGCACTAGCAAAATGACCTCGGTTAGTCCTGCTGCTGTCTGGGGGCACAAAACGCTTGCCCTTTTTATCCTAACTATAGACTCAAGAACAGGCGCAATATTTACTACCTCGTGATGTAGAGTTGCTATAGAAAATGCAACCTTTGAAAGGCCTAACCTGTGCAAAAGCCCTGTGTTTTCTGAAAGCCTTGAATTATTGATGTGGATCCTGTTCGAGGGTGCAGCAGCGAGTCCTTGCATCCCATATTGCTCTCCCATGTCTCCACATTGCATTTCCCTGCCATTGGGCCGCCTTCTGCCCTCATGAATCCCCTCCAGGACTGAAGAAAGCACCGTTCCTTACCTGCTGGTTGTGTTTGCTGCGGCCGTCACGGTGTGGTGATGGGTGATGAGGATGGGCACCATTCATTGCGATGACTCAGGCTTCGCCACTGGTCGGTTGTGTCACTTCTTTCTCTTTCACATCACAGAATGAATCAACGCTTGCAAAGCTTCTCAGGTGCATAAGAAGTAGACCATAGATAAAAAATAAAGGCAACATTATTTACTGTGGTTGTGTCCATTAACATCTGCAGAAAGAGGACTTTAGCACATAAATTTGGGTTGTCTGTACAACTGGCTGCTTGTTTCATTTGCTTGTGCAGGCAAGAGATTGTATCAGATGGAAAATACAATTTGCTATCAGTGAATGTTCACTGTTGTTCACCTTTTTTCTTGAAATTTTCCACTCTGCCGCTGTCTGAAGATGTTCTTTAGGATTGGGCCTTTAGAAGTCGATCAGTGGAAATACTGAAGTATAGTATTAAGTAGAAGATGATATGGTGAAAAATAATGAAATCTAATGTTAGATGGCAAGCCCTTGCTGTTGTCCAGTATCTTACCTGTCTGCAGCTCTGCCTCATCCTAGACCTCATGGTGCCGCCATGGTTTGTGCCAAAGACTGGAGGACAAACCTGGCTGACTTCACGGAGGTGGGAGATATGCATGTGTGGGGAAAGCCACCCTTGGTGTTGTTGGTCTCCTGTGAGTCTTCCCTTCCTTTCCTCCCCCTTACTGAAAAAAATGGCATGTAACATTCGTGCTATACTACTGACAGAAGGCCTGGGTTGCTGAGGGAGGGAGGAGATTTGAACAGGGGGTCCTCCATCTGCAGCCAAACGCCACATTGAGGCAGGATGAGACCGGGACAGAGAATCGCTTCCACTACGTTAATCTCGGGGTCCCGCTTTCTGGAGCCACAGGTAGGGCTGAGGCATGGCATGTCAGAAAACAGTGGCATCCCCCACCTCAGAGAGCATTTGTCAATCCCAGATGCCTAATTCCCTAATTGTCTTGTTGCGATGCTAAGTCTTCTGTTTCTCGGTGTCTTTTTTTCTGCCTTTTTTCTATTGCATGCTTTACTGATCCTGGTTGCACCGGAATATATCGCTTGATAGAAATTCACTTAGCTATCCTTAGGCAAATCAGCCCAATAAACTAACTAATAAATAGCAAGATCCTGTGTTCATCAATGTAGTTTTAAAGTATCTGGACTGAAGGAGCTGACAGCTCTAGAAATAAAATCAGTATTCTTCTTGTAACCCATTGTAAACAAGCTGTCAGGCATCACTATGGTCTCCTTTGAAACTAGCTTTAATGAGTAAATAGAGAGAATAAAAGCTGAGAGACAGTGTCAAAAATGTAAGCCCAAGATAATCATTGTTGGTATTTTTCCTTAACCTATTATATTGCTTTAGATGATGGCTGCTGTATTTCTGCTGCTGAATGAGAGACTTTTCCCTAGTCCTGATTTAGACGATTTTGCCTTAATTTTGTCAAAAGGTAATTCTTCTAGAGTACACATTGCTGCTTTTCAAGAGCAAGGAGCTAGAAAATGCTTGAATTGCTCCATGATTCAGCTCAATGTGAATTGAGACGGTTTTCATAGAAAGCTAAAAAAAATTATTAAAAAAGGGAAAAAGAGCATATGTAGAGCTGTATTTAGCAAATAAGAGCCCCTGAATTACATTCTTCTACTAGGTGCCCGTGATTTTATTTTGAATCTCTTTTTGTGAATGAAGAAATCTGTATTTTATGAAATGTAAAAATACATCCAAACATACATAATTTCTTTACCTCAGTTTGTCAGGAGAAGCATTCTCTCTCTTTTTTTTTTTTTTTCCTGTCAGTTAACTCCACGTTGCTTATCCACAGTGCTGGTTGTTTCTGAGTTAATATCCTTTGGCATCTGCCTTTGAATAAATTTGGCTGTCTGGTTTCCAGCTGATTTGTTCCCATTTATTTCATTTGATTTCTAAATTTCCTGTCCAAGAGATTCCTGTTGCTCGCCTGTCTTGCGAAACTCCCCGCATGTCGGGTGACACCAGCACAGCAACTCCTTTTCAGGTGCGCTGGGTCCTGGCTTGCTCGCTGGATTCCCACGAGTGCTCCAGGGTTGGGGTTGACAACGAGCATCCAATAGCAGGAAGGAAAGTTGTGAAGTTTGCTCGCTGGTGCTCGCTGGGACTGAACAGCTTGTCTTTTCTTTTGAGGAACATTTATACTTAACACTCAGTAGGCAAACTGGTATTTCAGTTTGCAAGTGGATTCGGTTATTCAAATGCACAGGCCAGAAAATGAAGGGGATTCTATTTAAACAGTGTGCTCCCAAGTCACAGATGATCTTTTTGATGTCTGTATTTTGCAAATGGAAATTTTCCATTTTCCAGCGCTAGCATTTGTTCAGAGGCTGTGTGCTATCTAAATCTGCTTCTGTGGCTGTTCGTTTGCATTTCTGCTCTGCTATATTGCCTCCCGCCTTCTCCCCTTGGCCCCCCACTCTTTTATATTGGATTCCTATTTTTGCTGCCTCCACTCTATCTTGCATCTCTGAAGGCTCAGTCATGCCAGATGCTGAGCAGTCTCTGCTCTTGCTCAGCACCTTGGCAGGATTACAGGTGAAAAGGGAAACTCAAACCATCATCAAGCTGGGTGAGAGCTGGTGAATGGCGGATCTGAAGCCAGCCCTACCTGGCCAGGGAACAGCACGTCTTCTCCCGCGCCTCCCGACATTTTCCCGGTTGGGAAAGCTGTTGGAGGCACTGGTCAGTGCACACGATGGGGCGTGTGTGGAAATCTCGTGTTTAAATTTTATGTCATGAGGTGAAATACTCAGAGTAGTCACATGAAACAGACAGAATGGTTCTTCCTGGTTGCAAAACACTGGCAACAGCAAACTGTGCATGTTCAAGGAGAGTTCTTGGTCAGAGTGAAAGTTTTTCTACTTCCTTGGTATTCCTTTTTTATTTCTCTCTGTACACATAGGTTCTTTCTTCCCCCAAATCTGGTTACATCTCCTTCTACAAACAAATCGCTTAGGAAGAAAAACCACGCTAATATCCTGAGGGAGAAGTGCGAAGCTGGGGGGAGAAACACAGCAACTTAATTCTGGCAGCTGGAAGAACAACCTGAACGTTGTCAGGCTGAAAGCACAGCACACAGCCAAGCAGTCGCTATTTGCTCCTGCAGACAGAAACCCTCTGACAGCCTATTTCACCTTCGGAGAGGTGTGGGAAGAAAAAAGGGCATAAGCAAGAGCATCACTTGAGTATCGCGTACTGCCAGGCGAGGCGGTGTATTTAAAACTGAGCAGCAATAGAAACTGAGCACAGGGATGGGAATGGGGAACGGCAGGCTGCTCCTCCTGTTTCTGTCTTTCTTCACCTCTACTCCAAGCTTACACAGCGCCCAGCACTCCTGAGCAGCCCAGGCTGTAGGACAGATAGAAAGCACTCAGTGTTTTGCCCAGTTGGGCCTTTCTGCTGAATCTCTATCTGCGAGCTTGGGAGCTGGGGCAATGGTTGTATTTCAGGGTGCTCCTCAAGTTGGGCAAGGTCAACCATTAATGCTGTGGCTTGGGAACAGAGAATGGGTTCCCCAAAAGTTTTTCTCCTGAAACAGATGCCACACACTTGTGTACATGTGGCACCTTGTTGTTCCTACCATGTGGGCAGGTACCCAAGTGTCAATAATTAATGCTGCCTGGTCGTGAAACCCCAGAATGCCTGCAGGCAGTATTTTGTATGGGTGTATTGCTTCCTGCGTGCAGGCAGTATTTTGTATGGGTGTATTGCTTCCTGCGCTGCCCGTTTCCTTCAGCTGCTTTCCTCTGCTCGCCAGCTAGCTGGTGATGGGGCAGTTAGAGGAATCCAGAACAAATACCCCTGCTTACACGAACAGCAAACTGCCAGCATAAAGCGTGATATTCCCATGTTCCTGTCATGTGCAAGCACGTGCCCACAAACCAAAACACAGCTGGCAAGTTTAATTTTAGCTCTACCAGCCTTGAGAAGTGTCCCTTTAAAGAAATTCTTTTTATAATTCTTTTTTTTTTTTTAAGTAATTTGGTTGATAATACAGCAGCTGACAATCCTACTGCAATACTATCAATGATTTAAATAAAAACAAAAAGAAGCTGCCACCCCATATTTTCCCCCGTGAATTTAGAAATAGGCAAAGCCACTGTAGAAAGGCCCAGGAATCTGATGACGTGTTAAAGGATTTTTTTTTTCAAAAAAAAAGAGAAATGCTAGGACTTGTGTACAAGAGGAAACATTTTGTTATTCATGCACTTTGTTACTGGTGATTTAGTTGTGTTGCATGACATGTTCTTCCTCCGAGTCCTGCAGGGGGTAGATGTTTGGAGGCCCTGTGCCGACACCGATCCATGCCATGGGGATGTGTGCAGGTGTGAGGTCCTACAGGTGGGTGTAGGTGCGGGTTTGACGCTTGGCCCCTCACCTGGCTGAGGTGGGGTGGGTTGGAGTGGGATTTGCTGCTATGGCCTGGAAGCTGAGCCCCGCTCGCTTGGTTTTGGGGGGCGATGGGACCGGTGTGTAACTTTTGTGGCACTCCAGTGTTGTCGTGTCCGGCCGTAGGCACCCTAAGTCACGCCGGGCGAGCTTCCTCTTTACCCTCTTCCTCCATTTTGTTCCAACTTTAAATAAACCCAGCCTTATATAAGCGGTCTAACAAAGTATGTATTTAATATGTCTGGCCCCGGGTCGTCCCCCAGCCGCTCGGGGAAGTGCTGTACGGAGGAGTTGAGGAGAGGAGGGGACGGGCCGGGGGTGGGGGGGTGGCACCCCGCTCAGCCTCACATCCCCGCGACCTCCCCCCCCCCCCCGCCTGTTCTCCCCCCGATCAATACATACAAAAATCGCGTGCCGGGCATTTTCCGACCCCCCCCCCCCCCACACACACACACCGCTCGGGCTCCTCCAGTCCCAGCGCTGCCTCTCGGCGCTCTCAGCCCCGGCGGGCCGCGGGCTGTGAGGGGTAAGAAAGGGGGCGGCGGGGCCGAGCCGAGCCGGGCCGGGCCGGACCGGGGGCGGCGGCGGCGGCGGCGGGCGGGGGCGCGGGGGCGGCCGCGAGGCCTGCGCCGGCCTCCCGGGGGAGCGGCGCGCCGAGGTCCCTCCCACCGGCGGCGCGGCGCGGAGGGGGTTTGAATGAAAGACAGGACGAGCCCCGAGCACCATGTCACTCCGTGAGGGAGGCAGCGGCAACTAGGCTGGGGAAGGCTCTTCCCTCCCTCCCTTCCCCCCCCCTTTTTTTTTTCTTTTTTCTTTTTATTTTTTTTAATTTTTTTCCCCTTTATTTTTTTTTCCTTTTTTTTTTTTTTTTTTTTTTTTTGAAGGGGGGTGGGTGGGGAGCGAGAGGGGAGGGCTCGCGAGCGGGGCGAGCCGGGGAGAGGACGAGGAGAGCGAGCGAAGAGGAGGAGGAGAAGAAGAGCAAGCAAGGAAGCAAGCAAGCAAGCAAGCAAGCAGCGGGCTGGAGTTGCGCTGCCTCCCCGGCTCCGCTCGCAGGACGCTCCCCGGCCGGGCAGCGGGCACCGCCGGAGGCACGCTGCTGCCGCTGCCAGCGGGGGGGCAGCCGGGCAGGGGGCTGCCACCCACCTCCTCCCACCCTCGCAGCCAGCCACCCAGCCCTCGATGTGCGCGCCTGTGCGTTTTTGGCTGCGCTGGAAGTAGCGCGCGGTAGACGGCGAGGAAGTCTCGGCAGCCTCCTCCTCCGTCGCCCGCGCTGTCAGGAATAGCGGCGTGAGAGGGAAGAAAAGGCCCTGGGGCACTACACCCTGCCAACGAGTTCCCTGCACCAGCCAGAAGGACTCCAGCTACATGGGCAAACGCCTGGACCAGCAGCCAATGTACCCCCAGTACACCTACTACTACCCCCACTATCTCCAAACCAAGGTAGGGCGCGGGTCCCGCCGGGCACTCGGCGGGCGATGGGGAGCGAGCGGTGCAAATGGCAGGGGCTGCTGGCTGGTTTTGCTGGCTTTCCCTCGCTTCCTGGGCTTGGGTGTCACGCAGAGCCAAGCAGGCAGGAGAGAGGCAGGAAGGTTACTGTCCGTGCTTTAATTTTATTTATTCGACTGGATTTGTTTCGAGGGCTGCTGGTGTCGGCCAATTCCTTTTATTGTTCTGGGAGACCGCTCTGGTGAGCGCTATCGTAACGCCGGGCAGGTAGCGTGTTTATTATGGCACAGGGTGAGGGTTGCTCTGGACAGCATCAGGCACGAAACGCTGGCTCGATGGCTCTTGCAGCGATCCCTCCTGTTCACTCGGGGGCTTAAAAGCGTTTTGCCCTTAGAAAAGACGTCTGTGGAAACTCAAACTTTTAATCAGCTGAGCAGGAGATGCTGCGAAGGGCTGGGGAGGATGAGGAGCGAACCGGCTGTAAATCTGGTGGAGTTTGTGTCAGTGGATTGCACTGCTTTTAATGTTTCATTACACATTGAGGATGATATGGCTCTACTCTGTTGCATTTAAAAGGTCTAGAAATAGAGGGTAGCTACTTTTGGAGAGTGTATCCAAGCACGGGCTCTTTCTTTTCCTTCTTTCTTTTCTCTGTAATTTTTAAAATGTTGGGAGACTGGAAAGCAGGCCTGTATCTTCTTCCTCAGGGGCTGAGCGAAGTCGATGCTACCTGGCCACGAGTTGGTTAATTAAAGCTTTATTTTTCTAGTGCCATTGTATAATAGTCTGCTCTCTGAAAAGATTTCCTCTGCAACTAAGGGACAGTAACAAAAGAAAACCCTAAAATGAAAGTTTGCAAACCCTGTTAGGACACTGTATAGAAAAAAATAAAAAATCCTGCTCTGGAGTGTAACCTCACAGCCACAGATTAACAGTTTGTCAACAAAGTAGCATCCTTTTGTGGGAAAAAAAATATAGCTGGGGTGCACACGCATGCATGTACTCCAGTGTACGCGGACACACGTTGTGCTTCTGTGGTGAATTTAACACATGGGACGTTTGACGTGTGTGTCTGCGCGTGTGGGGTGCCCTGGGGAGGCTGGCTCGTGCAGACTTTTGGTTTGAAACACGTTGGTCTGGTCGCAGCTCTGAAAGGCTAAGTTATATTTCCCCGTTAATAAAATTACTTTCCTGTTAACGTTTATAGCCAGACTGCTGCATGATATAAATTAACTAATTGTCAAAACTGAGAATCAGGCTGGGGTGAGTTGCGACGACACCAGAACCACTCAATGTGATTATAGCCTTGTAATTCCTAACAGGGTTACCTCTCATTTGTTCGCTGTGCTCTTTCTTTCAGTCTATTGTTCAGGCTTTTTGTATAAAATTTAAGAGTTTTTTAATTTTATATTTTTGTAGGGATTTTTATTGCTTTTTTTTTTTTTCTTCCTTTCAAGGTCGATCCAAATTGCGTTTTACCTTTGTGACCATTTAGTGTGTATTGTTGCTGTTGCAGCAGCAGCCCGTCACTAGCCCTGACTGCAATATTGCCTATAGCTTTAACTGTTTGGGGGATTGGGGGACGCAGACTGATGCTATTCCTCAAAACCTGGCAAGCCAAGGACATGAAACAATTGATGGTGTTTTTTGAAAGAACAATAGCCTCGAGTATTGGAGGAGAAATATTGGACATTCCATGCCTTTTACTCACGTAGCTTACGTTCTGCCTATCTTTTTTCTACTTTTTCCTTTCTTTTTTTTTTTAAACTTCATAAATAAGCTTTTTAAGGAAATTAACCTTGCATTTGAGCTTAAAATAGTAACGATATTTTTTAAAGCATTAGGTTAAAAAAAAGCTATGGTACGGAAAAGCTAAATCAAACGCGCTTTTATAGCTGGTATATAAAATTACCAAGCCGGTGAAAAGTCATGTGCGCCTTTCTGCGCACACATGCGCTATTGCTGCAAGGACAGGTAACATTGCAAATTGGTGCTACAGTTTATATGATGTTAATTTTTCTTTTCTCCCTCGGTCCACAGTTAAGTGCATTGATAAAACCTAAATAATAAACACATACACTCATACTTATAGAGAGACATGCATATGAGTTTTTTCACTTCTATAGACTTTAAGAGTTTAGAGTAGTGCAGACAGGCAGCATCTGGATTTTGTTACCTTAAAGCTAGCCATCAGCTTCTGGGACATTTTAAAGCAGTTAGATCCATTGTATGTCTAAAGCTAATATTTGGGTAATCAAATAACATTGTGGTGGAGAGCTGTATCTTTTATCATGCCTGTTGGAGCAACTCATGTTAATAAACCCCTGCATGACTCCAACTGTACTGTGAACTTCATCTTTTTTTTTTTCTAATTTCTCAAAACTGTCCTTTGTACAGAATGCTGTAGGATTCAGCTCTTAGGAAAGAATGTGTTCTTATGTTCATAGACATGCACGCTGAGGGTGGTGGTGGGGGGGTTGCATTCATTTGTAATTAAGAAAGAAATTCTAGGCTTTCTTATGGCATTTGTCCACAGCTTGTGAAACGCCGAGTGGCAGCATGTTAAATGGACAAAGTTTTGAAATGTGTGTACCCCACCGCGTCTGGGTGAAGTGCTGCTTTTTGCTTTGCTTGTCTCACAAAGTTGTCTCGGTTGTTCTCAGAGAAGCACTGCCTCACTGTTCATCACGTCCTTCTCTGGGGGAGCACGAAACTGCGTAAGAGCTAAGTCTCCAATCTGAGTTTGGATCTTCTAACATAGCTAGCACGTAGTTACGCAGAAATGGTGTAAATGAATAGCTATATGGGTAATAGGATTATAAATAGGAAAAAATGGATTCCATATGTTTGGCTGATTGATTTAAGTTTTTAAAGTGTTTTGTGGCCTTTTGTGCAATATGAAGCACGCACTCTTATTATTCAATTTACTTGTGCTCCTTAATTATCAGATGCCACCACTGAAGCTAAAACTTTAATTGCAGGTTTAGATAAACCCAATGTCATCCAAAACTGAGAATAATCGGGGGGGAAGGTCAGTCAGTTTTTAAGAGACAATTGCAAGGAATTCAATATGTCTCTTAAGGACAAGCATTGAGCTTGAGGAAAGACACAACCTTATTTTTCTTGTTTTGGCATGACGCTGACAACTGCAATTTGGAAGTGAAGTGTTTGAACTTCTCTAGGCAGATCCTGGGAGCAGAGTCTCAGAGTGCTAGGAGTTTACTTCAAAACAAACATTTTTTGTTACTCTTGTGAATCAAGGGTAGTCTTATGCTCTTGCCACGAAGAATATTGTGAGGAGATAGGTTCAGATCTATCTGATGAGAAGCTACAGCAGTTTTTTGTTTTGAGCTGTTAAATAAATTTCCTTTTCTCCTTGCTGATGGCGTAACTACTCAAGCAACTGGTTTACAGCAGTGTATTGTCATGTATAAAATGATAATGAGACCGAATTTCACATTGAGGTCTGCATTTATTTCTTCGGTTTCTTGCTTGCCAAAGCAAATTCTTTTCTGTTTCCCCTTTTGCACAATGGAAAAACAAAACTGAGCACCATTAAATTCCATTTAATGATTTGAAAAGAAAAAAGATTTAACCTAAACTATCTGAATGTATTTGAGAGTCTCTTTAATTTAGTAGACGCTCTGCTTTATCTCTGTTCCCTGCAGCTTATGATTAGACCTAGAGATGGGGTAAGTTTGCTCAGTAGCAGTATGCAGAAAAAACCTGAATCGTTTCGGTGGGAAGGAGAAGGTGTCACAGTGACCTGCAGACAGGAATTTTGTTTTGTGATCTCTGTACCTGCATTTGGGGTAAAAATAAGGCAGTTTAGCAGCTATTTCCCTGCGGTTTGCTTTCATGCATTCTCTGGATGTTTCCTATCTGTTAGTCGTGGTTTGACTCTCGGGGTGCTGACCTTGCTCCCCAGTGAGGAGGCCGAAATACCCCAAGCAGGGAGGCAGCACTGACTGTACCAGCAATGCGCCTTAATCCCTCTGTGCCCGATGCACATGTGAATACATGCAAAAGCCAGAAGTGTGATTTCCCAATGCCTACGTGAGTAAAATCCTGTCTCTGCGGATGTGAGAAGCATGTGGACCAGCCCCCAGGCAAGAGGAGCTTAATGAGTGTGGCTGTGAGGAGACAGATACTTGCCCCACCTGAGGAGACAACAACTGGGAAACTCAAACAGGTGTACCCAGAAGTGTTTAAACTGCAAAAAGTCTCTCTATGGGTGCGTGATTGGGTGTGTGCGTTTGGATGAAGCCCTTTGTTTTGTTTCGCTTCCTCTTTTCCTTTTTTAGGGCATTCTCTGGCAGGAAGGAATCAGGGACCTCTTTCAGCTGCACGCCTCCCTTCTCGTGCCACCAGCCGCTTTTAGAAAGCGTATTTTTGGAATCGGCGTGGAGCTCTCGCCTCTCTTCACCTTGTACCTACCCACCCCACGCTCTTTTGTCACTCACGTTTCTGTTTAGCGAGTTTACTGCATTCCCTGCTTTTGGCCATCTGGCCCTGCAGAAGGCCTCGAAGAAAGCGTTCCAGCTACGGAGATGCCTGACAGGGCTTCTCTGGCTGGTGGTGCTCAGACTGTGCCTGGTGCCTGGTGTGAAGCCGGGGTCAGGTGTAAGGAGTAATTCATCAACCACACACTGATTTCAGGCTGCATTTCCAACCATCTGCAGCTTGGACTGCCGCCAGAGCTCAAAAGTCTAGCTGGAGCCCATGTGATAGTGCCAAAGTGACGGCAAACACTTGCAAATAGAGAAGTGCATTTCTAGGAATGAAGTTTGTTCGCACTGAGCCCTCGTTTGATTCAGTACATGGCGGCGTGTTTTAAATGCCTCAGAGAGCTGCCTTAAAGTTGCACGAATTTGTTTAAATGCCATTTAAAAACATGTGAGTCTGGTGGTAATTTTGGCAGTAACATTAATATCTACCTATAGTATTTTTGCCGGTTGTTTTAAACAGTAAGGAAGGTAAAAGTGATAGTCCTCTGAAAAACGCAGAAATATATAAACTTGTTCATTTTCCATTACTGTTTGCCATCTATCCTGATGTGCCTGAATAAATACACGCTTGTTGCTGTAAGGGGACACCATGATATATATTGAAATAACATTGAATTGCTTAGTTGATCTCCCTTTCATGTGTTGTCTCAATGTAAGTTTGCTGAAATTCAAAAAAAGAAAAAAAAAAAAAAGGCAGGAAAGAAAAGAACAAATTTTTAGTCTTTTGAACATTCATATTTTACTGTATGCCATGGGGACTTATTTTGCAAGCATATATATTAATTCCTTCAGGAAAGATGGAAGTTGCAAGCATTTGGCAGATTAGGCTACCGAGGTGTTACTGTGGCAAACGCTGTGTGTTAATAGTTATAAATTGTAATCGCTGATACAAGGCAACCTTTTGAAAACCAAATCAGTAATTCAACGTATTGTGGGCTTTCAAAGTTATCACGATGGTATATTTGTACTTTAATGCAAGTATCTTTGTAAAAATGATTGGAGCGTTAGTTCTTAAATTTCAATGAATTAAAAAATAGATAAGAAAAGACTTGTTCCAAGCAGGATGCCTGAGTTCATTTCAGGTCCTGCTGTAAGTAGCCTGGATAGCATTCTCTCTGCGTATAATCTCAAGCAGGGTTTTTTAATTATTATTTTTTCTGGTGTGGGGGAAGTAGGTTTGTCACTATCTATACTCTGGGCAGGGACTTTGAGTTCACTTGCAAACAAGCCCATTCCGGAGTGTCCAGGAAGAGAAGCAGATTTAAAAAAAAAAAAAAAAAAAAAAAAAAAGTGGGCTGTTTTTATTATTTTGTTTCTTTTTTTTTTCTTGAAGAGAAGTCTTTTAATGTTAGAATTTTATGTAGAGAAAAATGGTTGATGTGTCTCCAGAACTTGCTTCCAGTGCTGCATTAAAATTGTGTTTTGTAACAGTCTCATCAGCTACAGCTGTATGTGATTAAATAGTGTAATATCAAAAGCATGTGTGAATAAGAGCTTTTATGATATAGTTGTTCCATACCAAAAACTGCAGATGGGCAGAGAAGGGAGATCGAGAACAGTGATTTACTCAAATATTGTCACATTGTATGTTGTGAGTGTTTGCATAGTGGTGTTTCGCAATTTCTTTCCCACTCATATGGGCAACGCTGAGTGTTGGAAGGAAGTTTAGAAGTAAACATTTTTACATGGAGAGCTACTCTCACTGTGCTGAGAGTTCAGCCTGAGAATTGCGTGTACTCATGCGGAATGACATACCAATATTTTATGTAGCTGATTAACAATAATATTATTGAATAGAAATAATAGCAACGGGGATCTGTTCTGCTTCCCTTGAAAAATCAATGAAAGAGCTTCAGTTGTCTTCAGTAACGCAGAATCAGGCCCACAAAGCACATACTGTTCTCTAGGGCAAAACCAGGACAGATGAACAACGTATGTTATTATTTTTTTTAAAATAAATGAGAACTGTCAAAAACATTCTAAATTATACAAATGGGTGAGGACATACCTCATCTGATGTTTTAACAGCATTTTGGGCTTTCTGAGGCTATATCTCTTATTTAATGCCTTTTATTCTGATTTATACTTTTACAGCATCCTTTTTGTGTGTGTGTGTGTGTATCCTGCTTATTCTCTGTCTTTCTGTCTGTGTCTCTCTCTGCCACAGTTGAGATATGATTTATATGTAGTGGAAGTCTAATTGAGTCATATGAGATGTCTCGCATAGAGCCTGGTGCCTGTAATGAAGATTCTCAATTTCTGTGAGAGAGTAAGCATGGTTAATCCTCAAGAAGTAAAGGACAGAGCAGGGATTTTGCTTTTATTTGTGTAGCTATTAAGATAAAAAAATACTGTGTAGCTTCCTTGAAACAGTTTTCTCTGTAGGTCTTTCCTGACAACACAGAGTTTCTAAATAGAGAAGTGAAGCAAAGGTTACTTGCCGTATCTGTAGTCCTAAATTGAAGGCTCCTGTTGGATTCCTTAGCCACACTGTCTTTTTGATTATGTTGGTTTACAGCAAATGCTAATCTCTTCTCCTACAAGTTTTTATTACCTGAGAGATTTTTTTTTTTTTTAGGCCTGACACTGTCGAGAAAGAGAGATTTTTTTCATGATTTTGGATGGAAGGACCTCTTTTTCCATTTTTTTCTTGTCTTGCTTGTTTGTATCTCTCATTTTCTTGTAACAGTGATGGGAATAAAGTCCCTCCCAATGTATTCTCTGTCAAGTCAATTTCAGTATTAAACATAGCAATTTATCTTTTTTTTTTTTTTTTTTTTTTAAAAAAAAGGTTTAATTTCTGGTAAATTTATGCAGATTAAATTGTTTGGACAGATTTTCTATAGGGGTTCCTCTGCTAATTGTATTGACTTCATTCAGATGCAAATGAATGAAATAAACCACCTGATCTATATAGATCATAGTAGAAGCCAGAAGACGCATACGACTGCATGTTGACGACGTAAAGCTCTCTGATATTTTGTTCCTTGTTGGTGTCTCCCTGACACGTTTTTATGGATGGTGCCATGTGGTTGATGGTGATTTATAGGCTGTCATGTAGTGGAAGTGATGTCACTCCTATGCGATTCGAAGTTATCCAAGAAGACAAGTTGTCGAACAGATTTGTACACACACACAGAGCGTATAAATCAAGTAGTAGTTTGTTCCTATTTTGTGAGTTCGCATCAACAGGCTAAATCCTCGAGCCGTGCTTAAACGCTCCTCTTCCCTCCCGCACCCTGTGGTGAAGCGCGGGACAGGCCAACGTGGTGCTGCCGTATTTCACCGGCTGCTTGCCTGGCTTCGGGCCCGCTCCCTTCCCCACGCCCTTTCACAGCCCTTCCTCCCCTCGCTATATTTAGAGGCCGGCCGGGCCGGGCCGTTCCAAGTTCAGTCTCGATGCTGATGCCGATGCTGCGCGGGAGCCCGACCTTTCCACAGTGGCGGCGGGGCCGGCTAGGCCGTCACGTCCCGCTGACCTCGCTCGCAAGAAATGCTCTGGTTATCTGAAACAAAACGCAATGCGATCGAGTTGCCTTCCTGGGTGAGAAGCTGGGAACCTCTCACTCAGGGTTTCTGGAGGGGGAGAGGTGGATCGAAGATAGGGGAGCAAGAGCGGAGAGGGTGGGCGGCTGCTTTGGATGCAGGGAGCTGGAAAAACCTTGAGGTGGTGCATCAGTGACCTGCCAGGTAGAGGGAGATTAGGGGACTTCAGGTGGAGGTGTTTCACAAGAGGAGCAGACAAGGGAGCCTGGTGTTCTGCCACATCACAAAAGGGTTTGAAAGCTGGGTATCCATAGTTACAGCAGGAGAGTTAAAATCTGGATTTCAGGGACTCACCTGGTGTAATGTCCTCCTTCTCTTTCAAGAAGAAAGTATCTGGCAGTTCTTAAGGCTGGAACGATGTGCCTGTGTGAATTCCCTGGTGCTCGGAGAACTGCCTTTTTAAAGTTTGCTCTATTTTTCCCTCTTGTTCTAATTTTTCCGGCTGTGGAAAAAAAAATGGCATTGCAATTCTTAGCCATATAAGGGACTTGTTAGTTTCTTTATGTGGTTGGGAATTGTTTCTCCTTTTGGTCTTCAAAGGCTGTTGCTGCCGAGTTTGCTTTAAAGGGAAGGAACTACTTCTTGGTTAGACAAAGGCTGCGGTCCTTATTTCATCTCTCTCGCACCTCTGACCTTTTATTTGGGGACACGCATATAAATAAATTCTGCTCGTTGGTAACGTGCAAGTTGATGGATGCTCTTACGAAGGGAGAAGCATAATGGGAAATGCAGTCTTCATTTCTGTTCTCTCATTTTATAGTGATGAATTTGGTTGGGTGCCAATTGGTAAGCACATGACCTTTTCCCTACATCTTCTGATTCATGGTGAGGGTGTCAGAGCTGTGTTAGCGATCTCTTGTTTCAGCTTTTAACCAACTATGAAATATTAAAAATGAATTAGGTCACTTGGAGCTCAGCTAATATGTCTGTGATTCAGGACAATAATTTCATATTAATGAAGCATAACACGCTGCTTAAAATACAAAGCTCAGGTTTTTGTCAACACAAACAGCAGGGACGCATCACTTGTGAGTCAGAATATTTTATCTCAAAAACCCTGTCTAGTTAAAAAACAGCAAACAAGATATTCTGCAAAGACAGTGTTATCGGCAACATTCGTTTCGTGTTCGTTCCAGAAAATCATATCTGCCTTTAAGTCTAATTAGAGCTAAGTTTTTCAGTGTGTTTACTTTAAGATCAAAACTGCCGACAAGACTACTTTTAGTATCGGCTGAGATGTGTCTACACAGCTGTTGACGTTCTGCTTAGCTGATACACACAAACCAATAATCTCCCACGTGTAATTGAGCTGTATAATATATACTTGTTTCGTGTGCAAATGACACTTCTGAAATTGTTCAGTGAGAGGGAGACTGGTGATGAGCTGAGCTGTGAACAAGACAATGAGTAAGGTAAAGAATAGGACCAGTAGCACTTAGGAGTCTCTGCCTGGTTTTGCATTCGTGAAAACTAGCTTTAATACCAGTCTGTACCTGAAAGACATCAGAGAAAAGTCAGAAGCGCTGCAGTCCTTCAGATGTTTGACAAAGCATTCAGGCTGACTTGGTAAGCTGAAAGCTTCACCTAGGCCGTTTTAAGACGGCGTTTGCTGTGTCGAGGTAGAGCTGCACTAAGTACTGTTAAACAATCCTTTGTGAAAACGAGCATAAAGCAGACATATTGCCGTGGCCTTTAGCAAAGCAGCTGAGAGCTTTCTGTCTGGGAGAGCATTCTCCTTGCAGCATTTTGTGTTGGTGCGCTTAGTATCCCTTTGAGGCTTTTGCCTCCTGAAGATACACGGGGGTTGATCCAAATAACCCCAGTAAAAGTGCTCTTTCCAGTGGTGCTTTTGCCAGCTGCTGGTTCAGGGTGGGCTAATAACGGGTCTGGGCAATGCATGGTGGCTCCAGGGTGGCAGCAGGACTGGTATCTGCTGATCCTACCTGTGTGCTGCTGCCTCGTGAGTAGGGGTGTGTGGTGTCTTCCTGAGTTTTGGGATTGCTGCTATAGCTCCTGGCTCCTCAAACATCTGGGAGAAAGCTCCAGGCTGCTGCCCTGCCAGGATGCACTTGTTATCTGTGTGATTTAGCAGCTTCGCTGGCCAGTCCGCTTCTGCTTTATATCTCTGCCATTTTACAAAATCACTGTAATTGTATACAGTTGTCCCTGCGCAACGTGTAATTTCCTGTAGTTTGAAAAGCTTTCAGCATAAGATTGTCTAAACTTAATAGCATAAACATTAATTTAGTGCGTTAGATGGGTTATTGGGTGTTTTTAGCATGCATAAGTCTGGCAATAATTGTGCTGGACAGAAGAAATAAGTTTTGTTTCCTTTGCTCTCTGTGCTGCTTTTACTTAAATGGATCCCTGGTGGTGGTAATACTCAGTGTGTAGCAGTCATTTCAATTTTCAGGGAGTTGTATAAACATTAACTAATCTTCACAGCCCGTTCTGAGAGGTGCCTTAAACACCTTATTTGCTCACGTAATGGCTGCATGCAAATAATGGCCTCAACTTCGAGGAGCCTATACCAGATTACCAAGAGTTTTAAGGTAGACTTGTTTAGTATCCATCATCCCCTCTTTTCAGGCAGAATCCAGAGGAGATGAATGTTGTTGCTGTGTTATGAGCAAATACTGTGCATGAGCGGTGTAATAGTGGAGGCAAAGCTGGGAAAACAGAGGAAAAACATTTGCAGAAGTGACATGTTAATCTCTGGTTATCCAGAAGTGCTGAGTGCCCACAGCTCCGACAGATGGAGTGCTCAAAACACTTGAAATCAGACCCAATACGACTCCCAGATGGGGCATCGAGCATTACAGAGCACTTTTTCAAAACCACTTTACCTGAAGTGAGTGGCCGCGACAGGCGGGCTGGATCTCCAGCACACCTGTGCCCTCCTGCTAGGTGGGAGGAAAATTGGGGCAGTGCCAAAGGACTTGCTTCCTGGGGAAGAGGAGAGGAGCTCCCTGCTGTTTCAGTCTGGGGAAGGTTGTCTGGCGTCCTGCTAAGGTGCCCGGGTGAAGAGGACATTAGTGGTGTGTGGCTACTGTATGAGGGGCAGATCAGGGCCCAGCCTGCACCGTTGCAGAGATTCAAGCCGTGCTTG
This sequence comes from Cygnus atratus, assembly GCF_013377495.2. NCBI lineage: Eukaryota > Metazoa > Chordata > Aves > Anseriformes > Anatidae > Cygnus > Cygnus atratus. The sequence continues at coordinate 42,623,459 of NC_066363.1, forward strand.
GCCCAGATTCTTCCAGAAGACATTAAAAATGTAGCAGACAGCTGGACAAGGATGCCAAGGACTGCTTCATCCTGCTGCATAGCGGAGGAAAACGTTCAAACGGTGCCCACGCACAGCCCCAAGACTCAGTGTTGCAGAGCCTCCTGGCAGACGCCGATGGGCAGGATGTTGGAAACGGTTGTCACAACTTGTAAGGACTGGTCTGGGTTCCAGTCCTTCAGGATAGCTACTGCAATCTGTGGCACCCTGTTAATCAGCAAGGGAATGGCAAAGAAATTATTTACTGATAGGTGTTAGCTAAAGAGTAGTTGATGGATGCAGAGTCATCAGAGCCAACTGGCTTTGGTTTCCTTGTGCACAGCCTTGTGGGGCTTGCCAGGACTTATTTTAGATTTTTTGTTGTCATTACTCTCCCTCCCCCCTCCCTATTTTGGCTTGTAACGCTATCATATGTGCTTCCCTCACTGGTGTGTTGGAAGTAGTTGTGTTTAAAAAATAAAAAAAAAAATAAATATATGGCATGTTTGACTTAAAGGTATGTTGTGGATGGGAGAGAAATGGATGATATTCTTGGTGCTGGTAACTTCTTGTGTCCCAAGGGCTTTGTTTTTAAATAATTATGTGAAAACACTATAAACAAGGGTGGATTATTGGTGTTTTTAAAGCAGAACAAGGAGCTGTGCCAATGGCCACAAAGATGTAGATTGTGATTTTACAATCTGTGTTGAGGGATGAAGTATGACTGCCATGCTCCAACAACAGCCTGTGAAGTAGACTGTATTTACGCTTCATCTCTCCTGTTCTTTAGCAAGGGAATAAATTATTAGTTGTTTGTTACTTCTTAATCTTTGGTGGGTGACTTCCTTTCTGTGCCAGTCAGCTATTCTGGGGTAGAGAGATGTGAATTTTATTTCCTTCCTCCTCCTTCCTGTTGTCATTTGCTCTCAGAAGAGATTGTCAGGTAAGTTCGTGCCTACTTTTTAACCAGTCTCAGTGGTAAAGAGGCAATCTGATGCTTAGGTGACAAGGACAGACCTTGAAGAGGCTGAGGTATGAGGTGTGAGTATAGTTAGTGTGAAGTGAATGAAAGGAAAGCCAGCAGTAGTCGTGCTTTTCTTCTGTGATTTATTCCTTTTTTTTTTGTTAGCAAATTTGCCTCTTCACTATTTCCGTTTTTATGGATGTTTTTTCCCCGTTTTGTTTTCTCATCCTTTTGAGGTCTCTTCTGGTTTTCCTTTTGCCCTTCAGCTAGTGCTTATGTGTATGTCATGGTGCTTGTCCTGCCGTTTGACCATCACATGTTTTTTATAGAAAAGATATTTCGGTGGTGTTTCCTAAGCCAGTCGTGCTCTTCCCCTCTTTATTTTTTGATGGTGTTTTATTGTTTGCAGGCTACCTCTGACTGTGCAGTTGTACCGTGCTGAGCTGCATACAAAACCAGGGTAAGAGCTAGTCTTTGCCTGCAGGAGTTTATGAGCAATGTAAATAAGCCAGGCTTGCAAAGGCAGGTAGCAGCAGAAGCAGAGGGAAGTAAAGTGCCTGGTAGGAGGCTGTGGTGCGGAGCAGTGCCAGGACGAAGTGTTAGATGGTCACCAGTGCCTAGGGTTTACCTGCCTGCTGTATGCTACCTTGGGAATGAGTCACTCTGCCTTCCCAGGTCATGCTCTGCTACTTCTTTCATTTTCTTTCCTAATGCTTAGGGTTGCGATCACACACCTTTAGTGCAAAACTACCTTTATGCTTCTTCCCCAGGCTTCCTCGGGGCTTTGATCCCTCCATTACTGCTGTTCGGTGGCCGGCCTGCCATGCTTTGCTGTCTGGCAGATTTCAGGTGTTGGCAGCACGGTGAGGGAAGCAGCAGTGCGGTTCTCTGGAGGTCCTGGTGTCGGTATGCTAGCATTTCAAAAATACAGCCTCTGCCTCTCTTGCTGGCTGGTTTCACAGGGGACAAAATGGAGCTGGACAAAAGAGCAAAGCAGCTGAGGTCAGTGAGACAGCAAGCCTGTTCCCAGCGGCCGAGAGCTCTGGAAATATTGTGATGTACGATGGCTGGGGGCTTGCGTTCGGTCAGGCTCACAGCAGCTGTCTTCTCATGCTCACCTCTCGTTTCGCTGGAGCTGTGATGTTGCAGGGGAGCTGTGTCTCCCACCACTCTTTGGTGCTTTTAAAAAGTAAATGCTGTGGGGGAAAGGGATGCATGTGTCTTGCGCTTCGGCAAATTGGCTGCTGATAAATGTTAGCCTGAAATTTCAAAGGGACAGTGCTCCGTACAGTGGCTTGGGGCCTCTGAGTCAGAAGTGCTGGTCACCTGCAGCTCCTATTAGCTTCAGCTAGAACTGTATGTACTTTGCAGTTTTAAAGACCAGGAGTTCCTTAGGGCTTAAATGTTACTTTTTTATTTTTTAAAATAGCAGTTACAAGCTGACAGGGAAATCTTCTCTCACTTTTACTGTATTTTTCTTAGGGGAAATAGCACTGAGATAATGTATTTCCAAAAGCAAATACCTCTGTCTCTTACAGGTAACACTTCATACTGTTACCAGGATAATGTTAGTGATTTAATTATCTTTATTGTTTGTCTTTGGCAACTTAGATAAAATAACAGGGATGGACATCATTTCTTCCCATACAGCTTTTTCACTTCTAAAAATCTTGTAGTATTTGGGATGCTAGGGCTGCCAGAAAATATATGATTATTTCCTTAGATGAGGGAAGATGTGACAGAAGCTTCTCTAGTAGTTAAGTGGAATTTATTTCTGAAACATGCATTTTTAAAAATACTTCTTTGGTCTGGTACCAATTCTCACAGTTTAAGTGGCAGGAATTTAGTATTTCTAGAGGTGTATTAGTTTAAAAGGATCTAAATTTTCAATATTTGTTCATATGTCTGGCCTTTTTTTTGTCTTTTTGGAGATGTCATTCTAGATTAAAAGGAGAAATTTGTAAACCTACCCCAGATATATCTAAAAGGTTCAAAAGTCAGTGCCTTCTGCATTTTTTTATTTGTCTGTATCTTCTAAAAAGCTTGTGATGTATCAGCCAGCCTCACCAGGGCTCCCAATGCATGCAATGTCTTAGACTGCTGATTTTGCCTATGCAGGAAGAAGTGAGCACGGTGTTGCCAAATAGCTGATGCCCACTCATTTTTTCTACGCATCCTTTTGCTTCCCCTGCCATTAAGATAGGGCTGGGAAGTTGAAGGGAAAGCAGCGAGCACTGTTTCAGCTCTTCTCCATTTCTAATGGCCACGGGAGGTACAATTTCTACCTCTCTGGAGTTATTTCCAGACCTCTAGTCGTGGCAGTGTGATTGGTGGGGTAGGAAGTGTCTGCAGAGCCAGAAAGGCAGGAGGTGTCCTGTCTTGGCTGGAAAGCCTCAGAGAGGGCAGCCTGGAAATGCAAGAGGGTGTCCCATTCCAGAAGCCTGGAGGTGCGTCCCCTCGCACCTTGCATCACTCTAATCTTTTGCAGCTCTTCACCCAGCCACCCAATTGTCCCCTGCTTAATGTGATGGATCAGGCTTTCCCTTTTTACCTCTAAGCCTTTAGCTGTATCTCAATAGTGTAAACATCTTTTGGAGAGGAAGCAAAGGGAGTCAGCTCTTTTGAACAGAGCTAGTGAGTGCGTGTGCTAGTGCTTCTTTATTCTGTAGGCTTCAGTTCTTGAGGTAGAGGCTGAGGTATTTGTGGTTTACATTCAACTGATGATCTTTCACTATTTTTAATTAGATGTGCTTTGAAATTTTGAGTTTTTGTTTTGCTGCTGAGTGCTGCTCTATCTTTTGCTTGCTTACAACATTAATGATGGGGAATATCCAAAGCAGATGTCTTTCCTTTTTGGGAGGAAAAAACAGTGCCTGATTTGTTTAGGTGTATTACTATTACTTTTCACTGTTGGGCCAAACAGGGTGCCAGTGTTGGGAGACTGATAACTGGGAGGGTGTACTTGCTCCCTTTGGGCCCTGTCCTGGCGTGCTTGTGGCAGGACGGTACCCTGTGAGTAGCCGCAGCAGCGCTGCATACACAACGAGGAATTATTCAGCAGGTAGAGGACTGGCAGAATTTGGCCTTTAGGAAAGAACTTTCATTTTGTGAGTGTATTACAAACAATAGAGAGTTAAGAGATGAAAAACTGCCGCTACATAGAAAAATAATACTGTTTCAATTTAAGCCTTGGTTTAGTAAGCTTTCCTGGAAAGAAACTTGTTCCTGCGGGCATTTTATCTATTTTTCTCTCTCAGGGTTTTATACTGCTGCCCATCACTGCTGTATCTGAATGCTTTCTGTATAAAGATTGATAGCAATTTTGAAGTCCCCTGTGAACTCTGCAGGCTGTACTACATCTTTCTCTATGGAGTAAAAAAATTTTTTTGGGTGCTAGTTTTATTTAATTTTGCATTATATTTGTAAAATAGTCTTTTAAATTATTGTTTCGGGGGACGTTATTAAAAGTCTTTCATTCCATGATTTTACTGAGGTTCCAGGGTACAAGAAACACCATTGTTACAGTTCAAATACATCATCGACTTCTTAAAATGTGTTTTCCTAAATGTCACATCAAGCAGATAAGGGACAAGCTATCAAATATCTGATGATACAGAGGTTTTCTTTTTTGTTCAGTGTTATCTAGATTGTTTGAAGAGCGTTCAAATTGTATTTACATTTTTACAGGTGATGGATACCAGTTCTGTATCAGCTCATGAGAACTGTTAGATGCAGTATTTTATCTTTTAAAATGATTCAAGTAAATGTTTAAATTAATAGATAAGAATAAATTCTTAAAACTAGCAAGATTACAGTGAGGAGATTTACTAACTGGCTTGGATATTCAATTCTGAACTATTTCAGTATTAATCTTGTGTGGCTAATCTATCTATCCAGCTATGTAATCTGTCTGTTTAAATAAAGTACTTAGCTTTTCCTAAATAATTTCAAAGAGAAATAAAAATAACATCATTGTTTTCTTTCTTTCCAGTCTGTCAGAGAAATACCTTGATTAGTTTATACTTAGTTTATATGCGTAGGTGTCTCTCTTGGATGTGAACAGTAAGAAATTTTTGAAGAAACTAAAGTTGTAGCATTGACTCCTGGAGTTATTTCAGAAGATAACTAGTCCTGTAGTCCTCTGTTTACTGTTGTTTTTCAATCTCACATGGCTGTGAGCTCCAGGCGTAGGCATTTCCTGCTGCCGATGCTTAGAGTGCATCCCAGTAGTGTACCAGTGAATATAGGTTTTGTTGGGAACTTGACCAGTGCTGGTGATAGCCAGAGAGAATTCTAGGTAAACCACTGAATAATAAAGGCAAGGATTTGTGCAGTTGTAGTAGTTTGTGCATTAGTAGTTTGTGCATTTAGTGGGCAATTTGTGGAGAAGGAGGAATTTTTCTAGATTTCTGTAGAAAAGGGGAGAGTAGGGAAGATAATCTTGCAGTGAGGTTTTTATTAATTTATTTCCTTGATGGACTGCCAATATATTTTTAGAAGGGATGCAGTGTAAGAAGAAACCTCAAGAAGTCATCCAGACCATCCTTTTTTCCTCAGAGGTGAAATCAAGTGTATTTACAGTATTGCCACTGGACGCTTCCCAGCCAGTGGCTTGTGTGTTGTGATGAGAGACGAGGAGTTCCTACCTCATGGAGAGGCGTAGCTGAGGAAGTTGCAGAAGCCTTCGCCCTCTACTCAAAGAGGTTCTGCTACTTCCTCAGGTATCTTATCCAGTGTGTGTGGAGAGAGGAGAGAATATTTTCTTGTTTAGTTCTTTTTTTTGTATTTCAAGGAGTACCTGTTGTCCTTACCCCGTAAAGACACTTTGTTCTGAACAGAATATATGGATGCGAAGGAGCACAGTCAGCTTAGTGGTGACAGCTCCATCTGAAATGTGTCTACCTATTCTTTTTTACAATATCCTTTTTTCCCATATCTTTTTTTTCCCCTCCTACAGCTGCTGTTTTAACTTCACATAATCTTCAAAGGTGTTAAACATGTATTATCACATGTTTAAGTCAGTTTCTACCAGCAGGTTCAAGAAATCAAGTCATATGTTCTTGTTTCAAGAACTAGCTGTGTAGTCATATCTTACTTTTTACAGTTTAGTACCCGTTACAATTGGTGGGTGCTACTGGGTACATGATATTTTTGGAAATCAGGCCATTGAAGTATACCTCAGTTATAAATAACCGTGAGCTAATTAGGTTTTAAAATGATAACGATTCGCAAACGACTCTTTCTCGTCTCTCACTAGTAGAGATGCTGGGTCAACTTAGATGAATTCCTCCCTGGCTTGAATTGCCTGCCCGCGTCTCGTTACCTTCCTTGTGCGAGTTTCTTTTTTGAGGACTGTGAGTCAGCACGGTTTTGAAGTGGATGAGTCACAGTCCGACTGGCTGAATGACAGTTACCAAGTGGGTGGGTGAAGCAAGGACTTTATTCTGGGAAGGAGTAAATACAGACAGAGGCCAAGTCTAGAGGTGAAGGAGGCCATGGGATGAAAGGCATTAACTGATAGGAAGCACTGGGCCGGCGTTGGACTCTGGCTGCTCTTTGTGGTTGACTGCGGTGAACTTCCTTGCGGCTCTGTCTTACGTACCCATGGACAGGGAACAGAGGAACGTTGGCTTTGCTGGGAGCCAGCCTCCTATCCAGGCATTAGATTTCTGACCAAAAGAGAAATTGGGCTAGCTTATGCTTTAGCCCTTTTGTTCAGGTAGGGTGTAAACCTTGAACAGCTCTCCGGTGAGGACAGGCAGTAAGTGTCAAGGGTTCCTGTGCAAAACGGATTAGTATGCCAACCTCCGAAATCGGAAACAACAGTGGCATATTGTACTGTCTGATGAATATTTTTGTAGGGCTTAGAGACAAGAACAAAAACCACATAAAAACATCCCGTTCTGGATAACCCCACTTACTGGTTGGCAGAAACCAGAGCACTGCTCTGAAGCATCCCTTTGTGTGTTTCTGAAGTGTTCCCGCAACTCCTCAAGTTGTAAGGGAGTTTGAAATGAGATTTCCCTTGAGGTGTGAGGATTTTTTATTACACAGTATTTTGTAGTTCAACAGGAAACCAGAAAATATGACTGTCTATCACTGCCACCAGTGCTAATGCTGACCACATACCTCTGTATATTAACAGGTAGCGACAAAATCAGAATTCTTGGGATGCACCTAACATTTTTCCCCCATGATGGAGTGTGTACTCAGAGTGGAAGAGCTCTTGTTCAGAGACCTTTGGAAGGGATTGAAGAGCAGTGGCTTAACAGTAAAGCTGCTCACAACCCTGGCTTTCTTTCCCTTCCTCCTGGTACATTCAGATAGCCCAGTGGAGAGACTGAAGTAAACGCTTTAACTGATAGTATCCTGGAGTGTTCAGAAACTGAAGGAGGAAGCTGTGGTCACCAGATTCCAGCTGTCCTGTTTCCTCTCTCAAATGAAAAGGCTTTTATCGGGATAGTGAATATAAATATTTTTCAGCGCAAGCTCAACTCATTCTAAAACTATGTTGGTTACAATGTTTGTATTCTCTTGACATCTCAGTGATTTTGTATCTAGAAAATGTGAGACACTGAACCAAAGGCTGAAAGGCAATCTAATATACCCTCTATAAGAAATACAGAAAGTAAGTTATCCTGCCTGGTAGAACAACGAAATAGCCAGTGGCTGAAAGTTGAAGCCAGTAATATTCAAGTTGCAACATGGTGCATGTTTTGGAAAGTAATTGTAATTTACCGCTGGAACAGATTGCTGAGGGATGCAGTAGGCTCCCATATCACTTGGAGTTTTTAAATTGTGTAAAGACACATTGGGTGTCTTTCTCATTAAGCCCCAACTTACTGCATTCAATCTAGGAGTTACTGGGTGATATTCAATGGCTTCTGTTATACAGAAGGTCAAACTGCATCGTCATAATATTCCGCCTGGCCTTAAAATGAGGGTCTGTGAGCTGCGGCTGCTTGCGTTGTTTGAGTAACAAATTCACTTGCTGGTGGTAATGGAGGACATGTAGAGCCAAATCCCAAATTGAATCTAAGTGATGGGGAAAGTAGATTTTGTGTGTGTGTGTGAGAGAGAGACAGACACCTGGCCTCCTAGCTTCTGTGTTACATTACCTTTGATTTCACAGAATCACAGAATCGTCTAGGTTGGAAGAGACCTCCAAGATCATCTAGTCCAACCTCTGACCTAACACTAACAAGTCCTCCACTAAACCATATCACTAAGGGCTACATCTAAACATTTTTTAAAGACCTCCAGGGATGGTGACTCAACCACTTCCCTGGGCAGCCCATTCCAATGCCTAACAACCCTTTCAGTAACGAAGTTCTTCCTAATATCCAACCTAAACCTCCCCTGGTGAACCTTTAGCCCATTCCCCCTCATCCTGTCACCAGGCATGTGGGAGAATAGAGCAACCCCCACCTCTCTACAGCCTCCTTTAAGGTGCCTATAGAGAACGATGAGGTCTCCCCTGAGCTTCCTCTTCTCCAGGCTGAACAACCCCAGCTCCCTCAGCCGCTCCTCGTAAGACTTGTTCTCCAGACCCCTCACCAGCTTTGTTGCCCTTCTCTGGACTCTCTCGAGCACCTCCATGTCCTTCTTGTAGCGAGGGGTCCAAAACTGACCACAGTACTCGAGGTGCGGCCTCACCAGAGCCGAGTACAGGGGCACAATCACCTCCCTAGACCTGCTGGCCACACTGCTGCTTATACAAGCCAGGATGCTGTTGGCCTTCTTGGCCACCTGAGCACACTGCTGGCTCATTCAGCTGCCTATCAACCAGTATTCCCAGGTCCTTCTCAGCCAGGCAGCTTTCCAGCCACTCATCTCCCAGCCTGTAGCTCTGCTTGGGGTTGTTGCGCCCCAGATGCAGGAGCATTTCCTTAGAGTCATGCTCACTAGCATTTCCTTAGAGTCATGCTCACTTTACCTATACCATGCTTCTTGCTTGGCCCACTGCATCTCAAGGGTTCCCAATGGCATTAATCACAGGCTGAACAGGTAAAAGGAAGGAGGATTCAAGACAGATTAACTAAGAACAATATGTTGGGAAGCATGACTTTAAGTGCCCTCGACTTTGGGGCCTTATAGCTTTTCTGACTCTTTGGCATATAAATTGCATCAATTTAGAGTCCCTCATACATCAATAGATTGGGTAGAACAAGTTCTAAGGGAATCTGAGCAAGCATAAGTGGGTATAAATTACATTACCTTACAGATTGCTTCTGAATTTGGCCCAGATTCTTTCCTTTATTTTCATTATGTCAACTTCGTGCATTGGCATTATGGTCTTTTCAACAACTGGCCTGACAGCTAATGAGTTCTTTCTACCAACAGTAAATCAGCCAAGTCAGAAAATGCTGCTCGGTGTAAATACTTCTCTTTATGTTCAGAGTATTTCGAATCTCATTAAATTTAGAACAGTGTGTTAGTAGAAATGTGTATAGAGAAGTACTGTAAAAAGCGGTAATTATTCATAAGCCACCTGGATTCTTCTTTTCTCCCCAGCTAACAATGTTCTGAGTCTCGGGGAGAATTAGGCAGGGGCTAGACAATGTGGTAACGCTGAAATATAAACTGTTGTGTTGAAAACAATTAAGTCCAAATGGTTTTAGGAAGTTTTTCAATTTATGCTTGTTTGTACTCCCCAAAATTCCTGCAACAAGTATGGTTAAAAGAAAAAGTTAAGAAATAAACTGGTAACAGTTCCATTCTTAGAGAGCTGAAACAAAGGAAATTTTAACTGTAGTTCATTAGGAAATAGAATAGTTTTCCTTTTAGCATTGAATAGAAGAAAAATTGTATTTGTATGTTAATTAAGTTACAGTAGAACTTGCTTTAGGAATAAATTACGTACATGCTATGTAACTTACTTTATCTCTGTGTTCAGAGTATATTGCTAAAGTGCTAAAGCCTACCCCAGATTGCAAGGTTGATAAATATTTCTGTGCTACTTCGTTATTTTTGGAGAATTTTTCTGATGTTGGCACTTCAGCATTTAAGAAGTCATGGGGTCAGCAGAGTGAGGAATTCCTGAATGATTTCTCCTGCCTCTTACCCTGCTGTATGAACTGAAGCAAAAGTCGCTATTTGGTGTTTTCCTTTTCTGATCTGAGATCAGTAAGAAGCCAGTAGAATCTCATGAAAAATGTTCAGATTTGCAGTTGATGTCTTTTTTTAATATTCTCAGGTGGTGGGAGCTATATAAATGCAAACTACCCATATTATTTCCTATCATATAAGATTTTCTATCATGCTTCTCCTCCAGAATCCATGTGTTGTCTTGAATGATGAAATTGCAAATGTTCCATAAATGTCAGTGCAATTTATTATCATCTTTCATTCAGAGCATTACAAAATGATTTGCAGATGCAGGTGTTGCTAATGATTTTCAGCCACCCTCCTTAAAGATTGGCGAACGTAATTGTCCCTGTTTCTATAACAAGGATGAAACTCGTTACCTAAAATGAAAAGACCAGTTTTAAAGGTGAGTCTGGGTTGCCACTACATCATCTTATGGTTCTTTTCATACTTTCTTCTACTTTTTCAGTTATTTTTGCTTAGTGGAATCCATTAACTACAAAGGAGCTGGAAAACTGTTCTATGTGCAGAAGGATGCTTTAGATGAAAAGGAAGGGGTAACAGAAAAATGTGCTCTTGGCAGGCCTAAAAAAGTATGTTGTAGTATTTAAATGTGGGCATTGTGGCTCTGTCATCTAAACACTCTTAAACCTCTATTTACTCCTAAGTCTACTTACAGCAATGTCCATAGTATTTTATGGGTTGCCTTGGTTCTCAAAAGGCTTTAGTTAGTAGACATCATATATGACCCATTGTAGACAGTTTGAAGGGGGTGTGTGGGGGAAAAAAATTTGGCCATGCTTGGCAAAGGAGTGCCTGAGACCAAGCTTCCTGGTGAGGAAGTTCCTGAAGAAATCAAAGCCATAAATGGAGGCATGCTGGAGGCACTAAATGCTCGAAAATGTATGTCTATAGGTGTGACCATTATTTGGTGAGGACATTGGGTCAAGGATCCTGGTAACAGGAAGGGCTCCATCAGTAGAAAAAAGGACAAGATTCCTTCTCTCTGCAGGGCTGAGCAGGTGTAGTTGGTTCTCATAGCACAGAGATGCACAAATTTAAGTGAATCCTCTCAGGTGGTACTGTATTTGTAAAATTTGCGGCCACGTGCCAGTGGGGTAAGTCAAGTGGGATGCCTAATGTGACCAATGACAAATGGATTTTAGTGTAGATGTGGCTGTGAGATTTTGTTGTTGTTGTTTTTTAAAGCGAAGCTGTACGTATTTCGCTCTTGGCAGCTCTCTGAAGGTTCCCCAGTTCACTTTTTATTTGATTTTGATTAAAATCGACATTTCTGCCAGCCGTAGTGATCCTGTGAGTGAGATATCCAAGTTTGATTCCTGGATTTGATCTTCTACTGGGTTGTGCAGTGCAGGGAGTCTGTGCATCCATCTAGGAGGAAAACAGAGCTTCAGATCTCCATTCAGCAGCCTTCTTTGGGCTGGGGTGGCATCGATGGGCCTGCAGGAGGTGCTTTATAGCTCTGATGGGCTGTGGCTATGCACCAGGTAGGCATCCCCAGCAACCTAAGCTTCCTAAACGCAGATCAGATGTGGTCAGTGCAAGCCTGCCATCCCTCCCTGATAATCTCATTTAATGTTCATCTGGAAAAAGTAGGCCTTCTGGAGAAAATGTTCCTTTTTGTCCCAGCTTCACGTAGACCGTTGCGTTTCTCCAGAGGCTGAGCACGAGGGGTGTCAGGTGGACCTTCTCTCCTGGTGGTGGGGTGAGGATGGCAGCTTGTGAAGTTTGCCATTGTTATCATGGTGTTAGGCCTGCACCCAAACAGCATGCCGCTCCTGAAGTGTGTTCTCTGTTAAAAAAAAAGCTGAGGCAGGCTTAATGGCTTAGATAAACTATCCAAAGATTGGTGAGGTAATTAGTAAATGTGCCCTGTAAGACCAACTAATTTGTTTAATCTTGAACGGGCAATGTTTATAGATATTTAAATCATCTTAAGAAGTGGCTGTCCAGAGTCATGGCGGGATCATGATCTACGCAGTACTGCAGACAAACAGATCCACTTTCTGCCTTCGCTGCAGCACCTCCGAGCTCTGTAGAAAGCCAATGCAGTCCTACCACGCTAACATTTCATGATTATTTAATTCAGCCCTAGTGCTAGAGGTGATTCTGTCCTTGCTGGCAGCTGCTCCTTTCCCAGTGCAGACACTTGCTTTTGTGTAGCTACCAGGTGGATCAGGCTAGGGAGCAGATCAGACTGAAAGCTAATGTGTGTGTTTGACTTTTTTTTTCCCCCTTCCTTCCTTCTCTTTGTTGCTGGGCTCCCTGAGCCAGCTCAGCACGAAGCCAAACAGACACTGGCACCCAAGAGGCAATGGGGACCTCCAGCCAAGGGAGGTGGCGAGGGCAGGACTCCCCTGTCGGATGGCTTGTGCTGTGGGCAGCTTAAGTTGTTAACCTGAGTTTACACGCCTGTTTGGGTAAATTGAGTAGTTTGCTGATTTCTGGCAGGAGTTCTGTTTGGGTTCTCTAGGGTGCGGGGACAAAAATGTCAGAAGCTTCACTATAGCGACTGAGTCTTCCAGCTTCCTGTGCAGCTCTTTGCCAAATTAAACAGAGCCAGAAATCTCAGCACCGGCAGCTGTAGGGAGTTAATCCCACCCAGATTCAGATTAGCCATGGCACATTCTTGTAACCATAGGCATGAAAGCTTAGTGTAGACAGCTGTTCTGATAAACCGATCTGGGAATCCTGCCCTCATAGGAATATTTGATGCATATTGGTCAGATGAGTGGTTTGCAAAGTTACTGTGGGACAAAGTGGTAGCCTGGATGGTAATTGCATGTTATTCTCATTTCTGGTGATGGAAATACCACATGGTTACCAAAAATGACATGACGTTTTCCTTCAAATGCCCAATGAATTCATGGCTCTACCTGACTTTAATAGATGCAATGCCGTTACTCATCTCTGTGTGTTGTAAGGATGTGATGCCTGTTCTCTCATATGCCTAGAGTCCTGCCACAGAGAGACAACAGGTGCAGAGATGGATGGCTTGCTTCCTACCCCAAGCAATATTCCTTTTGCAAAGAGAATTTTCTTCCCTACTTGTTTTGCACTTGTGGCTTATGTTAGTTAACATCATTCTCAATTGTGTTGGGTGAATACTTGGCAGAAGGGGAAAGCGGGGATGGTTGAAAAATCAGAAGAATGTGGTAATTACTGAAAAGAACAACATTTGACTAAGTGAATGGAGGTAAAGCCTTAAGACTACTTGGAGCCTTGAAGGTGGGTCTGCTTGGATAGCTTCGTGGGTTGAGCACCATTATTCGACTCTTAACAGTTGAGGGTTTGAGCACTGTTTGGGGGGTGGAGGGGAAGCCTGGTTTTGCGACGGTATTAGGGGTGCTAGAAGTTCACCTGGGTTCAAAAGAGAAAGGGATTTGTGTGCAATGAAATTACTCGAAGGATGCTGAACTTGGAGAAATTGACTCCAAATGACTGTCCATGAAGTGCCAGACCCTCGAATTAGTGAAGGCTAAGAGTGTGCTCAAGGGTAGTATTTCTGTTTCCTCTGTTCTTATGCTCTTCTCTTGGTGTCTGCTTCCAGTTGTTGTCAAAGACAGAATTTGGGTCTGGATGGACTTACGTTGTGACCTGGCATAGCCATTGTTGTGACTTCAAGGGAGAATATTTTTAGAAGTAGCAGAGTCCATAAGGTAGAGCATTGGCGTGGAAGGAAATCCATTATTCTGGGCTCTACTGTTAGTGTGCTGTCCAAACTGGGACAGGTTATTTCATCTGTTCGACTCTCCCATTTTCCTGGCATGCACCCTTTATCCATATTGCTGTTTCAGTTGTCAGTTCTGTCAGTTGAGGACTTTCTTAGGACGTGTTTGCACAGTTGCAAGCAAGGTAACACATTTCAAGGACTTATCTCTGCACTGCTGGAAGTTCTGTCTCTCAGCTGAAATTTGGTAGCTGACTGTGAATGCTTTAATTTCATTGTGGATGTAAATTAAAGCAGGTTAAATTGAACTATCCTGAAGCATTGCCACAAAAGTGGTTTATACTAACTTTGCAATTGTAATAGGTCAGGAGTACCCATGTACTAGGTAAGAAGGGATGGTGTCCCAGGGTGTACAAAGTCAAGCTTCACATTGTGTGTGTGTCCTCCATGCAGCACGTTGCTCGAAGGAGCTCTCATCCATTTTGTGTCACTACTCACTGTTCTAGTAAAAATGATGATAAATCTCAATAGCAAAATGATTCTGCTCAGATGTTCAACCTCTCTTGCTCCTTTGATTAAGGAAAGATTTAATGCTTTAATTTGAGACATCTTTTGTTAAAGAATAGAAGGCTTTGATACTCATGTTTATAAATGGGTGCGCTTCCTGAGCGGATTGGAAAACATTCTTTGTTGGTGAAGGATGTTGAAAGTACAGGCGCTGATATTCTGCCCCCCACCCCCACTTTGCTGAGGAGGGTACCCAGATTTTTCTCATTTTATTTTTTATTTTTTCCTGAGGTGATAAAAGTTAAGTGCCTATTCTACAGCAGAGAAAGAACATTTACTACATAAAGTATTGGTCTTCTAACTACAGTTTGCCATTATGATTTTATCAGCACTATAGAGTGTCACTAATATGACCCAGAGCTTAAGCATGTTACTGTCACTATAACGTGTTTTTTTCTAAAACTATTACTGTCAGGCAGCTACTGCAAGTCCAATTCCACATTCTAGCATCCTCTCTGAGAATAGGTGGGCTTAGCTTATCATCCTCTTGGCACAGAAAGAGATGTGGTTTTGAGCTCTGTAGGGTGCAGTCAGAGCTGAGGAGCACCGTTCTCCAAGACCAGCATGTAATAAGTACTGAGTTTCAATCTGCCTTCTCTTCAAAACCAACATGAGCATCCTTGGCTTGGTCAAAACTCAAAGATGAGAATTTTCGGGGTTCTTGAAAGTAAGGGTGAGATTACTACAATTTGGAAGATCTGGAGACCATTATGGCTTGAGCCATAAAAAACCCAGGCTATTATTGCCTCTCTCTTTAGAAGGTGAAACCTGCCTGTCCCTTTCCCATTGTGCAAGGCAAGTTGATTGCTACATGAGTAACAAGCCATAACCCTCCTCAAGTGCTTTTGAGAGTCTAGCACTGGCGTACACTCTATAAATTGGAAGGCTGTGAATCATGGCTGGCCCTGCAAAAAAAAAATTGTGTATTGTGGTCTCTGTGTGATCTTTTCCCCTTTGCACACCTTTACAGAACCAGACACAATCCAGCCCATTATCTATACGTGAGAGCTTTCACTATTATAGACTTGTAAAAGTTTCTATTAGCAATTCTGATTTGGAAAGGACAAGTGGAGGCTGAAAGAATGGCAAATGCAACCTGGATATAACTCTTTGATCCAAGGACCCAATTAAATTTGTGGTTTTAAAGTGCATGTGACTCCCAAGTTCAGCTCTAATACTAGATTTATATTATTTCTTGGAATGAAAGTCACTGCAGACAATTTCCAGAGGAGCATAATAATGATCCAGTGAAAAATGAATCCAGCTTTTGATTTTATTTTTTTCCCCAACAGAAATAAGATAGAGAACCAATTTAGTTTTATATTGGCTATTCTTTTAATGTTCAGTAACTTTCCTACCACCAGTGACTTTTTTTTTCCTCGATATCTTCTTTATTAGTACTGCTGTTGCTACGCAGTGTTAGTGTGCATTTGACTTGAGATGGCTAATGCTATAGTACTACTACATTTTTGGTGAGAAAGAAATAGACTATTAATTGAGGGAAAACCTTACTTATCAAACATCACATTCATAAGCCCATTTTTCTTGAATAATTGGTGCTCCTGTGAGCCATGTGTTTCTCTTTTGCATCATACCAAGGTTCTCTGCCTAAAATGATGCTTTAACCTGATCAGTTAAAGCGAAAGAAGGAACTTTAGACAGCAGCAACTGAATGCTCTGTGGCTGAAAACAGCCTTTGTGCTTCTGAATTTATTATTAGAGACACTTAAAACTGTAGGTTTTGGGCTAGCAGTGCTGTATTTGTCTCATTCCTAGTTGTATCATGGGACAGCATTTGTATCCCAAGGAGACCATTATTTAATTCTGATGCTTCTTGGGGTTAGTGGCACCTCTTGCTCTTAATGACTTCTAGGAAAGAGAGTTGAGATGCGCTGAAGATGAAGGCAAGTGTTGTTGTCCTCCTCTTCACTCTACTCTTTCCTGTGGAGCTTGGTAGGGTAGTGTGAGGTTTCTGATCTGTAAAGTGATATAGTTGAGAGCTTTGGGGGAAAACTAAGTTATTCTTAGGGAGAAAATCACTTTAAATTCTGTTTTCCATGGAAAGAAATAAAGGTGGTGTGAGAAGTCTTGCTTCTTTGAAATCGAGCTTTTTTTTCCCCCTATTTTTGCTAACCATCTCCTAAATTTTCTGGAGCACTGGCTGCCTGTAACTTTTATCAAAATGAAATTTTTGCCCAGTAAAGCTATACTTTGCAAATAAGCAAGAATCAGAAGTGCAGATCTGTTCCCTTGCTGTTATCTGTGGACGTGCATGGACGTGAATGAGGCTGTTTTTCAGCTACCTGAGGTTGGAGAAAAACAACTCATTCAACATCTACCTTCCAAGTCCACACAACTGGGGAACATGCAGAGTAAAGCTTTGTCTGGGATGCATCTAGGTAAGTCTCAAAAGCAGGTGCATCTTCGTATTTCCTTTTTAGTTTGAGTATGAATTGCAGCTTTGTTTTCAGCCTTTGGGTGATACCATTTGAATGCTTTCCAAGGTAAAGCTGATGTAGTTGGGAAACAGAAACATATTCACTTTTACTTCTTCCTGGACTCTTTTTTTTGCCTTTTTCCCCACCCCCCCACCCCACTGATTTGAGCTCTCTTCAGAGACAGAGCTGAAGGAAACATATGCGGTAATGTAGTTCCTGGATTATACTGGATTTGTGATAACCATGGGCACAGGGGGATTAATGATGTCAAGAGCAAGTTTCAGCTCGGATGAATGTTAACTGAAGATGAAAATCACCGTAAAGAAAAAGAACTGTTGCCGCAATCAAAAACAAAAACACAAATCAAACAAAGCAAAACAAGCCCCTCTTTTGAAGACTTTGGGAAAGCCCTTCTTGCACAATTTTTTTTTCAGCAAAGCAAAAAGATATCCGTTAATTCCTACATCTCTTCCCCATTTCATGTTAGAGGAGATACCTGGGCTGTGATGAAGGTAATCTTTATGCTTTCTCGGCTATCTGGACTGAATAAAGAACATAACTTTGGTCAGTGTGATCCTCGTTTCTGATCCTGAGAGGAGAGGTGCTTGTTTATGTTCAAAATCAAAAAGCAAACCACCCATCCACTTGAAGTTAGCGATTCACTGAGATCTTAGAACAATGATTTTTCTGTGAGTACCCAACTTGCACCAAATGTGATGCTGATTTCCTGGGTAAACAGGATGGTACATAGATTATTGTATCTCTCAGCATTGCCTAATAGCAGGAGAACTCAACACAGTGGGGGATTAACCCCTAAATCTTTCTCCTCTTTATTATTTTTTCCTCTTCTTTCACTCTAAGACAGTTTTGTAGCTGACCACTTTGCACCTTGAGAGGCTAGTAACGTACCCTGTGGCCTCTCCTCAGATTGAGATTCATTTTTCAATACTGGGCTGTAACTCTTCATCTGCTTTTGTCAGACTTTGTAAAGAACTGCGTTGTGATGTTGATTCTGGTTTAGAGATGAAGTTTCTGTCTGGATGACATATCCCTGGTTATGATGTGTTGAGCTTGCAGAGCTGGTCTGCTGCAAAAAAAATCCAGGACCAGATGAGTTGAAATGGATACTTGAATGAAATCATTATTATTCTCACAGATGCAGAAAAAGTAGACATACAGTAATGGCTTAGACAAAATGCATTGTTTAAAGACCATGTTAAATGAATTCCTCCAGGGGGGCTTGTGTTTTTATGGAGAGTGCTGTCCAAGGAAGAAGGATCTGTTCTGTCTTCGTGCTACAAGGTAATTGAATATGATTCTGAAACTTCAGCCTGCTTCATGTGTTACTGCCCAGGTCAAATACCTGCAAAAATAAATAGTATAATACTCTTTCTATCAAGTTAGACATATTTACAGGCTCTAAATAATATTATACTCTGGAATCAGAGTAGTAGTCCTCTCAACTAAATCATGATTTTTTTTTCCCCAAAGTAAATTTAGGGAATTTTCTTTCTCCTACTCTACTTTAAAATGTAGTCCCACAGAACTTCTAGGCTCTGAAATCAGAACAATCACTTTGCCTGGAGTGATGTTTGCCAAATGGCCTCAGTGTTATCAATACAGAAAGTCACCCACGTTGCTCTTTTTTGTCATTAATCTGTTATCGGTTCTGTGGCTGTGTGTATAAAAGTCTTCTCTATACTGCTGCTTATTGAGAGAAAAAGATATACAACTTGTCTCATTTTGTATATTTATATTCTCAGGAATGCATCTCAGAGGACAAGGTGGAAATTTGCTTTTAAAATGAATCTTTACCTAGGATCATGATTAATAGGAAAAAATGTAACTGCATTTACTTTAAAATCTTTCTTTGATTGAGGAGATCCACAAGCACTACTTTGCTAGAGAGAAACAGATCAGAGAGTCAGAAAATTACACAGTCTCTATTACTGGGAATGCATCCTCTGCATTTCTTGTATTGACAATGTGTTATTTTAAAAGTTTCTTATGAGTTTTCCCCTAGTTTGTGCTTGGAAATCAGTGTGTTGCTGTGTGTAGGTAATGACCAAGAAGCAGAGAACCCTGTTTAATCATTTGGTTATAAACCATTTAACATAATTTAATTCTGGTTTCATGCAAGACACTGAATGTTTCTCTTGTATCCCTGCACACACACATGCGTTGATTGTCAAGTAGAGATGAAAGCTGTCTTTATGTCTAGAATTTGTGATGTGCCTTTTACTTCTTTATTACCAAGATTTAGTTATAAATAAGGTACCAAACTTCCTGTTTGCCATTTTATTTTCTAAATATGGGAACAGGACTATATATAAGTTCAGATTTGTAGTTTTTTTTAATCTGTAAAAGCAATTTTTCCCAAGATCATTTTTCTTTCCAGGGCTCTAATAATATAATAATACATTGTTTTCTGTTACACGAGAGTGCTTATTTTTAATCTCTGCTTTTGCTGTTCAGAATTTGATAGGTACTAAATGAACTATTTGTGCATGAGAGAGGTATGCTCAGCACAGTATTTAAAGGTTTGATGTTGCCTTTAGATTTGAAGGGGATGCAGTTTGAACAGTGGCTGTGTTGCAGCGTACTGTAGCTCTGTCTGGTGTAAGCCATAGTTTTCCTCTGTGAGCTTGATACTCTTGGGTAAGTGGTGTAGCACAGTAGCACAATTGCCTTTTCCCATGCTAGGGTAGTATTCTTTCTACTTTTAACTTAGCTTTAACCAGTCTTAAATCTCTATCCTGACTTCAGTGCAAAGGTACTATATGAATAGGTGCAACAGAGCAGGGTGGGGAAGGTTATAAGTACTGTCCTCAGCATGGTGGAATTTCACTAAGATGGTTGAATCATCACAAGAGTAAGAGTTTGAGGTTCAAAAGGTGATAAGTTTTGTAGGCCTGGTTTAAAAAAAGCCAGTGCTAACACAGGATTCTCTTTTAACTGATGGAGAGGAAGGCCTTGTCCCATTAAGTATTTCCTGACTGTTTTCTCCCCTCACTGATTGCCAGTGATACTCATGAAAAGACACAAGGCTAGGTTGCGAATATATTTTTTTTTTCCCCCTCCCCCTACGGGCTCTTGAAAGAGTATGGTATCCAACTCCTGTTCAAACCTCAGTGGAAATTGGCTGTCTGATTTCCATTCCAACACAATACATCATGAATATTAAAACTGCTAAAATATGCAGCTGTGTATGCATTTCTGCAAGTACTACAACTCTTGTAAAAGCAAAGCAGGCAGAGCTCTAAACATTTGCAGAGCTCTAAACAAAATACCTTCCGTCCTTAGGAGATGTTTCAGAGCACAGGTATTGCAAACAGGTGTGGGCAAGGGTTCACCTGCTTGATGTTGCTGCCAGTGCCAGCATCACCAGCAGCAGCCTTCAGGCATGCAGAGGAGGAGATGTTTTGGCAGCGGCTGCATAGCTTTCAGTAGAACCAGTTTGGAAAAACTTGATTCCTTTTTGAGTAAAGAAGCAGCAGAAGCTTGGGTATTCATAACCACTAAGGGCCTCTGTGCTCATTTTGGGTGGTAAGTCACATTTGAGCCAAACATAGAAACCCAGTGGTTTCCATAGAAGTGCCTATGGAGTGAGATGCCACACAAGTAGCCCATGCAAAATGTGGCCTTCATTGCTAAGAAAGAAACTAGGACCAAATGCTAAATTTTTAATTTTCTACATTCATCTGTTAGTAAACAAAAATATAGCCAAGGAAATTTCTATTTCTTCCTTTGAAATCTCTGCTTTTACAACTGTTTTTTCATACAGTAGAGCAAAGCTTAAAGACAACAAAAACAGTTTTATTGTAAAACAGTGTTTTCCTATTTAGCTTTCAGAAAGCAAGACCGAAATAAATAGTTGTGCAGGCAAGGGATGATTTGTAAGCAGTATTAGAATGAAGATAATAAAGAATGACATTTCACTAGAAGAACTGAGTTTAGTTGCATCAATCTTAATGCAGCGTTACCTTTTCTGCATTTATGAAAGTAAAGGAATAAAGTGATTGTTCCTGTAAAACTTAAATATTGTAATGTAGACAGCTGCCAGCAGAATCCAGTCTTCATTAAGGAAACAGCTTTCAGTATTAGAGGAAAATCTTAATTAAAAAAATAATTTATTGCATCTTTGTTCTTCTTGGTCTTGGGGAATTGCTAAGTTACTGCTTACGAAACACAGGGCATATGAATAGTACAGCTTTACAATAGGAAATGTGTTCAGGGAAAATCATTGGATTCCAGAATCACTGTTACTGAATGTTGATTTAATATATGAATGTTCTCCCATCCGTTGTCTCTGAAATCCTATTGTTCTATTTCGTAAACTTTTTGGAGAAGATGATCTTATTCTGAGCTCATGAAGGAAGCAAATTTTAGGTCTGCAACTGTCAGAGCTGCAAGGAAAAAATCAAGGTGTTTTTGAGAGGAGGGGAAAAATCACCAATAGGTATGCAAGTTAGAAGTGAAACTTGAACATACCGCATCTCAAATTCAGTTCGGACTAGGGTCCATCCAGCTCAAGTGATAGGTGGAAGCCGTAGTCAAAAACAGCTGAGAAGAAATCTTAAGAACTTTATCTAAGCACATTGTGAAAGTATAAATACACTGGATATAGTAAAGTAAGAAAGTATGATTTTAGGATATATTTGTAAGTAGTAGATAAATGAGATTATTCAATAGCTGGTATGAAACAACCATTAGTAGTCAGTAACTATGTGTAGCCATGAAACTACCATCTTAAAACCACCTAGCAGTGTAATTTGATCAAGAGGTCAAAATTTTCTGCACTGTATGTGCTCATTTGATTTAATTAAAGTTGTGATACAATATCATAATACTTGAATTTAGGCTGGGAACTTTTCTTTTTTATTGAAAAAAACATAAAGAATATCCTATTGATCCGATAAAGTAAACTTGGATGTTATTTTCAATCAATAGCTTTTAAAGAATCTTTTTATCAATTCTTGGGGAAAATAAAAGTAACTGTTTAGTAATTTATATTGTTTCCTGTGTTTTTAGGGCCAAATTTTCCTTTCCTGAGATTTCCTTGTAGAAGAAAAGTAGTTAAGAGGGGATGACAACTTTTCTGTGCGTTTCCGCAGCAGGAACAGAACGCCTGCTGTACCCTGTTGTGGTCTTTCCACTGCCTTCAAAGGGATTTGGATCAGACCCATAAATCTTTGTTCGTTTCTGTAGGCTATTTAAAGGCCTTGCTGCAGAATCAGGTTTCTTCCATTCCTATTCAATTCATAGGATTCACGGTATTTGACTGAAGAAAATGTTCAGCGATAGCTTCTGGCAAAATCGCTCAATAGGGGGTCATTGTCTGCCTCTCATTATCAGAGAGGGCAGGGGAGAAGGAGTTGTGAGCATCAGCCGTGGTACCCAGAGAAAAGCTGTTTACACCTTCTCTGTGTTTGTGGAAGGCAGGCCTGGCCCCAAACCAGGAGCCCCCGTGCCTGTTAGAGGTATGTTTCTCCCCATCACCACCTCTTCCCTGTGGCCTGGTCTCTCCAGGACAAGCAGCATTGCATTAGGCACGGCTAGGCCGCTCGGGTCAAAGGACAGGATGACCCAGCACCCAGGGCCATTTTCCATCTCTTGGGAGTTCTTTCCTCATCTGTGCCTCACTCTTCCTCCCTGTGTTCCCTCAGTAATGAGATGTCGTTGTGTGAGAGCAAAGGAATCTGACCCTATTCATACTGGCTTGTTTTTTCTCTCCTTTTGCTAACGCGCGCGGCAAGTGAGAGAGAAAGATGACTTTGCCATTGCGCGCATGGTTTTAAAATGGTTCAATAAAATTCCTCCTCGATTCTAAAAATACATTACTTGCCCTTTGTGACTGTCTTTAACTGTGACTCTCGTCTGGGCTTCAAAGTACGAAGAGATAGATTTTCAAAATTGGAGGTGCCCAACTGCGGCATACCTCATGTCGGCCAATACCTAATGACAATTAATACCTTGTGCAGCAGGTGTATTAGATACAGCTGCCCAGAGATACCACGGGGGGCGGAGATGTATATGTTTAGGATTTAAGAAATGCATTAGTGCATGGCCCAGTTGTCAGCATCTGGCTTTAATTCTGTAGGAACTGTTCTGCTATCCTCATAAAGGGGAACTAAAGAGAGAATGGAGTTCATATTAAAAGCTGACTTTAGGTTGGCTGCAGAGTGGAAGAAATATCCATGTGTTTTTAATAGAATGTAAGGGAAATATGACTAAAGGTATTTCAGATGACCGTACCGCTGTACATCTGCCTTTCCCACTAGCCCCACCAAACAATAATTAGGAAGGATTCAGTTTGGAGTAAATGGGATTTACCCCACAAGAACTGGGGGGAGGAAGGGGTTGGAGGGAATATTTTTTGCCTACTGTAACACTTCCTCTCATCACCTTCAATTATCTCTTTTGTAGGGGTACAGCAGTGAGAAAGGATTTTTCCTTACATTAAAATAGGAATCTCTAACTCTTCACTCCTACTGATATTTCATCCTGTGAGCTTTTATTTCTGACGGTCAGTGGCGATGTCGTACAGTTCAAGGTTATTTTGTGAGAACTGCCTTAAAACACCGGTCGGTGCTGTGCAGAACTGTTGTGAACACATATGGTTTTGGTTATATATCACATAGCTGAAGTTATAATGGGGTTTAACCACAAATAAATGAAGACTTCTGTGGTCTCTTGTAATTTGTGAATTTGTCTAATCGGTGTTGCAAACATCTTACTCTTGATGGAGACTACCAGTGCACTTTAGTGAAAGATTACTGGCCTTATAAAAATAAACTTTTTTTTTTCTTCCAAATATTTAACAATTTGGATATCCACTGGGTAGGGTATTTTTTTTGCTAATTTGTTTTGTGGTTTTTAAAACATGAAGTGACATGGGTGCAGGGGACTGTTCGTATAGCCTCATTGTATAAGCAGTTATATTGGAAAGGAACATTATGTTCTCTGATGTACTCAATTCGGGGAAAAGTTTCAAGATAGTGTGTGGGTGATAAGTGTGCAAATCACATATTTGTTTACAGGATTATAAAAGCTGAATGAGAAATGAATTCAGTATGGTGTGTTGCTTTTTCATTTGTGTCTCTTGAAGCGTTGGTCTGTAATATCAGACGGCACAAAATCAGCATTGCTAAACTAATTCTGAAGTTGTTGGGTTTTGTAGTGGAACAGACATAGAAAACGCACGTACAGTGACTCACTGGAAGGAGTAGGAGCCTTTGTGCTCCAAATGTGAATTTAATTTTTGCAGTTATGGGTAATATACAAGCTGGAGAGACATAGTCTTTTTAAATGCCTTTTTGATCAAGAATGTGAAGTGCCACAATACTTGTTTCCTTCCTATAATTGCTCTTCTTGCATATCAAATAAATACATCCTGTCAGATTTCTTTTCATTTGTGTGGTGTCCTCTCCCGTGAAGTCCATGTGAGTTTAGGTACATTACTGGAATGGCGCTGTGGTAAAAGAGGGAGAACCAAACTCAGTCTCCCTGACTGCTAGGTTTGACTTGAAATCCCTTGATGGTGAACTGGATGCTGAACTGGAGCTTGAGTTCCCTTGACTGTTTTCCTTCCTGGCTGTATTGTTACCAAATACTTCAGCAAAGCGTGTGTTTGTGCAGGTTGCATGTTCCTTGCTGATGCATGGAAATAATGATGCTGTTTAGCCAGTGCACACAAATAATCACCAACAGGCTTTGTCTGGGCTGGATGCAGAGACAGAAGTTCTTGCCATCCTTGTGTCCCCACCAGGGAGATGAGGGCTTCCTAATCCTGACTGACTCACACCTTGGACTAATTGCAAAGGGATGACTAAAAAGCCATGCTGGGTAGGATCAGCTTGGTCCTCACCACCCGTGAGAGTGTTTGGTTTGAAATTCTGCAGTAATACAGGGATATCCTTAAATAGTACTGGTGAGCCTTATAAAATAAGGATTTGTTTAGTCTCTCATTGTTCTTAGGAATCCACAATTATAGCGCTGGTTTGTACATGAATGTATGTTATTAAACCATTTAAAAAAAAAAAAGCATAATGCTTGGAGAGTGGTGTTTTGCAAAGTTGGAACTTGGCATTATAAACTCATTCTTTAGCATTTAAGTGAAACGTGGGGATAGCATGGAAGTCTCTTGGAAGTTAACTCCTCGTGGTCCCTCTTCAAGCAAGTCAACAAAGTCATGGGTTGCCCTTCTGCCTCTCTTTCCTTCTGTGGTAACTAAGTAATAAAATTTTTAAAGCAAGAAAATAAAATCCTTGAGACACCCCTTTGAGCCTATCCATCCATCCACCCACAAGTCCCTGCACAGTGTCAAACACAAACTCCTAATAGATCCACTTTATGTTGAAGTTTGCAGGCACCTCATAAATGTTAAGTCTGAGCCAATATGAAGTCCTCTATCTCTTGGGATCAATGAGCACTCCAAGGAAAAAGTAGTGAAGAAAAGAAGCCCAAGCTACTTTCTTTTTAAAGCTTGCCTCATACACTTAATATTTTGAAAATTTATAATCAGCAACTTTTTCATTTAAATTCAAGGTAAATTTTCTAGTAAGTTGTGTTGCTTTTAGAAAAATATCCTAATCTGAATGGAAGGGAGTCTGATCCCCTAAAATGATTATATGTGAGGTACACATTGGATTCTTTGACTTTTGCTTTTAATTTTTGAGATATCAAGGTATATTTGCTTCATGTCCTCAGAATTTTATGTACCATGCGAGGACTGGAAGTATGCTTTCAGGAAGTGAAGGCTGTCATTCTTTGTGATCATTTGTTTTCAGGAGCTGGGGTTTTAAATGAAACATCAAATAAGAAAAAATCAGAGGAATTGTCAATGTTGTCATTACTTGAGTGCAGTTCAGATCAGCAGTGTTGAAAAGTTGTAATCTGATGGTTATGAGATGGCCTGTGACACAGAGCAGTTGTCTCAAAGACAGGTGCGTATTAGGTTGATCTAACAAAATTGCTACCTGCAGAAAGATGGGCAGAGCTGTGCTTGCTGTCCTCATATTAACTTCACCTGCCATGAGGCTAGGAGATCCTGCCAATTGTTGAGGGTAAGAAATACTGAGCTATTGCTGTGGGGAGAAGGGTCTATACATACTGAAGCCAAGCTAATCATTCTCCTGGATTTTAGCTTTGTTACAAATTAAGACTACATGCAATTGTGCCATTGCTAGAATCTTCTTCAGAGGCTTTGTTCCCTTTTTGTCCTGTTGTACTAATTCTGTCGGAGATTCCTGCTGTTTTTTTTTTTAAAGCATTGGTTGGAAGTAACAAATTTGACCTGCTGGTGTGAGTCAGAAGTAGTTCTGGTGCATGCTTAGGCAGAAGGATGTCTAGCACTTGGCTGAAGCTGACTCGACAGAAGAGCTTTTGATTCCCGGGCAAGTACACTGAGACCTGGCACCCGCCTCCGAGGGCAGCTGGGGTCAGTGTTACCACACACATACGCACAGATTGTTCCTCTCCCATAACACAAGGATCCTGGCAGTCTGTTCAAAGCTTACTGATTTGTGCTTTTAATTGGTGAATATACCCCCGGATGTGAAGGCTCCTAAGCCCCTTTCCTGTTGTAGGTGAGTGCCTCATGAAAGCACAGGGAGCATAACTAATCCTCATTGAAGTAACGCACGGGGGGTGAATATCATCTCAAACCCTGCAGTCAGCCTGGCAGAATCGTTGAATCTGAACTCGAAATGTAGGCGATTCAGTCCAGAGCTTCCATCAAAGAACTGCTCTTTTGGCCTCTTGTGGTCTTCTGTTTTCAAAGATGTTCCTGTTTAAATGTGCCTTGACCGTGTACAGCTGACCTGCGAGGAGCAGGAAATAATCAGAAAATGTGGAGCTGTTCTGTTATGCTTTATTTCAAAGCACTGACCTGTGCAGGATGCCATCTAAATGTCTCTGACCACCTTCTGTCCTCTGAGCCTTGCATGGCCCATCTTTTGTCATGAGGCTCTGTAAGTGAGAACAGAGAGGTGGTTTGCAAATCTTTTGCCCTTTTAATATCTGCTTGAACACATCTAAAACAAATCAAGGGAATAATATTTGTGTAGCATGGCCATGAAATCATTAGCAAGCTGGCTGGCAAATTAGAATTTTTTTTTAAAGGGAAATGTAATTAAATAATGACATAGTTGTAGTGCATTTTCATATCCTTCTAGACAAGTGTTCGTTATGAGGTTGGGTAAATATTAGATATTTATCACACAGGATGTTAAATATTTAAATTTTCCTGTAACAAATATATATTCCTATCTGGTAGGCTGCTGCTCAATATTGAATTAGAAGGGCAAGTTTTTCTTAGGTTGTTTTCTTGCATTGGTGTCAACCTGTAATGCACAAGCATTGAACTCATTGAAAGTAAGATTTTGCCATTGTAATTTCACAGTTAAGTGGCAACTCCAGGCATTACGGTTTTTGTTTCACAAGTGTCTTGTAACAGCCTGGTCCTGAAGAGTCCAGTCAGTGGCAACCAGCACCCGCAGTGGGTACTATGGGATAAAGGTACAGAAACTGTTCTGTTGGCTTTCATGGGATATCTTGCATACATTGAGCATTTGATGCAATGACTTTTTTGGAGCAGGTTGTAAATCGAGAGTGCTCTGTGATCTCTTAGGCCCAAATAGCTATGGTCTTTCTTGTAGGTATCTGTACCTCCCAACTGCCACAACGGTATGTGGCAAGCTTATACAGTGAGTACTTGGATAAAAGATGGGTCCAGCTCCAGGCTGGGAGTAAATTCTGCTTGGGTAAATTTTGTAATGCTCCATATGTAACACAAATGGACAGAAAACACATCGCCCTGTCATCATTTTCTAGTCTCTAGGGAAGAAACTGCAGGTGGTTCCCGCAGTTCTTAACTAGGATGCAGTTGGTCCAGGAGAGATGGAGTTATCACATTGCTTCTTAATTAGCAGATCTTGGTAGAAATTTAGATCTGGAGTCTTGTGACTACAAGTGTTCTCAGGACAGCAAAAGACTGAAGGCAGAAGGAAATTTATTATTAGACCTTGTGTCTGGCTTGTAACTGTGCCACCAGCTGGACGGGAGTTTGAGGTGTGCAGCGTAAGAAATGGCTTATGCTGAAACTAGACTGGAAAAGCAGAATTAATTGTCACATGTGATGCCTTCCACAAAGGAATTCTCATGTTGTCTTCCTGTTATCTTCTAATTTATTTCGGAAGACATACACCAGCTATTTGTAATTTTGAATGCATTAGGAAGCAGTCAAAATAGTGACAGCTAGGTCAGAAAAACAGATGCATTCCTCCATCGTAATTGTACATGATAATCCTCTCCATTGTTGTTATTTTAAAGGGAATTATTCTGATTTTTAAATTAGTCTTTGATTTGTCTTCTGTGTAAGAACCATTGTCGAGTTTTCTTTGCCTTAGAGTTGACAAAACCACACTGTTTGTCATTCAGTCATTTAGTATCAACCTAGGCAAGTGCAGTGCTGTTCTGCAGCAGAACTGTATAAATCAAAAACTAATATTTGCTACTACTACCTTTTTAAAAGTTGCTGACATCCTAGAGGGATGCTAAATGAGCCTTATTGATGTTTCATTCTAATTAAATACAAGGTAAATGCTTTGTAATTGCACCTTTCATTAAAATGTGAATGTGTGATTTGCAAGCTTCCCAGTGCTGCCCTTTAAAAAATCATTGGAAAATATTTTGGTCTAGTGGCAGTAAGTCACTATAGCTTAGCAGTGTGTAAGTAACTTAATAAGCTGCTGGCATTTGTTTTGGAGAAATTATCCTTCATATGCGAAGCTGTCTGACTGCTTGCCTATATAATTCTTCTTCATGTGAAATAGTATGATAAGGTTCTCGGTATCAAATTGAATGCTTTACCATAACTGGCACTTGGCATCTTTGTGCGTAGACTGGAATAGTTTCACAGTAGAGCTATTGCTTTGTGACAAACACGATGATTTCCTAATGTCCAGAATTCTCATTTAAAAGGTAGACCACCTACTTCTGCTGCTGGTGTAGGTCTGAGGAACTGCATGGTGCGTGATGGAGTTGGGTACCCCCGTTGTTTTTGGCATTGTTGAAATGGATAGGTGTTGAAATTGTCCTGTCAGTACTCTAGGTGTGCTCATGCCTCCTATGAAAGCCAAAACATTCCACGTTGTGAGAGAAGATGGGAAAAATTTACATTCTTGCCTGCTTGATATTAGGAACCGTATTAACGGTTTAGACTATTGTGTTATGAGAGCATCGATTTCATCTGTTACAATGATTCCTTTTAATGAAATTGTTCAAGGCTCAGTTCACCACAGAGGAGAGGCTGCTCTCTGCATTATTGAAGCCAAGTTAAGGTCACGGATCTTGGCTCTTCCATCATGAGAATCGTTCAATAGAAAACATGGATGGGCCAGAGAACAATTTCCAGCTAATTCCATGATTGCTTTGAAAGCAGTGGTGAAAAGCACAGGAGTTAATGAGTCTCTCCATTACTTACTCCGTTCCACCTAACTCAGCAAACCAAATAATAAAAATAAAATAAAAAAAATTTAACTGAAGCTTTTTTTTTTACCTGTCCCCAGAATAGATGTTTCAGCTGATAAGGAGGCCTGCCTCTAGTGAGAGGATAGATCAAATGGTTGAAAGTCTGACTTTCCTGCTTTCTGTTCTCCTGTCTCTGTGGCCTTGAGGAAGTCACTTCATCTTTACTTCAAACTTCTCATTTGAACAGATAACGTTTTCCCACTTTGTGAAGCTTCTGACTTTGCAGTCTTTGAGCTGCCAGAGAAAGTGCAAGTGCAATTTACCTACAAAGTATTCCTGTTGGCCAGCACAATTAAAGCACAATGTTTCCTGTTCCTTAATCATCTACTTGTTATATGCTTTAAAGAAGGAAAAAAAAAAAAAGTCTAGGTCGTCTTTATTTTTTCCTACAGTGTGTCTAGCATACAGTCCTCTAAAAAGAAAGTTGGGCAATCAGAGAAGAACTATATAAATGTGAGAGTTACCATGAAAGCCAGTATTCGAACTGTTAAGGAAATAATTGTCATCACACTTATGTGTATCTGTGTATTGAACTGAAAGTGTGTTGCTGTATACAATGTAATAACAAAACATCTTGTGTACATAGTTATATGTATGTGTATAAATGTATAATGTAATATAATCAGTATCTATAACAACTATATGTAAAATATGTGAGTATGCATGTGCTTGTGTTCTAATATGTAGAAAAAATTTACTACCTAGGATAATAATTGCATAGGTATGATAACATATTTCATGCTCAGGATGCCCTTGAGCAACACTTTCCACTTCAAAGGCATTTGAATAGGTTACTGCCCCATAAGTATCTTTATGGTGGCAAAATCAGAAAGCCTGTCTTTTAGGGCATAGTTTTGTGCATTCCCTAGATAGCACTGATAGAAAGCTAATTTCCTTGTTTTCATGTAAACAAGGCAAGCTGCAATTCACTGTGTTTTGTCTGGCACAGAAGAAACAAATGATAGTAATAATACCTACCTCTTTTCCAGCACATCTCAAACCATTTGGTCTAACTATGAGTCAGATGCTATCAGAAACTACCCATTCCTTATGTGTAATCATGGCATAAGTCTTGAACGCTCCCCAGGTCTTGGAGTTACACTGTGTCCAAGAGTGAAAACAGAGATACCCAACAGTTAGGGCTTGTGTAACATGGAAAAGACAGGAAACTAGAGTCATAGAATACTAAATGGTTTGGGCTGGAAAGAGCTTTGAAGATGACCTCATTCCAACCCTCCTCCTGGGGTCAGGGGCACTTCACCATTCACCAGGTTGCCCAAAGCCTCATCCAGCCCAGCTTGGCCTTTGAACACCTCCAGGGATGGGGCATCCACAGTGCAACAGGTGCAGTCTCATGAGAACAGAGCAGAGGGGGAAAATCACTTCCCTTGCCCTGCTGGCCACCCTTGTTTTGGTGCAGGAGGATCTGAGGCTGCAAGTGCACAATGCCAAGTCCTCCTCATGGCTGCTCTTAGTCCATTTTCTGCCTAGCCTGTATTTGTGCTTGGGATTGCCCTGACCTAGGTGCAAGATCTTGCCCTTGGCTGTGTTGAAAAATAATTCAGGATTATATGCTTTGAGAAACATGCTTTCAGCAGATGCAGTTCATTCACAAACACACCTGTGTTGAGTTCTCACCTTATTACAATACAGGCATCAGGGGAGTTTAAAGATCTCTTTATGCATAGCTCACCTGGGCTTTGCTCCTGACTCCAATCTCCAGTCCCAGCCTGGCAGGATGGACTGGGGAGCTGTTCAGGCTCAACGGTTGCTGGAACTCAAGTGGGCTTCTCTGACGGTAACCTCATCTGCCGTTCTCTGAGTGTGCTGCTTCAACAATTGCTTGCTGTTTCCTTGTAATTTGTCCATCTGATATGCCTCGATGTGAAAAGGGTCTCTACAAAAAATTCCGCTGGGAGGTATACCAAAATATCAGGAAAACCTCAAAAAGGAAATCTGCATTTTTAAACTGATTTATGCACCAATCCAAGGATTTGAAAGGATTATTTCACCCTTGAAGACACTTCACTTTCAGGAGCATGCATCTTTTAACAGTTGCGTGGGGACAACTGGAAGGAAAAAAGTTGAGAGGGAACACTACTGGACTCAATATTGTATCTTAACTGCAGTGTTACTGTTGTGAATGTGATTTCTTATCTCCTTATCTGGTCTCTCTAAGTGATGTATGACTTCTGCATAGGCTGCTCGGCATCTTTTTCCGTGCTGCTTCCAGCCTCAGAGATGCAAAGAGCTCAGCTCTGCAAGGAGGGGCTGATGGGATGAGATGCGTGTCCTGCAAATCTTTTTCACTGATAGTGGGCATTCATTTGGGTCAAGATTTAAGGCTAAGACTAGAGTACATGGATTCATGATTACTGAGTGCTCCTTAGAAATAACTCAAGTGCAGCGTGGAGAAAATAAAGCTTTGTCAGTCCTCTCCTCTCCTGACATTTGGGTTGAAGTAGGGCAAAAAGACTAGAACTTTGAGGACTGCCCTACAGTTGCCTGGCTTTGCATTCCTATGTTTGGCCCTGTCTAAAATATCAGAGAATGAGCCACGTGAATAAGCAGGATAATATATTTTGCAGAACTTAAAGGCAACAAAATATTCAGTTCCTGGTGCGTGGCCGTAAAGAGGAATGGAGTCAGTATGCATGCTTTTAATCAGAGTTTCTGAACTGCAAGAAATGGTTTACTGCTCATCATTTTTTTAAGAAAGGTACTCTACCTAATACTTGTTTTCATTATACCACAGTCTGTCAACCAACACTAAAGCACACCAAAACACTTTCTACATAATAACAGAGATATACTTTGAGGTATGTGTATATTTTCATCTGAAGGATGTTGAGGCCCTGGAGCATGCCCAGAGAAGGGCTACAAAGCTGGTGAAGGGCCTGGAGCACAAGTCCTGTGAGAAGTGGCTGAGGGAACTGGGGTTGTTTAGTCTGGAGAAGAGGAGGCTCAGGGGAGACCTTATTGCTCTCTACAACTACCTGAAAGGAAGATGTGGGAAGCTGGGGGTTGGCCTCTTCTTGGAGATAACTTGTGACAGGACCAGAGAGAATGGCCTCAAGTTGCACCAGGGGAGGTTCAGGTTGGAAATGGGGAGACATTTCTTCTCAGAAAGAGCAGTCAGGCACTGGGACGGGTTGCCCAGGGAGGTGGTGGAGTCACCGTCCCTGGGGGTGTTCAAGGAAAGGTTGGACGTGGTGCTTAGGGACATGGTTAGTGGGTGACGTTGGTGGTAGGGGGTGGTCAGATCAGATGATCTTGGAGGTCTTTTCTGACTTTTATGATTCTATGAATTTTGCTATTAAATATATAATGAATGTTTTGCTTGGTATTGCTAAAAAATTATGATAAAGATGACTGCATTTGTGCTTGTCCTCACCATTCATAATTGACTGATCTAATAGCGGTAACAAGTCTTACACCCCAGTTCCTGGAAGAGACACCTCCCAGCAGTGCTGAACTCCCATTGCTCCCTCTAATTAGAAGAGCACCTAGAAGATGCTCGGGTTGGCTAACCTGGGTTCCAAGTGTGCTGTGGCCTTAGTCCTTCTAGAGTATACCGTAAATAAATAAGTGAGACTCCGAATAACGTGGATATCTACTTCACAGAGAGCTTTTTCTTTTTTAATTTATGACTTGTATGGCATTGGTCTACGTTTCATAATGTCAAATTCTCTGAGGAGGAAAATAATAGGAAAACGAAACAAAAAAAAATTAACCAGTGATAATGACAAATGACCAAAAAAAAAAAGCTTAGGAACAAGTGATGTGTGCATGATGATAGAAAAATCATCTATTTCAGTAGAATTTTACAGTGTGTAAATACATTGATAGTTGCTTTGTTAAAAGCTAGTAAGTGTAACTCATTCAATTAAGCTCTTACGTATATGCTTGTATATGCATGTGTGGAGATATGGTGGGAGCATAAAATGCAGTAATTCACAGTGTGAATCTGCACGTATGCAGATTTAGGACAGGACAACCACAGTTCATCTGAAACCAGTTATAGAAATCTGTTTTTTTTTTTTTTTTTTTTAAATCAGATTTCTCAGGTCCTGTTATTAAAACCTACTTCCAGGTGCTAGCACGTGACCACTTGAGTTTATTATTATTGTTGTTTATTTACATAAATGTTGTGGCATGCAAAGAGACTTGGAGAAAGATTTTTGAGGTAGAAACTAATTTCTAATGAAATTGGCTCTATTTTCTTTTCCTTGTTTAGAAATATGTTTCAATTTGTCAACTTGTCCTCTGTTTCTGTTGCTCATAAAGAGTGGGAAAGGGCGCACCTTTTTGTAAGTGTATAGATAAACTTACATTGTAAGTGTATAGTTATACTTACAGTATTACATTGCCTTATGGAGTCCTAAATTTTAATTAGCAACATACATATTTTTAAAATAGTCAACTATTTTAATTTTCCTGTAGTAGATAAATATTTAGTTCTTCCTAAATACATGAAGAGGTATGTATGGGGCATGGAATTAGATGAATGTGACTTATATGGTCATCAACGACAAAGTTTTTGAGGTTAAAAACCTGATTTATTGAAACTATCCTGCACTGAATAAACTGTTTAATGATGCATACATTTAATTCCCTTTTTCAATCTTGTACTTATTGGTTTTGCTGTGCTAGCCTGTTATGCTCTCAGCAATGCTGCTTGCTCATTGTGCTTTTCTGGTGTTCTTCCACCAGCTCTAAAAATCATACAGTTCATCCAAAACTGTAATTAGGAAAGAAAAGGCTGTGATCAGCATTACTTGAACATGGAATGTTAAAATTAGAAATGGCATGAAAGTCTCCTGATTCATCATATCAGGTGGCTTTTTTCTCCTGCTGTTGAGGGCAGGGGGGAATTATACCCCTCTTTATTTCATTGTCCAGTCTGGCCAAGTCCAGCATTTGTATATGAAGGACATTTCAAAGAAGAAACTAGTCCTGAAAATTACTGCAGGGGAAAAGAAAAGGGGAATAAAGGCCAATGGAACTTTGCAGAAAAGAAAGGCAAAATGGAAATGGAAGGAATATGTAGGCTGCTGCTGGAGTTTGTTCTGCAAAAGTAAGATGTGATAGAAGGTCATGGAGAGAAAAGTGGTTTCATGACATAAAAAGCAAGAGTTGTGTTCTGTGAGTTGGGATCATTAGCTGAGTGAAACAGACGTGACCAGAACTGCTTGATTTAAACCAGGATTGGACCTCTCCTTTGAATTTACTTCTCTAATCTCAAGGAGGAAAATTATTTTCTATCACTGGGAAAAAAAAAAAAAAAGCCAAACAAACCAGAAATCTAACTATTTTGTGGGGAAAGTCAAAAGGCTTTTTAATATTTTGCTGGCAAACACTTTAGCAATGTTTGTAAACCATATATAGATTCTTGAGTCATGTTTCTTAAATAATTGCTAGGCACAATTTTAGTCTACAAGAACTTATAAAAAGATATCATAAAGTTGGAATAAGGATGAATTCCTTACAGATGAAGTTGCCAAAATAATGCTTAGTCCATTTTACTGTATGCATTTAAATTATTTTTTTCTTTAGAACCTTACCATAAAGCACAACATAACATCGTTCATAAAATAATGTTGTTTGATACTGTTAGCAGTAATATTAATGTAGGAAGTATGTTCCAAAAGAGCCCAGACCTCTAGCAGACAGACTTTATCTGTGTGTTACTTTGAATGTGTAATGCTTTGACTTCATTATTAGCTGGCTGATGATACTGATGTTCTCAAAGTGCTAAATAGATTCAATGCATTACAAAACATGTTCCTGTGGGATATTCAAAGGACTTAAATCCAGCCTTGATTATTGTTTTCACTGCTTAGTCTATGAATGAAAATAGAAGCTGAAAATTTGCATAAAAGTTGTGGAAATCCCTAGAGTTTGACCTCATCTATAATTGCTTTCTCCCTTCGAGTTGCCCAGTGCCATTCAGGTGCTAGCTGATTTTACATACTAACATTGTCATGCATTAGGCATTATTACTGTTATAGTAAATCAGAAATTTGGTGACAAAAATGAGCTACCTCTTGCTTTACATACCCCAAATGCTTGGTAGTTTCAGCAAGAGAACTGCTTTCTGTACTGGTTGTCCTTTCTGTGAGAGAGACTTAATTCTTAAGCAGCTGGAACATGGAGCAAAACAGTGCAGTAGCAGCTGGAAATTAGTTTCAAGCTCAAACGAAGTGGAGCTGCTTGTGTGGCTGCAAGTGCCATACTCTGTACATAGGGTTTTCCCACTGCCCTGGGAGCTTCCAACATCACCTGCCTGCTGGCAGCCCAGGCAGGCCAGGGCGAATCCATCAGGAATCCTGCACATAGCAGGAATTACCTCGAGGAGTGCTCTGTCGGGAATGCAGATGGAGACCAGGAGAATACTTAACTAATATGGACACTTTAAGGCGTTTAGGAAGCAACGTTTTTATAAGTCAGCTTTCTTATGATCCAGGATAGAGTCTAACCAATAAAGCTGTCTCCCTGTTTTGTCTTCCTTTAGGATAGATTGTATACATTGTATTTCCAAAAGCTAGTAATGAACGAAGATTCATGATTGTCCTGCTTTCTTTCCCCTCCTTGCTTCTCACCACCTGTCCCACCAAATAAAAAAAGCTTCTGAGGGGGAGTTTCAATAAATACAATGAGAAGAGCTGACCTTGAGATAATCGCCTTTCCTGTATGAGCCGCCAATCATTGTTTTATATTCAGTGTCACAAATGCTGGTTTTGGTGTAAATACTGGAGCTTGGCGTATTGGTCAGATCTAGTACTGTACCCCTGCCCTCACATCAGTAACTCTTGGTGTGTCTCAGGACATCTCACTGGGTACTGGTGAATCGTTTGAGTAATGTCAGCATTGCATGGGGGCAGTAACAGTGACAGCATCAAATATAGGAGGGAGTGTTGTGCCTTTTCCTTCTGCTCTCCATTGGTTGATCTTTGTGCTTTATTTTCTTGGCATCAGCTGTAGTTCTTTTGCTTGTGCTTCTTGCCTTCTCTCCTCTGGATTGAATAGCATGTGTGGCTGGCTCATGCTAAACAGGGTTTGGCCCAGAGGAGACGTGCTCCTGCTCCTCTCAGGTCTCTGCTCTCTCTTGTTTCCTTCTGACGCTGAAGGACAGATAGGCCAGCCCCATACCAGCAATGTGCAAAGTATGTTCACCTCCCAGCTTCTAGTAGGAGATGTTTGTTGCAAGGAGAGCTCCAGAGGTCTGACATGTTTCAAGCTGCTTCCTACGTTGCTCCTGGCCACTTCTGTGTAAGGAAGCTGAAATGACCTCCTGGGCTAGGCCAGGGCCCCGCACATCTTGCCGTGCCCCCTCTGATGGTGGGATATTCCTCATGTGTTGCTCCAGCATCCAGGGCTGTTACGTTTGGCATGAGATGGGGGATATCTCTGCTCACTGCTTTCAGTATGTGCCTAGGGATCTGGTGGCTGAGAGTTTCTGACCCTTTCCTCAGCCCGCTCAGGCTGCCTTCCTCCACGGCCTTTGGTGGCAGCAGATGCCAGGGGCTTGTCCCTGTAGTGTGAAGTTCTATCCTTTACACACTTCAAACTGATCATTTGGTATTTTCAACTGTAGTCTGCTAGCTTGTGGCATGACGGGGCTTGGGGAGGAACAGTTGTGCATTCCCCTTGTCCACTGCATGCATAATTTTTGCAAACCTCTCCCTTAATACCACCCACCACCAGCCAGCCATCTCCTCAACAGGTTCAAGTGTCACAGCCTTTTTAGCCTCTCATCATAAGGAGCAAGCTGCTCAGCCAAACGTTAGGCAAAAAAACCTGACTAAGGCTGTATTGTTTGAAAATGGCTGTGCAAAATTAGGCATCCCAAACTCTGCTCCTGAGGGACTCAAATGAGCGGCCTGCTTCTCAGACCCAGTAGTTCCTCTGCGGTGATTAGAAACTGCTGACTCTTCAGCAATTTGGAAAATTAGGCCAAGGCTTTAGTTGCCCGAGGGTGGTATTTTCAGAAGTGTATGGGTTAGGGCAGTGCACAGTGTTTGTAAGCACCTCACCGCAGTGGCAGATTGAAGGGTGTAACCTTAACTATCCTTTTAAGAGAAGTGTTAGCTTTTGTATTTGGTTGCACAGAGAGGCAAACGGGATTTATGGAAGCCAAAGGGAGAAAGAAAATTGGAGTATGGCTGCTCTGAGGTGCTGTATTGTTAGACACGTAGAAATGGTAGATATTTGAGAACTATTTCTGAGCAGACATGGCGAGCAGCGAGTCCAGGAGTTTAATAACATGGTTTTGATCTGTAAATGTTACTATGCCGTGGTTAAAAGGTAACTATATTTTTCTTGTCCAGTAATCAGTACTGGCTTAACTGCAGTGCATTTCCTTTCAGGACTGTGTGGTGAGTTATAGCAGAAATGAGCTATTGACTGGGATCTTATCATTTATCTAGAATCCTTTCGGTTATTTGAAATGTGCCTGGGAGGTAATAGGTGGCAATTTGCATTCTTTTGTTCTGTGAATTTTACCTGACAGTCTTGTCTACAGGCTCTTTTGTAAGGTTTTAAAGGAACACCAGGGTTGAGGGGGGGAAAGCTGAGCAAAATCGTGACCTTCCTGTTACATATTTTTGTTGCATGAAAATTCTACCAATTTAGAATAGTTTTGCTGAAGCAAAGGCAAGAACAGGAAGGAAGCAGCACATCTTGCTCACAAAGATCAAAAAAGGGAAGGAGTAAATTATCACAGTGAATTTTCTATGGTTGTCTTCTTTCTCTCTTATACTTCCATTTAAACTGTTTTTTCCCTCTGTTACTTTTATGAGAATTCCAATGAAAGACATAAAAATTCCTGTCTTTCCAAGACAAAACTTCCAGGAGGTTTTTTTTTTTCTTTTTTTTTTTCCATCCACATATAAAAATTCAGAGCATGTACTTTAAATTGTTTAAAATGACTGTCCATATGAAGACCAGCCTGTAATGGAATCTCCTAACATGTAGTTTAGATATTTAAAAGGGTATTGGGTAAAAAATGTATGGCAACAGGATCTCATTAACGGAACAGATTTGATTTGAAGCCCTGATGCAGCTGTTGACAGCATAATTAAAATGATTAATTTGGAGTAGAAGGAGTACTTTGAACTAATTTGAAAAAATAGCTATGATCTTGACCATGCATCTGACCAGTGTTAGGCAGGTACATAGCAATACCAAAAGGGAAAAAAAAAAAAAAAAAAAAAAAACCACGAAGAAGTGTTTTAGCTGAGAAGGGAAGGCTTTGTCTCAGATTCCTTTTTTTTTTTTTTTCAGACCTCAAATATTTCCTAACACAAAATGAGGAAGGTAAAAAAACAAAATGAAACCCGACATAAACATATGAACAAAACCAATTATGTATGATTTCTTTCCCTAAACCTTTAGGGATTTCTGCATTTGCAATTTTGTTGCAAAGAATCAAATCATAAATTAAGGTACTAAATGGTCTTTGCATTTAATTCTGTCTATTTTCCTCAGCTGAAATACAGTTGACCTA
Source organism: Cygnus atratus (assembly GCF_013377495.2). NCBI lineage: Eukaryota > Metazoa > Chordata > Aves > Anseriformes > Anatidae > Cygnus > Cygnus atratus. Next base: position 42,662,263 of record NC_066363.1, read on the forward strand.
CATCTTGTTTGATGAGAATATATATATATATACACACACACACACATACATGCATATATATGTATTTTTATGTGAGCATGTATACGTAATTTTTACTTCTGTTCCTTTTTCTTTTCCTCCTTCCCTAGATTATGGTGGGAATTTCAGTTAATGCCTGAGGCAAAGTGCCCTGCAAGGATGTTTGGAATTCCTTTGCTTCCCATAAAGGAGATCTTTGGAATCTGAAAGAGGGTTAGAAAATACATGGTTGTTCTATAACAATTGGCTTAGCTTCTATTAATTTATTTTCCTGTTATAATAATAAAATATGTTTGATGTATTTTAATTATATCTTTAAATCCAAGGGCTATACTACATTTTCTAGTTCTTACACAAGCTGAATTTCTGTCCCCCTGTTAATGCATGCTGTGGCGCATGCTGTATTCTCATGTATGTTGCCATAGGTGTGTATATAAACTTAGATACCTAAGCTTTCCTTTTGATTGGAGTTTTTTATATCTCAGCATTTAATTGCTGAAAACTTTAACACAAGTAATATTAATTGTTGACACAAACTGGGTTTTGCAGTTTGTGGTATTAACATAGTCAAGCATTTATTTTTATATTGCTTCACACCTTTGTGTAGGCAGGGTTTTATGGGGCTGTAAGGTGTGGAGAGAAAATTAAAACTCTGCAGAAGTTTAGCTAGAGAAAGCATTAAATTCTAGAGTCTCTTAGTATTAGTATATTAAAAGTAGATATATATTAAGAGTAAATGTTACAATCACAATTTGATTTGAAACTTGGAGTTGGAGGACTAGCATTTAGTTTTTATTTCTCTCCTCTGGGCTTTTAGCTTCGTAACTGCTTTTCCTTATCTCTTATTATGGTAAAGAAAACAGGTTTTTATTGTAGGGAACCAAATGTTTTGCTTTGTAAACACAAAAATGCTCACACGCTCTTCCTGCAGAAGTATTCTTAACACTGAAGCTTGTCCCATCTGCATGGGTGTCAAGACACCATGGGTCCATATGTGTAACAATCTTTTCTTTTAAAATGTGCAAATAAGTTGCCAAAGCTAGTGCGAGGTGCTGTATTGCATGCTCCCAGTTTTCCTAGTCCTTCTGCCTGAAACTGAAGCCCAGCACGCTGGGCATGCAAGAGGGTTTTCTGTGCTGAACGCTCTCCACCCTAGAGGTACTGCGTGATACCACCCTAGCTAGGGTAACCCGTGTGGTTTCTGGACCAAATGCATGCTTAGAACATGATAGTTTTTCTTTCCATATTTTTTAAAAAAAACACAACAAACAAAAGTACCACCAGTTTTCTTAAAACAAATGATCTGCCTTTTTTAATCTTTGCCTGACCTTCGGAGTTAAGCCTCTCTGTGGTGTATAAATAAGTGGTGACCAATTACTCTTGGGAAGAAGGAAGTTTGATGAATCACAGGAAATAGTAAATTATGTGGATTCCACATGATTCCCAAGGTTGAAACAACTTTTTTTTTCTTTCCCCCTTGCACAGGGGCCCTAAAGTGTCACAGATCCGATCGGGTTGTAGGCTCAGTTTTCTTCTGCAGGGCACAGTGGGGCAATGGGGGAGGGAAAACAGAGGATTTCATAGCTTTTATGGCACTGTGTAGGTTAGATTCGCTCTCTGTATCCTCTCTGGAGGGTGCTGAGGAACAACCATGGCGTGGTAAAATTGTTGAAAAGTGTATCAGCTATTTGGGGGACAGAAAGCGATGAAAGTGGGTCTCTTAAAGGCAGAAAGAGTGCCAGGCATGACTGCGGTGCTGGAGCCCTAGGAAGCTTCACTCCGCTGGTCTCCCATGATTTAGTTTCAACATATCCATGAAGCTGATAGTAATAAAAATAGTTAGGGTGGGGAGTGCTGCAAATACTACTAGAAAATAGACTGCAGGATGTGACAGCAAACGTGGAAACAGAGCATTTCCTGGTCTACTTTGTCTCTGTCTCTTCGCTTCTATTCTCTTGGCTTCCTTGTCAATTAAACTAATTGGTCCTGAAGATATTTCCCTAAAGGAGATCTCATACTAGGGCATTTCAGGCAAAATCATTTGCAAGACTTTTAATCTAGTCAGGATATATTAATACTGTGCAGTTTTCTTATGCGTGAACGGAATGCTATGAAATTGGTACATTGTTCATGGTCCATATAGCCAGACAAAACACTCGGCACTTACTGTCTCCAGAAAAGGAAAGTTAATTTATACAGCACAGCAACATGCTTTGTTGTGGAGCCACATTAATATAGTATAGTTTCAGTCCCAGGATTTTTTTTCTATTTGATTTAGTCTTATTCATAACAAAAGTAACTTCTTAATGTAAAAGGATGAATTTCCTTTCTATTTCCTTTCCTTTTTTTTTTTTTTGGTTTGCTCTTTGTACATTTTACATCGGGAGGTCTGGGGCCATTATTTGACTTGAATGCTTGAATGTCTGATATCAGCATTGTGCCACTAAAGGTTTTCATTCAGCATTTGCTTAGCAATGGAGTTTATTTGTGGCGTATGGTAATAAAGTGTGTTGGAAGGAGGGTGAGAGAAGGGTACTAAAACTAATGTATCCTGCCGGAATTTAACACACCTTTGGGGGAGTTCATAAAAAACAATAATCCCAAATTCAATTACAAGCAGTTAATTTTTTAGATGAAAATCTTTGTGAAGTCTGATTTGGTCACAGAATTTCTTTCTTTATTTTGTGTGCGTGTGTCTGCAGAGACATGAATGGGTATTTTTTTAGTAATAGCATTAGTTTACAAATGTGTCTGTGCTTGCTAGAGGTGAACTCTGTTTGGAGAGGCCTTTGTGCCTAAGAGAGTGCCTGGCCATGATCAAAGACAAGTGTAGGATCAATACCATTTCTCAATTTCAAATCTTTTTCAAATTTTTTTTAGATACCAAAGTATGTATTCCTTGGTATCTAAGATGTATGTGATGCTTCATAAAACACCAAATGGAGTCCATGTAGCTCAGAACATACCGTGGCTGTGTTCATGTAAAGCTGTCGCACCTTTGCTGTCAGGCTTCCCTTCATGAAGAGCTCCAGTAAATGCTTTCAGCATTGACCGTGTTGGAGGCTGGGATAAGTGGGTTGCACGAGCAGTGTTTTGAGGGTGTCACAGCTTTCCCTGGGGTCAATGTCTAAACAGACGTGGTTCTTGAAGTAGCTGTTATCAGTTTGTGCAACTCTGGGGAGTCTTCCACAGATCAGCTGCGAGGTTTTTGTGCTGCTGCACCTCTGGCATGTGGCAGGAAGGAGCTGGAGTGGAGACTGAGTTCTTGGTCTAAAATGTGGAAAACTACTGCATCAACTCTCCTACAAGACCTGGGTTTGAGTCTGTTTGAGCTTGGCTCTCAGGAAAATTACGCAGTGCTTTTCTTTTTATATGAGGTCCTTGGGTCAGGTGCCTCCTGCTTGAGGCGCTCTGGGCCTGCTTCCTCCTGGGCACTCACCCATTACAAGTTACCAGTCAGAAATTTGGGCAGTCGAAGTCCAGGAAACCACAGTGATGTAGAATCGCCAAAATTACCCACTATGTGTACCCAAGTGCCACTTACACAGAAGTCCACCTAGAGCCACGTAGCAAGAGAGTCAGTGGAGAGCTGAAGGTGTGTTACCTGTGGAGCTGGTATACAAGGCTTTCAAATCTGCATACAAATTCAAAAATTGGCAGAAAAATTGATTTGCACTGAGCCAAATAAATCTAAAGCTCCATTTTAGTTAGTGATTCTTTTCCCTTAATGTAAAGGTGTTTGTCTAAAACAAAACATGTTCCTGCTTCCAGCATCCTGTGCATTGCTCGCTTCTGGATGTTAGCTTTCTTAATGCTTGAACATTGTCACTTTCAAGTGAACTGTTGAAAAGTTCAGTGAGAAATGTGGAGAAAAGCTTAACATTTTATAAGTTAAATATTTCTGCTAATGCAACAGCTGAAGTCTGTCCTTCACTGAAGCTATTACCTGAGTTTGAACCATGGATAGTTTCTGTTTGTATTTCAAAATTCAAAATACATTTTCCAGTGTATTTACTATTGATTTCCTCCCCCTTTCCCGATCTAGCTGAAAGTGTTATGTGCTTATTTTTATTTGGACTTGCAGGTACATGATTAGCTTTCTACAAACCGTGACTCAACTTAATCCAAGGTCAGTTCGTTTTCCAGACTTGCTGGGGCTCTCAGCAGGCCTTGAAACCAATTTTCACTGTGACTGACCGCTTGGGGAGAGTCACAGGCAAAGCTGGTCAGGAAGTTGCAGAACATTTTGTCACAGAATACCTCTTACTACACACTCGAGCTTTTCCCACTCAGGTATGTACCAAGTTCAACAAAACTTTATGTAGACATTTCTAAGGTGCAGAGTGACTTTTCAGTTGAGAGAGACGAGACTGTCCTCAGCACAGTCGCTAACGTGTTTTTTTGGGATGGTTACCTGCGGAAAGATGATCACAGTGCTGAGTCAGGTGCTGTTTAGTACTGCCTTTTTTTTTTCTTTTTTTATGTGAGTACAAAAGATCTCTATAAAATGTGAGAGAGATGAAGGCAGAGCCAGGCAGCTGAATGCAGGCACCTCATAGCCACTGCTCGGTGATGGAGTGACTTGTGCTAGACATGGCACTGTGTGTAATGAGTTGTATGGAGGGAAGTATACCAGTATATACCAGCGAGGAAACATTTATTTTTTTTTCTTGATTTTTTTTTTTTTTTGCTGCAAATACTTTCTCTTCCCTGTTTTTTCAATTCTAGAGGCTGTGGTCTCGTGAAACCTGAGGTTTCAGAAACCTCTTAGTAGTCTCAGAGTTGGAAAAGAAATTCCCTTTTATTGTGTCTTCCTGTTGTAATGGGAAAATGTATGGTTGCCAGCAGACAATTTCTTGGTGTCATGTATTCTAATCAAAATGTTGTATCATTGGACTGCTTTCACAAGGAGCCTTGTTTGGCTCTTTCTCCTCTTGGAGTAATGACAGCATCCTTTCATTCCCAAATGACACCCAGAAGTCCCCTGCTATTGAGAGTCAGACAGCAGTGTGATGCCTGTGACTTTCACACAATCTGATAAGTATTCATAAGGCTCAGGTTGTTTCTGCTTAGCTGGCGTGTATGAAAAGTGGCCACTTATAGAAGTGAACTGACAAAATGTCGTTGTAACTAGAATCCTGCAGTCATTTTCAATGAGGAAAAAACAGGGAATATTCTTGTCAAATGTTTTAACATCATCTCTTTACTTTTGGGCATGCCTTACAAAACAGAAGTCATGCAGTGAAGGGGAAGGGAGCTCTTCTGATGTATGTATTATCCAGTTTTCTGCCGTGGTGTGAGAAACACTTGTACCCAGCTTGTCTGTTTACCGAGCTAAAAAAGCAAATCAAGGTTACTCATAATTAGAGATGGCCAAGGAAGAGGGTGCACAGATCTGAATCTGGATTACAGTCAAGCTGCAGCTCATGTTTTAGCCTGAATGATCTTATCTAGCTTCAAGGGCACTGAAACTGGAGATGTGCAATTCTCGTGAGTATTTTGGCCTCAAATGGCAGAAACGTGCGGTGTGTTGTTTATAACTACCTTGTGAGGAGAAGAAAAATTTTAAACTCAGGGTTAGCCTTTGGTAGCCAGTCTAGAGAATTTCATACTCCTGTCCTCTGTCTGGTCATTATTTAATATTCATTGCTATCATACGCGAACTCCAATGAGGCGATGAAATGCCCTTTATGAAAAGGAACAGAGTTGTTGCACCAACACTGCTCTTTTGTTATCTATAGGGGGAAAAAAATAAAATCCATGGCTTAATTGGAACTCTGTTTTCTGCCATTAGCTCTCTTTATTCTCTGCTACTGGATGATTTATACATATGGGAACATTTCTTTTCCATTCCTGCATCCCCAAAGAACTAGGATTTTGTCAGTAAGAAGAAGATATAAATGTCCATATACTGGGAGAGTGCATTAGATCTCTTTACTAGATTTCCAGAAATCTAAGGCTGAGGATCATTAATTATGTTTGTGCGTTACAAACATTGCAGTAATAGGACAGAGGATTTTTCATGAACGTGCTATTCAGGTCTCTGGGGTGTAAAAGAGAACAGCATGAAGACTTCCCCCTGCCCCTCTGCCTCCCCCCACCCCAGCTATTTGAATGATTACATCTTCACATCTAAATAAGTGAGCATGGTCTTGGAATGCTAGAAGTGGATTCTTTTCAGGTTTATAGATTAATCTAACAAAGAGGGGTTAACAGTCAAATACATTTGATGGTATCTATCTAAATGCCTTTTTACATAATTTATACTTTGCTAGCTATAAAAAGATGCTTTGGAAATGATTCAGAAAGTCCTTCAGGAATAGTCCCAATCTCTGCAGCCTTATTAAATGCATACAGGCATGTCTCCCAGTGAGAATCTCAAGCTGTGAAAGTCATTAGAATAATAAATTAAACTTCTATGTATACAGGCATTTTAAACTTCAGGTGAAAATTCTTATATGCCACGTTCTAATTTTCAACTCAGGGGCTAAAGAAACGAGACTTTGGAACTGATCGGTGATCTTCTGCAAAGTTTTACATATGCATAATGAGTTACTGTGCCGCGCTGGCTCCTAAAACGTGTTGCAGAGTTTGAGATGTTAACTCTTTGAAAGGTTCTTTCCCTTTCTTGACTCCCAGCTCTGCAACAGCTAGAATCTAATTAAGGGGAATAGACTATTTAATGGTGGAAACAACACAGCTAATAAAAAGAAAAAAAGTGCATGGTGCTATTTTGGATTGGTTCCTGTCATCGCTTTCTATTAATATTTTAGTCAATATTATATTGTAAAATGAAATCCTTGCATACATTGTGTAATCAGAATGACAAATGGAAATCATCCGGTTTTGCAACTGGAGAAACATCATTCAGAAGAACGACTCCAAGAAACCAAGAGTCAAAGAGCAAATGGAAATAATTCTTTCTCAGAAAATCTCTGCGAGTAGTGCCTGCATGAATCTGCAGTTGATTTGGGAGGAAAGGCTAACTTTTCCTTTTAGTATTGATTTTTTCCAAAAACATCTTGTTCGTGTTAAATTGCCTTATTTGATGAATGTATTTGCTTAGATGTTTCAAGGTACTTATCAGGCAGTTTATGAAGTGGGAAGAACCACAGAATATACTCCTTTTCTGTCAAAAATTGATGTTTTGAGTACCACTAATATTAGCTACTTGACCTGAACAATTTTACCTTTAGCCATTCTGAATTATTTAACACATTTCAGTGTACTCACCAATGCCATGCACGTGAGGAGGGAGGGGAGTGCAGTATGCATGAGGGAAGAAGACAAACACATGAGGAAAGTAGAAGAGCTGAAGACAGGCTTGCAAGGAGGCTATGATCTTTATCTTTCAGTTAAGAATTTAGCATATACCTTGACTAATTCATGTGGCATCCTCCCTTATAAATTCCATTAAAGTTACATTGACTTCCCTAAAGAAAAATGATATTTATGTTTAGACAAATGAAAATGGCAGTTTCTTACATTTCCAAAATTTTGAGTTTGTTCAAATGAGAGATTTTCACAAAATTCATTGCTGTGAGTTGAAGGATACTGCCGAAAAGCTAGGGACTCGAATAATTAGAACGTCTTGCTTGCCTGTGTGCTCTTCAAATGTCCAGAGGTTATGATGATGGAGGATACTGGATCTTCTGATTAGAAATTTCTTTCTTAGTTGATACCGTAGGCTATAATTGCCAAAGAAAATTGCTTTAGTCAGAAGTAGTTTGGTAAATCAAAATTAGGATGGGATACAATTTTAACTGAAATCAAATGTGACTTACTGGCTTCAACCACAGCCAGAATGCTATCTTCACAATGTGCGAAGATATCTTCACTTCACTGTGCTTGGGCTGAGGAACTTAATCAAGAACAGTTTGATTCTCTCTCATAAAAAACTTTGGGAGCTGTTAGGAAAAAATAATCTATATGCAGGAGAGCTGTGGGAAAAAAAAAAAAAGCTTTCCAGATAATAGCATTGAATCCAACTCCTGCTCATACTGCAGCAAAGGAGTCTATGGCAACAGCTGCTGCTCATACAGCTAAAAACACTGAAGCATCTATTTCAACACAAATAAAAATAGACCTAAAAATGCTTAGTCTGAACCTAACTCAGAAACTAATCCCAAACGAGTATTCTGGGAATTGGTTGTATTCAACAACTGGTCATTTTTAGCATTTCATCAGCCTATAATATGAAATAAACAATGGCTGTAAAAGTACTGAAGAACCTAGTCAATCACAGAGCAAGATTCAGAGGTGGATGGAACAGATGGTAGTAAGTGGTTGTTTCCATTGATTTGAGTGAACTCTGAACTCATCGTCTGGTAACTATTTGCCCCGATCTCCTTTTGGCCTTGGTGAGCAATAGCAATCGTGGTCCTAACCTGTATTTGTTTTCCCTGACATAAATCTTCTAGAATTTCTACATGTAGCCCTTTTCACACCTTCCACCAGCCTCAGTGGAACTCCACTCTTCTTCCCTGAAATGTTTATGAAACATCCCTCTTGCACGTTGACTAATCACACCGTCAGCAATTGCACAAAAAGGCATAATACCCTGCTTTCAGCAGACTTCTGAGATCCAGTTGTGTACAAATCCAGTTTCTCCAGCTTTTCAAGCTGTGAGGGAAAATTCATCTGCTTCTTTCTTGCTTTATTTTCTGCTGGAAAGAGGACTTGACATATTCCTCAAAGAATACTTCTTTAGTCTCCAGATAAAAATATACACAAGCACTTCCCATAATGGATGTGGATGTGTATAATTGTAACGGCAGAGGAAAAACAACATCCTATTTCAAGTTCCTCTTTTGAGTTGTATCATGTTCTTCTGGCATGAAGAGACAGGGAGAACGTTTTTTCCAGAGATGCATTTCTTGAAAGATCCGCTTTGGTTATCCTTGTTTGAGCCTGCAGAACTACAAAAGGAAAATCACCAGGTCCCGGGATGATGCCTGTGCTTTTGAGCTCCATCAATTTAGGCTAAGTTGCAGCAGGAATGAATACTGCATATTGCTTGAGTTGCTTATTTTCATAGAATTTGTGCCTTGTGTGCAGGTACTTCTTTTCTTTTTTAGATGCCAGAGTACAATGTTCTATTGGCATTATCTATTTTACAGAAAGGGAAATGGAAAATCTGGGTCAAATTCATTCTCTTTTATACCCTCTGTGCCAAAGGGAACTTGGGGACTAGGGGACAGGCTCTCTGATTCATGCTCCTTTGCCATGCCTCCTGGAGCTCGTAGCTTTGGCTGCCGTGTTGGAGTCAGGGCTGGAAGTCAGGGGAAGAGCACTGAAGACTTGACCTTGACCTCTGTCTCTGAGGAATTCAGAACCCAATGGTTTGAATACAAAAGGCATAAAATGAATCTCTGCCTGTTCCTCAATTAATTGGCAAAGCTCCATGGTGGCCCCCATTGATGCTCGCTCCAAACATGTGGGCAGCAGTTTGTAGGAAGAAGGTGTCAGTGGTCAGAGTCACTTCTATGGCTCTGGGGGCTATGCTCAAACCTTGGGCAAAGCCCCACATCTCTCCAGGTGCAAATCTTTGAACAGAGCAGCTGATGGGCACAGAGAGAAAGACAGAGAAGAGGAGAGTTTTGTAAAGCAGTTTACCAGCATGGAATAATGTTTTCCTGCAATGACTGGAAGTGCTCCCTAACTAGGAGACAACCTGCAGGTGGAGGAAGAACCCCCTGCATTCTTTCTGTATTTCAACAAGAGGACAGAGACAGGCTTGTGACAGGTAGTAGGCAAACTTTGATTAATTGACTTATCTATGTGAGATGGAAAGAACTGTAGCAGTCAGCAGTCTGCTGGCTTATACCTCCCTAATATAGTTCTTTGCAGAACAGAGCAGGCAAATGATGACCACATTTCCCCTCCCCACCATTGCTTTCTAATGAGTTTTTGCTGAGCTTGTGGCTCTGCTGGGAGCGTGCTCCTTGTCTGATAACTCATGCACAGACTCTAACCTTGCCTGGCATGGATTTGCTAAAAAAATAGTTTTCAAGCAGGTTTAGTGTTTTCATCGTGTGTATGATCCCTTTTGAATTGTGGGCTCTTTATTGCTAATATTACAGTTGAGAGCTCTTTCTCATATTCCTGTTCTTTGGTTTTCTTTAGTGTATAGTACATGAATTGTAGAATCCCAGTCTGATGCGTGTGTGGCCTGAAAACTGCTTCTTTATCATGAGATAGATCTAGCTCCTCCTCTCGTGACTAACAGATGGATGCATACACTATGTCATTTTAAAGGAATAATTAAAAGCTTCGTTCCCATGCAATACAAAATCACCAGGAATGACTGCCCTGCTTCAAGATGTACTGGAATTTGTACTATTACTTTGAATTGTTTTGGTTTTCTAAAAATAATAAATGACCCTCCAAACAGCGGTTGGCCAGAGGCATACAAGAAGCAATCCATAGTATATGGATTTGTTCAATGGCATTTAAAGGACCTTGATTAAAATTCAGCCCAGGCTGGAGTGATGAGAAGACTGTTTACTGAGGGCTGTTTGAAGTCGTATGTTGCGCTGCAGACAGACCAGAGGGATGCACAGATTGAAACGCTTTACCTTGCACGTCTGCATCTGGCTGTCAGGAGCCGATGGCACTCCGCAAGAGAGGTATCAATATTCTTGAGCAGTTTGCTGCTGCTTACAAGTTTTAATTTTCATTGTTTGCAAGTCGGCGTCTGCATGAGCTGAAAGGCAGAGATCATGGCAGTAACATAAACTTTGTTGGCTGGATCCATGTTTTTTGTCGACAGCTACGGATGCTACATTTAGATACTTCATTTTAAAGTAGGATGCATTTGAACGTTCTGTAAAAGACATCACTTGTTCCTCTTCTCCCTTAGCCCCATTCAAGCACATTTCCATGCATCTCTGAAGAAAGATGAAAGTATTCTCTCTCACACTCCCCTTTCTCCCTCTCTGACTAGAGTACATGAAGTATCATAGCAAAAACAAACAAACAAACAAATGAAACAACAGCAACAAACAAAAAATGGTCAAGCACTGTCCCCCACTTTCCTATTGTTTTGTATTGCTTTTTTCAAATGGATAACTTGATTTTTTAAAACTGAAAATCTGTGTTGAACATACCATTTGCAGTAGATTATTTCATTTTATTTTTTTTGTTCCTGTCCTTTAACTCTATTTCAGGGTAACAACTGAAAAAAAGACTCTTCTTACTCAGTTTCTATCTGTATGTTTTGCCACAAGCTGTCTAACCTTGGGGAAGAGAGATACAGGTGGTAGAAAAAGATTTAAATCATTTGAAAAAGTTTGAAGAGTAAGCTTCCACTTCCAGAATGAATCTTAAGAAGAGTGTAAGCATGGTAAATCCTTCAATATTAACACAGGCAAAACCTTCAAAATACTGTCTGCAGTGCTTACCTGCAGTCTTCTTCATTAATTCTTAGAATTGACCTTTTGGTATATAGATGATACTGGTTAATGGAAATGATGAGACTCAAACAATCATTAATAAATGAATAAAATGGAATGCAAAATGTCATTCTGTTGAGGGTAAAAACAAAGCAAACATAAAAAAAAAGGAGGGTGGGGGAAGAAATTAAAAAAAAAAAAAAAAAAGGTTTCCAGATAAAGAAGGAAATACTTTGAATGGGCATTGATGACCACTTTGAAACACTTGACTTTGTGTTTACCATCCAGGGTAATTTTAATGGCCTCTAGTGCTCAGAGCTTAGTTGGTTCTGCTCCCATTGCAGTGTGAAATGACAGTTTCACTGCTGTGATCAACTAAGATGCCTCTGCTGGAAGTTTTTTGAAAGTTTGTTCTTTTGCAGGTTGTCAGATATCTGGATGTTTTGTGGATGTTCAGACTGTTGTCAGGCTCTAGTTTGGGCAATCATTTTCTGAGTGTGCTGGGACAAGTCATTTTTGGTTTTGGGTTTGTGCAGTTAACAGGTGAGTGGAGGAGCAGTGAAGACACAGGTGGATGTGCAATAGACAAATAATATTCAATAAATCATTATATGATAGTGATTATTTCTGGTATCTGCTGAAAGTATACTTGGTAGACTCAGCATAGTCTTTTGATTACATATATTGAAAAAATATATTTTGATATATATATCTGAAAAAAAAAAGTATTTTCAATATATATTGGAAAGGAGTAGGAGTTGCTTTTAGAAAGGATGGGTCTCTGAGTGCTCATTCACCATGTTTTGTGTGCTGCACTTATGCGTAAACAGATATTCTGGTCTCATCCATCATTAACCACTGCTCCTGGATCTAAACAGTGGAGAGAAATTTATCCAAAAGGATGTACATACGTATATCTGTATTCCTTTCTCAGCTTCAGATGGGATCTGTGTTACAGGCTAGGCAGTTTCTGTAAACTTCTAGCTGTGGGTATGTAGTGAATAATAGTGATTTACCAAAGTAAATTATGTGGGAAATGGAACACGCTGAGATAATTATCTATGAAGTTGGGAAAAATAAGTAATGCTCCAGCTTGGTCCCAGTTTTGAGAGAAGTCATTGGTATCAGTTTAAAACTCTTAATTGCTGCTTGTAAATGGTTATCGGTAGTTATTACCCATTTAGAAAGAGTAGGGCTGCTAACATCTGAAATGGAGCAAAAAGTGGCAAGTAATTGAGCCTTGAGGGACTCCTTGTCACTTAGGGAAGTATAGTTGATGTTCATATTGCAGTTTATGGGTGTTTGCCTGTAATGAATGCACTTATGGTTAATTATTTTTTGTCTAACATTTGCTGAGCTATAATCAAAACTCTTCCAGAAGTGTAAGTGATCACAAGATGGAAGGGGCTGATGAGCCAAAAGGGTTTGCGATTCAGCTCAACTAGTGGTGAGCTTCTGAGTTGCAGTCTGGTGAGCTCTGTGTGAGTAACCAGTTTGAGATGCTCCTTTACCGTGTAATGCAGAAAACATCAAGGTGGAGGCTTATTTTTCAGCAACCCATTGGTGCACTTCACTGGTTTGATAGGTTCAGTCTGAGAACTTAGCACAAATGCAAGTGGAACTGGCTTAGCACTTTTTAAGGAAATTGAAACATTGGTCTCAAACAATAATTCAGAAATTAATAAAGCAACCAAAAGCTGCAGGTGTTCACCTGCAGGGTAAAATATCAGGGATGGGAGGAATATTGCAACACAATTGAAAGTACTTTCTTTTTCCTTCCTTTTTTTCCCCCCAAGAATGTAAAATTGAATGTCTGACGCACCAGGTAGTTTCTTAAACGATCTGCCTAACATTTCAAGTATGTGCTGATAAAAAGCTTTGCTAAAAGTTTGCTTTAAGAACTTTAAAACTGTAGGGAATTCAGTGGAACATCAAGTGACTGCAAAGTAAAGATGGAGAACTGTTGGACAAATTGCACAATGCTTAAAAATCAATGTTATGTGCATTTATGGAAGGAAAAAAATGACAGGGACATGTAGAGGAAATTGAGGTAGTTGGAGAAACAGGAACTGAGTGAGTATTTCTGGTGAGAACCAAAACAGCTTTATCTAGTGGAGTTTGCTGTAGATTTGGGCTTTCATGGGTTATCTGACCTACCATGGCGAGGGGTTATTTCCCAAAGTGCCATTGCAGACAATAAGGAACACTGCATCACTTGGCAGCTAATTAGGAAGCACAAAAATGTCCTCCTTGCAGTGATGCTGTCTATGAAGTCCTCAGCTGTACAGTAGAAACGTTTCTGAATGGTATGGATTATGCGATACTTTTGCACTGCAGCATTTACGGCAGTGTCAGCTGCTTGATGCTAATAAGACAAACATGGATGCCGATGTCTTCAGACACTCTTGCAAAATATGAATTAGCTTTCTCGGAGGTCTTCGTTAGTTCATGGACAAACGTGATTTGTAAGGCCTTTGCTCACACTTTATGTCATAGATACCTCTTATAGAAGTCTGTCTCAGTGCTAAACATTGTGCTAAATTTCTTTTTCCTCTACAAAAAGAAGAAAATTGAAAGGCATTTCTAAAAACTTGCTTGTAAGATTAGCCCTTCTGCATTCTTCAATTTCTGAATGCCTCAAGTGCTTTAGTTGTGCAAAAGCCAGTACATCTTTATCCATTTTCCCTTGACCAGCATGGTTCATACTCCAGATCCCTCTCAGACATGATTTTTTGCTGGGGCAACTCTTTCCCTTTGTTTTCCTTTGACTCCCAGTTTCATTTTTGGGTCCCCATCTCTCCCATGAGAACCAGTGGGGCTGTCTCTCTCTCTAGAGACGTAACACAACAGTACCTTTGGGCTGTTGTCTTCATTCTCCTTGTTAAGATTAATCTTTGTGAAGTTGGAGGTCACGCTGTGGTTTGACTAATGATATGAGTGTATGTTGTGTGCACATCCATATGTAGCTCCCAGCGATGCTCCAGACTGGGGACTGGCAAAGTGATTCCTACCCCCTGGGAGCCAGCACTGCTTTTCCTGGCTGTTGTTCAGTCTGTCCATAAGTCATGACAATGGGAGTCAGACCTTGTCTGTAATCCATTTGAAATGCAGCATAATTCTGTTTCATACGGTTAAAGGAAAAAAAAAAAAAAAAAGCTTTTCTGGGGCAATCTCAGTAGAGGGCATATCTAAGTATGCTCCTCACCTTCCCCTGAAAGGCTGGTAGTTAATCATGCACACAACATCTGGCCTGCTAGGACACAATCTGCACATTGGATGTGGCCTGTGATTTCATTTCGTATGGCTTAATGCGACATGACTTTTATCTCCACGTGAGTAATGCTAAGGTGTAGCATAGTGTGTGGCTTCCAGTAGCGTTTGGAAGGCCTGAAGCAAGCAAAAACTTCATAACCCTTTGCTAGACCAATGTATGCTAATCCTGTAAAAAACAAAAAACAAACAAACAAACAAAAAACACCCAGTATTGGAGCAAATAATGCATCTGGGAACAATATAAGAATTCTCTGACCTCTAATGATTTGGGGCAAAGGAGTACAATATCTTCTAGTTCCCATACCTCTACAGATGTTTACTTGGGTCTTAAAGACCCTGTAAAGTTTGCAGAGAACACTGAAATATTTGAGAGAGAAGCGATTTGGTGGTGAAGTCATGCTGAGTGTGTGATTTGTGATGTATGAGAGCAGTTGAATGAAGCTGATCAGTGCTGAGTTTGTCATGGGTAAAAATGATCATCTACAGCATGTCTGTCACTTAAAAAAGGATCCTTTTTTTTATACTGGTGTTGTGTGAAAAATAGAAATTGTAAATGAGGAACTTCTGAGCATGCTCCTCATCTGTGTATGATTTTGAAATGTAGATTTGAAATGTAGATTTTGAAATCTCAATTTGAGTTTCGGCTAACCCTGACCATTTGCTCCCAGTGACAAAGCTGATTTCAGTGGGAGAGATGGATCGGGTCCTAGAAGCTAACAGCGCTGCAGCAGGTTGTTCCCGTCTGCATGACCTTACTGCCATGACAGCCGTGTAAATTGATCTGTAGGGGAGGATTCCTCTTTCTCTACAAGCTGATTTTAAAAATCAATGCAGGTTATGACTTGAAGGCTCTGTGGTTCAGCACTTCAAATGAGATGTAGAATGTGGGGATGGAGACTAACAGAG
Organism: Cygnus atratus; assembly: GCF_013377495.2. NCBI lineage: Eukaryota > Metazoa > Chordata > Aves > Anseriformes > Anatidae > Cygnus > Cygnus atratus. The sequence goes on from NC_066363.1 coordinate 42,677,853, forward strand.
ACAGGGACAGGTAACAGTTTTTGGAAAATGTGATACAATCTTCAACGAACGTACTGCTGAGTTGGGTGGAATGCACTGGAGGGAGCAAAATGCAGCTCTGCTGGATCTTTGTAAAGTAAGTAACAGCTTTTTTGGTAGGATTTACCAAAAAGAGATTTGTTCAGACACAATGAGATCTGGCAGAATAAAATACCCTTCGGTTGTACCCTTGGCTTGCGCGGCATTGTTCACCTTGCAGCCAGTGCCACTGTTCATTATGGAGCAGCCACATGGCAGTGCAAGGTATGGTAGCACCACTGAGGATAGACTTTTTGGGTTATGGAGGAGAGGAAAGAATGGCTTTCTAGTTAGCTCAAATCACCTTGTCCTGAATAAATGAAGATTTAAAAAGAAATAAAAAGCTTGTGCCCTTCTTGTTCTGATAGATCTGGCTGCCAAAGCCCATTCAGTAGCAGTGCTGCCCCATAGGGCAGGTGCAAAGCCATCAGAGCTGTTCGGCTGCTTCACTAACAAAAAATGGCTCACATGAGCAATTTTTTCAAGCAGCCCACCAGGGAGAGCAAGGGCGGCAGCCCCAACTGCTTCATTACATACCACTTACTCTCTTGTTTGTATTTTCCCGCTGTAGTAGTGCAGGCAAGGGGAAGGCGATACACCTCCTTGGGCTGTAGGCAGCAGCCTATATTCCTATGTAATGCATAGTGGTAACTGCTCTTAACCCTGGGGGCACTCGGAGGGCCAGAGGCAGAGCAGTGAGGGCTTTGCCAACCTTTGCCAACGAGGCCCCGGCCCTTCCAGCTGCTGGAGCTGAGCGTTGACGTTTCCCTGGGCAGAGGCGATGGCCGAGGGATGCTGCACCCTCGCGGGAAGGTGGCGGGTTGGGAAATGGAAGCACATGGTGCTGGCTGGCGCTGTCCTCCCCTCACTTGTAGCAGGGTAGAGTTTCTGAAGGATTAGATAACGTGCCTGAGCTCCGTGGCGTGCAGTTTTTAAACTGTGTTTACAGTTCAGGAGGTACTGTGAGTAGAGATGATTATGTCCTTTAAGTGCTGTTTTTGTTGCAGCTTCTGTGATAAAAAGAAGCTCTGGTGAAGACATTTTTGCTCGCAGATAAATTTTCTCTGAGTGGTGGCTGCGGAAACTTTAGGGGGATGGGAGCAACACACAGAGATACCTCAGCACTTCCCTTTAATAAAGGCACATCATTAAGCCATTTCCTGCACATCTGAGAGGCTGTTGGAAGAGCAAGATGGTATTGAAATGAAATTAAAGAACTGCTTGATTTTTTTAAAGTATTATTTAATTTAATCTTTTTGGAGTATTACTGTTTCTGGGGAAAAATAATGTAATGAAGACAGCAGAATTACATTGGCTCTATGGTCTGAGTAACTAGAGGCAGAAATTCCAGTCTCTTCTTTGCTTTTCCCCTTTTGAAAATAGAAAATGTGGAAGGCAGTACAAACTGCAAAATTGTTTTACCATGTCAGCTATTAATGTGCCTGATGCAATCCCCGTTGGTAATATAGACTTGGCCTTTTGCTGATGCGTGAGTTCTCTGTCGGGTCTATGTATGCTGTCTATATGATGTAGGCAAAGATATGCATGTATGTATCTGCTTAATGTGTACATTATATTCTTGTATAATGTGCTGTAAGACAGCGGAAGGGGAAACCGAGGAGCCTGTTGAGGCCAAGTCCTCCTTCTTTGGGTCCACGACTACTGAGGGGCGCTTAGTCCTGGGGCTGTGTGGATGTCCTGGAGGTGGCACGGTGTGCTGCTTTCTGTCGGGCTGGCCATTGCCACTGACTGCAGTGGGGACACCTCTGGTGGCCACCGTGGTCCTCAGGAAGAGCTCTCAGCAGCATCCTCTCGTCTCTTGCCAAGGCAAGAACCTGTCTGCCTCTGCCCTCTGTGGAGAGGAACGTGGAGGGACTCTTCTGTCTATTTTGGGCAGAGTGGTTAATATGGTTTAGATGGAAAAGATCAAACAAACAAATCCTTGAGATTCTTGGTGATGTTTGGAAGAGCTTATTCACCACCATGGCATTTCTGTCAGTATGTGACAAACCCAGAGCTCATGTTGGAAAGATGTGTAAAAAACGATCTGAGAAGATGCAGAATTAGCCATTCAGCTCTGAGTATTCAAAAGAGTCCTTGCATGACCTTCATTCAGCAAGGAGGTGGTCTTGCAGCACTTTACTGCAATTGCTCTTTGCAGCATATTGCTCAATATCATAATGGCTGCAGAAGAGCCAAAACATCGTGCTCTTTCTGTCGTCTTTAATATTTTTTCCAGAGTTGTGAGCCAGCTGCATCTAGCTGGCTTTTTCTGTAAAGGAGCTGACAATCCCACTGACTTCGGTAACAATGAGTTATCCTCAGTTCGTTTGTATATGAAAACTACAGAGCAAAGACAAGTCCTGTCTTTGTAAGTCAATACTGAGACATGGATGAAATGATTATTTGGCATCCTAAGGATATGAGAGGTTTTTTTTTTTTTTTTTATTATTGCTGGTCTTTGAATTGAAATGTTGAAAACATCTTTTTATATGTGAATGTGGACATGGTATGTGCCAGATTTGTATCTGTCACACTGTATTTTACTGCTTTCCTCGGAGAAGATGAACCTTTAAAATGTTTCAGCGAAGAAAAGATATTATTTTCTCACATAAAAGCCTTTCATTTTGAATAAATATTAATGTCTCATGTTCAAAATGCTGTCCTCTATTTACAATTTATATATGTTTAACCTTCAAAACGTGGGTATATTTTAGACTGATTGGTAAATGCATTGCTACAACAAATTGGTGAAAGTAAAAAATCAGAAGAAACGAGTCTGGGCTCCGTCCTCCAGTTCCTTGTCTTCCATGTTTGGATTCCAAATCAGAGTGAGAGGATTTTTAAGTCATTAATCCCAAAGCAGCTCTATGCTATCTCGTGTTGAGCTGAAAGGATGGGTCAGAATCAGCTTCACATCATGACAGCTTTCCATCAGAGGACTGGTTTGGTTCCAGGTGCCAGAAGGAGCAGACTCAAAGTTGCTTCAGTTCCTACTGCACTGGTGTCATCCTGCTGCTGATGCTCAGGGTTTGATATGAGGCACCTCTGCTGTCGGGGTGCTGGAAATCAGAACCAAGAGGATGATAAATTGTCAGCAAAAATGTTGCCTGGGAAAAGTCAGGGTGTAGAAATAATAATACATGTATTTATGTACTTATGTATATATAAAATATATAATGTAATATAAATAACCCTTATTGATACAGTAGTGAGAGAGGCTTAACTTTACGTCTTAAATTATTGAAGTCTTGGTGTAGTCTGCAACCCCAGCTTCTGCATGAGAAAACTGTTCCAAAGCAAAATCACATTACATCAAGCATGTCTGCCCCTTTAGAGGGAGGGCCATCATCACAGCACCACAACCCATGTGAAATGTAATGAACTCAGCAAAAATAAATCCATATTCTTTTCTGGTAAATAGAATCATCCAAATTAATCTGTAGGACTGAAACAAGTATATGTCTTCAAGGAAAATAGGTTCCTCAGCAGACTTGCTGATAGCAATGTTATAAAAGAAGCTTTTCTGAAGTCAACATGTTTTCCCATAGTGTAATGATTTAGTGTGTCAGGACGACCATTAGGTAAAAGGATGAAGTAAATTTTGTGAAGTTTCCCATATCTATACTCTTTCTGGGTCACAGAAAGCTTTTGTTTCTCTCCAGCTTAATGAGTGACAGCCAGATTTGACAAGTGGCAGTGGTACAACTCTATGCTGAAAGCCAAACACAAAAGATGTCATGGGAATCTTGTTAATATTTGTTCAATGGCTTTTAATTTTTGCTGAATTCCTAAACAGATTTATTGATGAGCTGTCTTATAAATTCACCACAGAAAATTAAGGGAAACACTTTTTTCTAGCTTGCCTTCAGTCACATAAGTGATATTTCTATTGTTGACATACAGGGGGAAAAAAGGCTAGCCATTTTTCTGCTTTCATGAATGGAAGAAAACTGTGTTTTTTTAACTTGGGGTGAAACATTAATGACTCCACTAACTCAAAATGAAGCCAACTGATGAAACAGGTGCCATTGTTACCTATTTCCTTCTTTTGGCCAAAATAGGAGTTTAATGGGATCTGTATAATTGTAGTTAAAATGTTTTATAAGCAGTTTGAATATCTGAAATACAGAAAATAACTGCTGAAAAATATATGGGCCTCTACATACAAGATTCCCCTCCAAAACCATCCTTTGTGTGTGCAATCTCTAGAACCAAAATTAGTTAAATAAAAGCAGCAAAAGTGCTCAGGGCTGACAGAAAGCTGCCTCTTTCTGTGTTTTAGTCCAATGCATGTTATACGTTTTTGCACATTTAGTGTATTTTTCCTATTTTTGCCCAATAGATATAGTGGAACATATTTACGTAACGACACTTAGCATTTATTATTTTGGATCCCTTAGTGTATAATCCTTCTTAGTTTTTGAATGTCATTTTCTAACAAGGTTATATTTAAAAAGAAGAAAAAAGAAAAAGTGAAGTCTGTGGTTCAGAAACTTCATTAGAAAGGCCTGCTCATACTGTCAGCTGTTGATGAGTGCTGATAAACCAATAGTGATGTGTCAAAAAATGGAAACGTGAATCGTCACTTTTAGTGAAATTTTAGGATTCAGATCTACTTAACTTGATTTTAAGGCTCTTTAAAGGTATAGAGTGCTTATTGGTTCTGCCTCAAAGAAAACTTCAGCACCTGAACTTCAGCTCTTTTGTCCTCCTTGCTTACAAGTACGTTCTCTTTTCCCTTTTTCCCCTTCTCCCTTTCTTTGCTTAAGGCTATGGTTACAGTAGTTAATTTTTAAAACATGAAAATAGAGAATTAAATAGAATCAGAGAAAGACGTCTTTGTACTAGGTACTGTACAGTATAGTGTTTAAAAAGTCAGAAAATATGTTAGCAGAAAATGCCTAGACTGTAATTTAGATAACAACCCAGACAATGAGCTGGCTTGTTAATTGTAAAGGCTCGTGGATAGCTGCCAGTTACAGAGCTCTTCTTTTTATATCCCACTGCTAGCGTCTCTTTTAGATGGAGGATGACATGACATGAACTTTTTTAGTTTAGGCTGGGCTTTTTTTAAACGTTACTTTTTTTTCTTGCCTTTATTTCTGAAAACAAATAAATAAAAATAGTCCGTGTATCAGGAGAGGCATTAGCTGGACGTTCCTAAGAGCAAGTAATAATCGATAGGGGTGAGGAAGCTGGCAGGATGGGTGGTCTGGAAAGCAGGGTAAACAGAGTCCCATGGGCTGGACGCTGGTGCTGTAGGCATCGTTGTAAGTGCTCTTTAGACCAAGTATGCAGTTTGCAAACAGGGAATCTCGCCAAATTACTCATCGGAAAGCTGTTCCTGAAATAGCGGCAGTGAGGTATGCAAAGTTATAGGCGAACAGCCATCGGGTCTGTCTTTCAGCGGCTTTAGAGTATCTGCAGCAATGGAGAAGCAAAATGGGGTTGCCCCATCCTTGGTCAGCCTGCTCAGCTCGCTGCTGCCTTGACCCTGGCATCTTCTGGCATGGGTCTGCTTGGGGCAGGCGAGCCCAGTAGAGCTCCAGTCCTCCCCATCGTACTTCCAGGGGGTGCTGGAGGGCACTGGTGGACTCGTCCCTGACCTGTCAGCCCTCAGTCTGCCTCTGTGCTTTTAGGTGGCAGGTTTTGAGGAGCAGAGGGATTTAACCTGGTGCAGAGTTATACAGAACAGTAATTTCTGAGATCCCAACAAAGAATTTAAGCATGACTTAAACATAAACACCTGAGTAATCCTGCCACTCCTCTGAAAAATATGTAAGCATGTGGTTAAAGTATTCTGTTATATGGGGGGAATGTAAGAAATGAGCTCTGATAGAGGTGAGTGCTGCCCAGTTCTTTTTGAAGGGTTTTAGCTTGATTGCTTCCTGCTCACAGTTTAGGCTAGGATTTCCTAAGGAATTTAAGGGACTGAAGCACAGGACTGACAATGCATTTCAATGGGTTTGGGGTGTCTGATGCCATAAGGGCTAAGCTTACACAGAGTTACACTAGTCTGGATAATGGCGTGATTTCAGACTGATGGAGTTAAACTGATGCAAAAGACTGTGTCTGTAAGCCTAAGTCAACATTCACTTCGCCTTATAGCAGTTTGGTTTAAACTAATTCGGACAAAGGTTTAAACTAAGGTAAAATAAGTCACTCAGACTGAAATGCAGTTATATTCAATAACATTTATTGCAGGTAGACATACTGTCGGTGTATAGATGTGGTTTGGGATTTGTTGGTCAGACCACCTGAAATTGTGTTTTCTTTGCAGGACAGAATTAGTTCCTGTCTTTGGGTGTTGCCACAAGCTGTTTTTTGTTGATGATGATGATTGTTTGTTTTTGTATATTCCTTTAAAGATTGATAGAAGTATATTTTTTCTTTCCTTTACTGTTTTACTTAAGGAGTCCGGCCATTGGGACTAGATGTACTGTAAGGTATGGGTAGGATGATCACCGTTGGCGTTAGAGAAAACTGAACTGTCAGAAGGGTTGGAGCATGGTGGCACTTCTTTATTCTCCTCTGACTCTTTGTATAAACTCATAAAGTTTGGTAAGACTTTTTAAAAATTACAGTTTTGGAAGGTAGGTGGAAAAGCGAAGATTCATACAGCCCCACTGCAGGGCAGAAGTTGGAGCAGGATATACCGGAGGGGCCGGTGCTTGTGTGTGCATGTGCTAGTGCCCGTCTGGATGCTTGAGGAATGAATTTCTTTGGAAAGGGATCTCTGCAGCAGCTGGTGGTTTCCTCTGGTGACCTGTGCTGCTTCCAAAGAGGATTCGAGGTGGTTTAGTGGTGATGAATTGGCAGACTTGTCACTAAGCTGTAAATCTTGAACCTGCCTTGCTGTGTTGAGGTGTGAACCTGAGGTCGGGGTCTTAGAATGCTGCTGTGTGTGCAACAGTACTTTCATCACTAGGGAAGGTTTAAGAGTTGCAATAATAGTTTTTTTTTTTTTTTCCCACTTTTAAATTCCCTCTGCTATTCCAAAATAGTCTAATTAGCATTATTATTAGAAAGTAAATGTAATTGAGTTTATTAAAAAACAAAACAAAACAAAAAAAAACAATCAAGCATTGAGTAATTTAATTTTGATTTGACTCTGATTTCTTCTAGCTTCAGGACAGATATATTAAAAAGAAAAAATCTCCCTTGTTTAAATGTCATTTGTAAGACAATATACTGTTAAGGGTCATTCTGATGTTTCCATTAGGAAGGCAGGTTTCTATGCAGGCTTCAGATTTTAGACGTGATATTGTTGGGCTGCATATTCTTGATACATGTGAATTAGTGAAATACCTTTATTTTATTTTATTTTATTTATTTTTTCCTCCAAATTGTCTGTCTGTGGTACAATGCAACCTTTATTTTAACAACTTCAACTCACTTTGAATGAGCTGTTGGGTCTGTGCTCACTACTGCAGAGCAACCAACTCAGGCTCAAAAAGCAGTTTAATGTTAGCATTAGCCTTATTATGATGAAACGTTATCCTTAGTACTTCTGGTCAAACAGCTCAGCTGTACTGGCCTTTTTGCTGCTAGTCGTTCAGTCTGTCTAGAAAAGATGAAATGAGTAGATGCTGAAGGGCTGTATCATATTAAAAAAACAGTTGTTCAAATTATTTACTATAACGTGTCTGCAAAATTTTCACTTATATTTTTTAGAAATTTAGTGACTTACACAATGAGTGGATTATATATTTCTGATATCCTTGAAAATCTTATAATGAAGCCTTGTAAAGGAGTCTTTAAAAAAGTGGTCATGAGCTACTGAGTAGATTTGTGCATACTTCGATGTAATTGAACTGAATGGGAAATTTCAAATTGAATTCCGTATTCGTCACACTGGGTGTGAATCCTCTTTTCAGGATAAAAGTCCCTTATAATACCATCAGCTAGGAGAAAAGGTGGCTCTTGGCAAGAGAGAAGATTTGACAGAGCATCAGCAGGATTTAGCCACAGGAGGCTTTGCTCACATGCAATCCAGTTATTTCAAGTACAATCTACTCCAGCTAAAATTAGCATATGTAATTGAACAGTGCCAAAGGCTGAAATAATTTACACTTAATCTCGTAACATTTTTTGTAATACTAAACAAACAGAGGTGTACACATAACCCAAGCAAAAACACCCTCTGGGCCTTATCCCTCCCTTCCCCTCTAATTAAACAGCCTTCAGAACTGGGCCTGAAATCTTGTGATGGCTAAAGATGTTTGTCTGGAAATCCTGCAACGTGTCAACGCTTAAAATGCTGACCTGTGTCTTTGGCCTAGATTTTCAGATAGTTGTTAGATAGCTCTTCTGTGTGCCACTTTGGGATCTGATTTTGAATAACTGTGGAAATGGCAGAGCAGTATCTATCTCAGATCTCAGAAGTGCCTAGATATCAGTTACTGATCTCATTTTGCACAGAAGAACTTGAAGTCCCTAGTGATAGATTAGTCAAAATCACCCAGCAAATTAATGGTAAAGCCATAAATAGCACCTAGGAAGCTGCACTTCAAACCAGGGTCTACCTTCTTGGTCCTCTGTATGTTTTCATGATGGATTCTTACTCAACATCAGCTATGGGGGCGTAAACAGATGACGGACATGCATCTCTGCTGGCTAACAGCATCACGTCTGAAGTAATACAGTGCTGAAATAATACATACAGCTCAACTGGGTTAAATTCTGAGGCTTTTTGGCATGGCTTTTGTTGTTGTCAAAGATATTGTTCGACACTATCCAGCGTACGTTTTCTACTACTGTGTGCAGAGTTGGATTGCCAGAGCTGAAGCTTTCCTCAGGGAGGCCTCTGTTTGCATGCTTAATTTTTAATCTGATCTCTAGTAAATGTTAAAAAATGAGTTTAAACAACAGCAGACCCTCCAACAAGCATTACAGGCAAGCTAAAATGAACAAGTGTGTAGATGAGGGCATGACAACAAAATTGCAAGTGATTTGAAGGGGTTGTTTTTTTATGAGTCAGGGTACAGCCCCAATTTGAGTTGCACCTTATTTCCCAGTAGCTGAATTACTCTAACGTGACCTGGAGCAGAATCTCGCCAGGAGGCTGTGGTGAGGGCTGGGCAAATACCAAGTGTGTGTGCTTTTCCCTAGAGTCAGCAGGTAATTCAGTCATCCTCCGGGTTCGACGCTATATCTCAAATCAGGCTGTAAAATTTTTGCCGGAAGTCCAATTTGAATTTGTTGTTGTTGCTGTTCTCGTTAATTTGTTAAAACACAGCTAAGTGTGAGGTGCTGGGAGGTACGGAAGATTCTCTGGAATTGGGCCTGAGAAAGCTTAGCCTCAGGCTTGGCTCCGGAGCGGCAGCAGCAGGGCTCCAGTACCCGCGTGGGGCTCTCCCAACACAGGGCTGGATGCTCTTCTGGCTCGGGAACCGGCTCGCGTGCTCCTCTTTGTGGGGTTGGGACAAAATAGATCATTAATATAGAAAGGCTTTGGGAGGCTCCAGCGACGTTTTGCTTTCAAAAAAAGAAAAGGAATGGAATAGTAATTAGCTGGGCAGTGTTTTCGTTCTTCCATTTTGCAAGAAAACTGTCTGGTTGCTTCAGCCCCTTCCCAAGAGGAGGAACGTGCTGCCTCCGAACGGGTTCAGCTGCGGCTTGCCTTTGCTTTTTCTTTTTCTCTCTTCTCCCCCTCCCACTCCCTGGGTATAAAAAATAGCAGGCAGTAAGAAGTGATATTGTATACAAGGCTATTACACTTTTGTCTTGGCCTGCTTAATGTCCTTGACACATCCCCATTTCACCCAGCGACAGCCAGTATGCAAATTGGCTAAAAGCTCCATTAGGTTGTTCAAGGCTCGGGAAACCCATCTGTCAGTGTCTGTGACACAGCCGAGCTTGGATTCTCACGTGGGAATCTGTCCTTGAGATACCCAGACAGATGAGTTTCTTCTAGCCTCTAGTGTTCCCAGAATCAAAGGAAATTGTTGTACACTCTTCTTGCAGTATTTTGTATGTTTATCGTTTCTTTTCGACCCCAGTCCCTTCTCAGAAAACCACAGGCATAGATTGTCAATTAACAGTGAAAAATGTGTTTAAATTTTGTTTTAGTTGCTTTTCCAGAAATGAATAGTTATGCGTATTAATTGTGGAAGAAAAGAACAGCAGTTATTTGTCCTAACAGAAGAGAATAGTTTTGTAGCCCTTTTCCATATTTTTCTGAGAGGTCTGCTGATGACAGGCATGAGGTGGGTACTGAAAAAGGACTTGATGTGGATCAGCTGTAGCTGATGTGTTCTCTGTGAGTGGACCAGAAGTGCATGATAACCTAACAAAACATCAAAGAATGCACCCGTGCAAGGCTTTTGTGGGAACTGTGACTGAGTTCCCCCAGCAGAAGCACAGCTCCTTCTCATAGGTTTGGGTGTATGTTTGAGTCTCTTTGCAGCTTAGCATCCCCAGGGAAAAGTTCCTGCGATAGCAACAGCACTTGCTCTACCTCCACTGAGTGACAGGCAGTGCATGGGAAACCACTTACTTGCTTTTTCTGCTGGATGGAGGTAAGGCTGCAGAGTGGTTATCCTGCTGGTTTTTACTCGCTTTCTGAAATCTCTGAGACCCCCATTAAAACACCTAACCGGCAGAACATGCCAGGATGGATGGTGTTGCAGTACTTGCTAGCCTGTGAGTGCTACAGTTAACAACATTGCCGCGTTTTGTAATATGAGACAGTGACAGCAAAACAGTTCAGATGTTCATCGTGTTAGAGCAAGAAGACTAGGCACATGCCTTCAAAAGTAGAGCCTTTCAAAACGTGTGAGGTCTGTACTGACAGGCCTCACAAACTCTTGATTATTTCCTTCTAGTGTCATGTAGGAGCCCTGAATGCAGCGTAGCTGGCAGTGTATAGCTAGTGTAACTTCAATGCCCAGTGGTGTTCAGATGCATGAGATAATTATAGCCTCCTCCATAGCAGATGCTCTGTATTCCAATTTGGCACTTTCCTTGTTCAGTGTGCAAATAATTTTCTCTACCTAAGCTGATGGCCATTTTGATGATACAGACATAAATTTATTCACCAAAAAGTCAGCAATTTTATTTTTGCTGGAGTGCTTATGTAGCTGAAAGAGTGGGATTTCCCATTATCATGCTGATGAGGAAGAAGAAAAGTCTTTTTGATACTACTGTGTGGAGGCTGGTAACATTAGGAGTTAATGTGGTTGGTCTTAGGCAGGATGAGAATAAACTTTTTATTTCCAGAAACAGAGGTCAGTAATTCAATGCAGTTATCCTTCATATTGCTAAGTGCAACTTAGATCATGATATGTTCTGCTTTTTGTGTTCCAAACCCAGTCACATAGAGGCATTTAGATCACCATATTAGTTTAAATTTCAGACATACCATTCTACTTATCTTCTGCTCCTAATACTTCTTTTTTCTCTTTTTGTCTCTTGAGGTAAGGCAGACCATGCCGTGGCATGCAACTCCAGCAATAAATAAATAATTAAAGACCAGGGTAAGAGAGAGTATACATTTTTCTAGAAGTTAATTGTGGCTGGACTTACACAACTCTCATAGTGGAGCATATTTTCATACTATCCCCATTATTTCAGTGGATCTGCTTGTTGAGTAACTCAGGTTTGCCAAGGGGAGTGAAGGGCTTGCATTCTTGCTCAAAGACATTTCAACATTTATGTTTTCCTGGCTGTCTGATCTGACTGCCATATCCTAATGGGAGACAAAACATAACTAAATGTTAGTGAATCAAATAGATTGCTTTGAAAGGAGGTAGACTCTACTTCATAGGACAGTGAATCAGACCTTTTAAAAATAAAATAAGACGTAAGTATTTGGTGTGACCTGTGCAACGGGTACCTGTGCATAGGCAAAGCAGAAAATGAATTGGGATTTTCATATGTATATTCATATTTAGGGAAATTGGATGTCCAAAGCTGTTGGGACCGTGAAAAACTCTCCAAGTCTTGCATACTTTGTGTGTCCTATTTACAAATGACTGAGAAATGGAGTTTAATTTTAGTGAATGCTCACAAGCCCATCAGAGCAGCACAGGGGGACACCGTTCTAAAATAGCTCTAGCAGATGCTACAATAATACGAGTTTTCCCTGCATCTCTCATTTATTTCTTGCTGCATGCAGTTTCTTACTAAATCTGTTCCCTTGATAAATGCAAGGATGCTCTTGCCATTGGATAGGATAGCTAACAGCAATTGTCACAAACACTAACTAGCTTAACCTTCTCGTTGCATAGCTACTGCTGCTATTAAATATTTCCTGGGCTAACAGACACCTTCGAAATGAGTTTTAAAGGGTTTTCTTTTTATATACACAGACCATGGCTGTTAAACAATGGCAGCTTGAGTGGAAGCTATTTTAATGATAACAGCAATAGTGTCCCTTAGGTGGATTACCTGCCAGTTTAAAGAGGGAGACCAGCCATCAGTGGATCACTGCGAGGAAGCTTAGAAAATTAAACTTGTAGCATGAGCAATGCCACCAGATCTTCAGAAAGGATAATCATCCTGCTGCCTTGCTTCATGTGTGTTAACATAGGTACTGCTGAATGTCATGCGACCTTTTACCCTAGCAACTTTACCTTCTTTGGAGCAGGAAGAAAGGCTCTCCTTTCACAGCCCTAATTGTTTTATATTCAAAAAATGCAGAGAGTTGCTATTGTCTTATGAGGCATCTCATTAATTGCTTTCCAGCCATAGGTTGTAGGGGAACGGAGGTGATTTTGCCTGCATCTCCTAATCAATGCCACCCTCTAGATAGCAAATGCAGCTAAGCCCTTGGCTGATGAAGGCATATCTTGCACACTTTGTTTGGTGAAAATGTTGAGAGTTTTTTACTAGTGGTGGATTTTTGTTTTGTATTTTTTTCCCCGCTTGTGTTTTTCAAGTGGGCTGAGCTCATTTTACTGATCTGTAAGTAGGAGCAGTAGGCAAGGATCCCAGTGAGTGAACGTTGGATAATTTGGGTGTATGAGCAAGATTAGCTCCTGCTTATGAAGATGAAATAGTTTGTCCTGTCCTAATTTCATTAATGAATGTAGTATGTATTTAAAGAAAAAAGCTCTGAGAAATAATGAAATATGTCAAGAAACACTTGAGATCCTAAGTCGTGAAATTAATCAGAAACAGACACATGATTTTTCTAGTACTTTTGTTTGTAAGTTTTCAGTGCAGCTAAGAAAACCCCGGTGCCTGGGTTGTTGACAAAAAAATAAATAAAATAAAAACCCCTTAAAACTGTCTGTTGTCTGTGAGCATCTGTTCCTTCATTCTCCACTTCCTTCTTCTGCATTGTTCCGTCTGTAATCAAGCCGGGCCTCCTTCTTGCTGCCAGCAGCTTGATGAATGGCTTGCAAGGGATCGATGTGATGGCCTTGTTTGCTCCTCAGCCCTGTGTCAGGGGAGGGGTTCTTCGTTTGTTTGCTTTTAATTCCCTTTTGTTGGCGTAAATGGGTTGTATTCAACGGCAAGGGCAGTTCACAGACTTGGGATGTCCGTTGAAAACTGCTAATGCAGAGGCCTTTTTTTTTCCTGCTGGAATATTTTTAGAACTAAATTGTGGCTCAAGTTTAAGCTGTCAGAAATGCTATTGCGATCGAGTGAATAGCTGATCAGCGCTGTGTTTAGAAAGCATGCTGCTGGCCTGTGGATTTGCCTGCTGCCCGGGCGTCAAGTAAAATTCTGTGGCTAACTTTAAAAAAAAAAAAAAAAAGTTTGGAACGTTTCAGGACCAAAAATAGCAGTGTTTGTAATTAGGGAAACTAAAATAGAAGCGGTCTGATCCGTGGGGATTTGCAGAGAGTCTCTGCACGTCGCTCCCTCAGGTCTGCTGGAAGCGCTGGGCCTTCAGCGCACCCCAGGCACCTCCTGGGGGATTCGCGGCCCAGCCAGGGCTTTGCTTCAGGGAAGATTTCTCCCTGTTCCTCAGCACGGGCACCTGCTGCAGCAGGAAGCCGCCATGAGGCAGTCGAGCTGAGCTGGGGCCTAGCAGGTGGGAAGCTCGGAAGCAGGTTGTCAGAGCATGGTGCAAGTTGAGTCATATTAGCTGCACGTGCTCCCGCTTTCTGGCAGGTAGCGTTAGGCAACACAGTGACACATCCTCATGGCTGGTTTTTGTGTGTGTGTGCGCACACGAGACTGTTTCTGCTTCCCTCATGCTGGAGAAACAAAGGCTCATAATCAGCTGATAATTTGGCTACGATTTCTTTTTTTGCATGCAGACTGTGTTGCAATTTCTGCAGGTTTAATTCTACCCTTTACTGTGCCCCTTTATCGTGTTTGAATTTGCAAAGTGACTGAAACACACCTGACTTTATACATGTCCTATAGACAAGGCTTTAGAAAGAGAAGGACTGTGGCTGCTTTGCATGGCAGTGTTTAGGAAAAAAAGGAAAGAAACACGACCGGGTGTTTTATTTTCCAAGTCCCTCCATCCATCCTGCAGGCAGCTTCACTTCAGTAGTGCAGGGGAGAGGGATGTGGGCTGCCAAAGAGTTGGTGCTCTTGGACGAAGTGTAAAACAACAGGGTCAGTGAGATGGAGCCCTTGCAAGGGCTTCGTTGTCTATGCAGAAGTGTGCTAGAAGAAGTAGGCATCTGGCAACACAGTGGTACCTAATAAAGTCATTTCTCTGTACCAGACACAAGTAATTTGATTCAGACCAGACTGGGTTGTTAAGGAGCATATTTAGAGGTGGTCGTCTTTTTAACCATGCAGAGAGTAAATTATGAGGCTAGTAACAGACACTGTATCACGAGAGGCTGCTTGTGTAAGTGTCCTTTAATCCTGAACTGTCACAGTGATGAAAGTACTCAGACTCCACCTTTAGGAACATATTGTATTTCCCTATTTATGTTTGTTTCCTATCATGTGATCTGGTGCAAGGGAAGGTGTTGCTTGCTAATTTTAGCCTTGCAAACTGTTACTGCAGAAATCTAGCAGTTAGCACTTCAGGAGAGTAGTGCTTTAAGGAAACCAAGCTGTGCTGCGTGTTGTTGTACTTGATGGCATTGAGGGGGAAATATTTCAAGTCTTGCTTTCCTGTGTTGTGTTAATGTACTAGTTAGCTTCCTGTAGAAGAATTACCAAAAGACCGTAAAGAGCATTAATAAGAAAAGAAAAACTGTTTCTTTGCTGAAGAGATGTATGATATGGAGGCAGAGAAATGCAATGAATGAGTATGTGTAACTTAACAGCCATTGCTGTATTTTTCAGAGCTACGTTACTAATTGCATGAATTGCCCTGTGTATTGACCCTCACCTGTGCTTGCCCATTTCACCATCAGACCCCAAATGACATTCCTTCCAGATGCTCTGGGGCACTTTTATATATGCAGCTTGTAATGCTTAGGAGTGGGGAGGAACAGCAGGGGAGAGGAGGTTCCTGGGGGAATGCCAGGAGGCCACCTGTGGCTCAGCAACCCTTACTGTACAGCCTACACAGGAACTTTCAGGTTGTGGTCATCCTCACCAGAACAGCGACTGTCAAAGGTCTGGTAGTTACAGAGCTTTCAAATGTGTTGGGAGCAGGATGAGGTCTTGAGCATGGGTATCCAGAGCAGGAGGCAGGATGAGCCCGGTTCCATATGGCAGCTATGGCAGGGTCTGTCCCAGGGATGCCGTGGCACTGCATGTATCTTCTCCTCTGCTGCAGACTGTCATCTGGTGGGAGTGATAGGACAAGGGATTTGCGATGTCAACTGGACCTAAGTGAAATAAATAACAGCTTGATAAAGGAATGTTTCCTTCATGGAAGGACTTTTTGCCCTGTAAAAACTGCATTAGCCTAGGATTCAAGATAGGAAATGAAGTGGTAAGCTATTGTTTCCTATGGGAACAAAACCGAAATATTAGGCATTTCAAGGATGGCACAGATATTTAACACTGGTACAGTTAAAAGACTATGTATTTTTAGCCTAGGATTCCTTTTTTTCTTTCCTCCTTGGAAGAATGCCTAAGAATAAATGTTTTCTAATATAGAAAGACATTTATTTTTCAAAGTGTGTTAAAAACATCTCGCACTTATAATTATCTGCCTCTGTATTTTGGCACATGCATCACCATATTGACAATGTTGCTATTTACTTGCAAATAGATGGGATAGAAATCCCCCTGACTGGGTGTCTGTTACCACTGCGTGCTCTTTGAGGATTATCTATGAAAGACATGGGATACAGTACGGTAGACTTCCACATGAAATGCTGTGAATAGTAGGAAGAAGGTGTGAAAAGAACCACTGTGAAATTCTGTCCTTATAACTAAAGAACTGGGGAAGGGAAGCACCATCTATTACTGTTGTTGTTTTTTGTTATTGTTATTATGGCAGATTTAAAATCAGATTTTTATTTTATTTTATTTTATTTTGCTTTAATGTCAAATTAAATTGTAGAATTGATTCCCGCAAGCAGGGTTTTGAGGACTGAAATAATTTGAGGACTTCCCAAATATTAGGGAAGAGGTGGGGCCTTCATCACCTGTTAGACTGATAGTCTGTGTGTGGCCTCTGCTTCAGAAGTCCCAAAGTGAAAGATGCACTGGGAATAATTACTCTGTGCTTGCTGTTTTCATGGCATTTCCCAAAACAGCTGTTATTAGCAATCCTCAGATGTAGAGCTCTCTGCTAGGTGAGCTTTTTGTTTTCCCAAACGTGGTGTTTCTTCTGTAAAGTAACTGTCAGCTTCTATTATCAGACACTGTTAATTATGTTAAAGGAAGCTAAGGTTATACAGTTAAAGATTCAGAAGTTAAGAAATGCTGGGCTTTGTGAGCCTGTGCAGTTTGAATTTGGATCCTGTGTGAGTATCCATTACCATGTGGTCTTTCAAATATTTCATTAAGTATATTCCCCTTTCCACAAGATCCCAGCCTTTGCAGAGGTATTTAGTGATAGTTCAGTTCCTTGCGCAGTGAGTTGGACTCAGACCTGCAGCTGTCTTCAGACAGACCTTGGAGACCTGCAGTGCGTGATGATTTTTTTTTCAGTATACTTCTGCGCTGTTATGATCACTGAAGGAAGTTATTTTTCAAGTTTTATTGGGAAAAATTTCCAAAAATGGAGTCTTGTACTTACCACTTACCTATTGTGTGCAGCATTTAACATCTGAGATGGTGACTAGACACTCCGAGTACCTGGTCTGAGCACACTGCCCCTTGAAAACCTTGCCGTGATTTTCTTGGGGGAGTCAGATTGTCTTCCCCATTTTAAGAAGTAGAAAAAAAAGCAGATTTGAATTTAATTTAAAATCTTGCCAAAATTGAGCGTTGACTATCTGATGGTGGCTGGCAGTGGCATTAATTGTGTAACTTCTAGTCACAGAGATCTTTAAAGACCTGACAGTTTATTTCATTTCAAATGATTCAGAAACAGGCTGCACCTAAAATGGTACTGCTTTTTCTTAGACAATGTTTTCCTAGACCATGCTGTAGATCTCCAAAGAAGCCGAGGAATAGGGTTTTTCAGCATTTCTAATTCTTTTAACCAAAGGTTATTGCATTAATATAAATGCTACTGCTGCTGAAATCTGTATGGAACATTGTTGTTTAATACTGACTTAAGCAAATGACCTAAACTTGAGGTCAAAGCATAGCAAAGGAATAAAGTTGAGATATATCCGTTTTAGTAAATCCTTTGTGTGCAGTTGAATTTGATTATAGGATGTATCTGCACCTGCAGAAATCACTTAGTAGACATTTGTTCCGTAAGTAAACTTGGAGGGTTTTCTGCATATATAATGCATGAGGTGAAAGAGTTTTGTGTTAAGTAGCTCTTTCCGATAGCGCTGCAAGTGTTGATATTAATATTTTGAGACAGCACTTTTTTCCAGTCAGTGAGCCGCTCTCCCCAGCTTGGTGTTATCTGCAGACATGGTGAGGGTGCATTCCTTCCCATCATCCAGGTAGCTGGTGATGGCACCAAATGGCTGGCCACAGTTTCAGCCTTTGAGAAATTAGGCATCAAACCTTTGACAACTCTCGTGGGAGCCTGACTTGTCAGCTATCCAGCTCATGCCTTTCTCTGACTACAGGGATGCTAAGGGAGGACCATGTTGCAAGCCTTGTTAAAGTCAAGGTAAACAACATCCACTGCTTTCCTCCCATCGGTAGAGCTGGTCATCTCCAACAGAAGGCAAGCAATATATATATATATATATATATATATATATATATATATGAATGTTAGATTTTTATTTTCTTTTTCTCTTCTGTTGAGTTTTGTGCATATGAGTCTGAGACAGTGGTATTAATTGGTACTAAGACTTCTAGATTATTTGTATGTATCTGATTTGAAATATAAACATTCTAGTCACATGCTAATGTTCTTCAAGCTTCTGTTCTGAAGCTTGGTACAAAATTTATTACAGAATGTATTAAGGAGATTTTCTTTCTAATTTTACTTATCCTGATTTAACATTTGAAATGACTTCAAATGCATATTCTTTCCAGAGAAAAAATGCAGACTTAAAAAATAAATCATGTGTGAATGCAGAATATTAAAAGGTCAAAAAGCCAGAAAGCTAACAGAAGCAATTGGAGCCAATGTTGCAGTGTAGAAGGAAATTTAAGCTCTTGTTTATCAAGAAATACATAATTTGGATGAAAAATGTAGTAAATACAGATGAATATGTTAGAATCTTTTTATTTTATTTTTTTCCCTTTCTGCTTGTGTCAGGAATTTTAACATATGTATCTTGTTACTCTGGATTTATTTCACTTGCAATAGAAGTGCCTCATTATCGCAATTAATATATTGTGTCGGATTTTACACAGATGAATAACAAAGAAACTGAGTCCCCTCATTGCAGAGCTCTTCACCTCTGAGCTCAGGTTCCTGGTAACGTTATGCACAGCGTGGAAAAAGTACATGGCACAAAGCCCAAAATGGTTTGGGTGAAATGTCTTCAGATGAATCAGTGTATGTTAGCCAGATACTTGGCTCATCATCCCACAACACTTACTGGAAAATAATTATGATTTGAGGGAACTGAGAAAAGAGAGTTGTCACGATGAAATTAAGTTTCTGCATTGGTTATGAGCCACTCAAAGGATATCAGGAAAAAGAGTAGATTATTCTTACCACAGTGCGAGTTAGCTTTGTATGGATATTTTAATTGAGTCAACGTTTCTGAGTGCATGAGTCAAATGACATTTGAAACTTCGGACAAGTGCAGAAACACAGTCTGTTGTTGAAGAAATGGGAAGAGTTTGAGAACTTACTTTATAGTAAATCTAGATCTTTTTTTTTTTTTCCTGCTCTGACAAGTCCTAGAAAACAGAAGATGGAGGAATGTCTTTGACTAAATGATACTAAACTGTGATACTGAAGACAGAAGTAGGAATTAGAAGGGAAAGGACTTAAATAATACTGGATTACAGTGTAAAAAACGATGGGTCTTTCATATATCTAACCAGCAGAGCAGGGTTAGATGTATTCACAGATTCAGTGATTTTGTAACAATGTGGACATCCAGGTATGATTTTTACTTTTCAAAAGAAGTTAATTTTTATTTAAATTCTAGGAAGAAAAACAAACAAAAACAAAACAAACAACAACAAAAAAAACAGATGCCAATCTCACTAGTTGCTAAGAAATCTTCTGGTAACCCTAAGTATTAGAATATTTGGGAGACTTTCATCGTTCTGTAGTCCTGTGGATATTATCAGGACCTCCAGTCATGAAAACAAAGTGCATGCCAGGCAATAGCTGCTGCGAAATCTAGTTATAGAGGAGGGCAAGTAAGCCTGAGGTGGTCTGATCAGTTTGGACCTTTTGGCTCAGTTTGCATTTGGTGTGAACACAGGATACCTCCTGAGTGCCCATTGGCTTTAGTGCTCACACTGTCGCTCAGTTTAAGGTATGTCTGATTTCCTAATAGGCATATGAATGGAAACTAAAATATGGGAATATTTTTTTCATAGATTAAAAGACGAATGTCTTTTCTTCTTTTTCTTTGCCCCCATTCACAGCATGCTTGAGCAAATTAATCCTCAAAAATGGCATCCCTATAGAAAGTTGAATTATAAGGAAAAAGATAGAAATGGCTGTAAATAAATAGAGTCTAATTCTGAAAATTCCAAATGTAGAATAAAGAGGTTCTCTATTTTTGCATTCATTATTTAGTTTATTTAGTAAATTTTGCCTCAAGTGGATTTGATTGATGTCTGGAAAAAAGTGAAAATGTAAATTATAGTATGCTTGTTAAATCAAAGAAAACTAAATAGAGTTTCCCACACTACCTCACATACCTGATGCATGAAATCTGGAGGTTTTGTAGGACACCAGAAAGACTCTCCAGTAACAAAGTGGAGAGTACTCATCTGTCTGAAACTCCCTTGGCATATGAGTTTAAGCACTCAGTGAATTAGCCGAAAAAGCAAGTGCTTAAATCCAAAAATTTGTCATGGCAAATCTTGGTGACCCTCCTAGGTACTAAACAAGCTGTGTGTGCCTGGGATGCTGGTAGCGTGATGCTCAAATCTGCTTTTCTCCAGATGAAGATCTGCAACTTTCATCTCATCACCAAGTTCCTTGAAGGTTTGCAAACCTATTCCTTCACCTCAGTTTTTACATGGACCCAGGCAGTTTTGTAGCTCATCTAATGGTGACTTCATTACAAATCTGACTCTGTCTCACAGACAACTTGCTTTAAGAATGCAGAGAAGTACCTAAAATGGGACATAGGGGCTCCTAACATGGGGTTTCAGACCCAGCTGCCTCCCGTGGCACTGTTTTTGGTGATCCCACGTGCAGCTGCCCTGGCTGCCTTCAGCACTGCCACACTTGGGGCTGTCCCAAGCATGAGGGTGCTCAGCACCGTCTTGGCCAGCTACCCCGGTAGGCTGATGCCTTAATCCTAGCTGCTGTTATCAGTCTTCTCCCAGCAGTATCAACTTACTGTCAGAGGGCATTCTAGCTGTCCTTTCAATGACATTACAGGCATCTGTCTCATGAGGTTGGCTCTCTCCTGCTCTCCCTATGCAAAGACTTAGGTATCAGCTGTAATGACTTGTACGGGCACTTTTTCTAAAAGCTGTTTGTGTTATCAAGTACTTGTTAAAGGAGTTTGCACTGGAAGCAAAAACATGGTGAGACTTGTGATGGCTCATATTTTCTGCGTGCATCCTCTGGCCCCTGGCCTGGGAGTAGCGTGTTGCTGTAGCCCAAAGGGCCCCGAAGGAAGCACAAGCTCCAGCTATTGCGGAATGCCCCAGATTCTGCCCCGATGGCATCACGTTGTTGTCTTTGGGACAAACCCTTCCCAAACTCTGTGTTCTGTGGATTGGTTTGGCCGCAGGAGGGGAGGCACAGCTCATCTTTATGTAAGGCTGGGTGGAGGGGGCAGAGGTGCCCTGTACACACCTACAAGAGTGTTGTGGCATGGTGGGGAGGTGATGGGGACTGTTCATGGGGAGCTTTGCCACCTCTGGTTCCTCCATCCCAACAATTTGCACGTAAAGTGGCAGAGTTCCCACTGAATTCTTGCATAGGAAAGACAAACTGAGTAAATCTCTCAGATTTTGGAGAAAAGAAAAAAAAAAAAAGAAAGCAAACCTTTTTAGTTGGTCTTTTGTTTCACAAAACACGAAAACATCTGCTTCTGATCTCTGCTCACCAAGTTCTCGTGTGGAGAGGAAAGATTATATCAGATGTTCTGTTTCTCTTCTGTGCTTTAAGTTCAGTTTTATGTGATGGGCTTTTGTTATGCTCAGGTTCTTGCATCAGTGTTGACACTGTGGTATGTGTGGACTGGGTGCAGAGAAGCAGTACAACACAGCACGTGCCTCCTACGTCTCATTTCCAAGACACTTTTAGTCTGCCACATGTAAACAAATACCCAGAGAGTAAATTTAGTTTCTCAGAACCAAAGCCCTGTTTGGTTTTGCAAACATTTGGTGAGCTATATGATCAGATTTTCAGTCTGTGTTTTTATTCTAAAACTTCAGATGGACTGAAAACTCATCACCATAGCCCAAAAGTGTTTGGAAATGTAAACACAAATAATAATCTCTGCTTACTTAAAGTTACTTTTATCTCCATTTTTTCACCACAAAGTTGTTGTATCACAGGCAGTAATTGCTGTCATATTTTGATCTGTGCTCTCAAATATTCTTGTTGGGGGAATTGCAATGTTTTATAGTCCAGATTGCCCGGATTTAGTACTTTTAAGATCTAGATTCTGTTCACATTTAGTTTCAGTACATCAATAAAATATGAATGGATCAGCTAATGAAGCAATAACACTAATTTATGACAAAGACTATAGCTTATTGTTTATGAGTTTGCCAACCTGCCAAAATACTTTATCCAGCGGAAGAGTTCTCCTCCCGTGCTGGGAGATAAATAATGCCCCAGGAAAGGTCTGCTGCTGGGACTCCTGCCACCAAGTACATGGGAGGGGACAAGGCCGGGGAGGTTACTTTCCAGAGCGGAAAATATTTTTTGGTGACACGGCTCTGTTCCTAGCCTTTGGCTTTTTAGTGCTATGGACTAAATTGTACCCTCCTGCCTGGATGTGAGAGACCCTAAATTCAGGGAAGCTGCTGTAGTTTTGCTCGGAGCCTCAGGCAGTGCAGGGGGAACAGAAAATCACTTGTGAGAGATGAGTAGTTTTATTGCTGGTATAGCAAAATGTAGGGAGGGGAGGGTGAAAGGCCGATTTTGGTGCCTTTGCAGCTACATTTTTGCAGTGGCCAAAACCAGGGAGCAGCGCTGGTCAGGGCCTTCTCAGTCTGCAAATGACTCTCCATCTCCATGTCCTTCCTGGGCCTTGCACTGTTTTTTTGCTGAGTCCTGCTCATCCTCAGGAGAGACGGCCGTCAGTCTATCCTAATAATACGTGCTCTAATCCACTTTGTTCTTTAAACTTCATCACACTTCAAAATCAGCCGCTTTCCACCTGACCAATGTGCTTTTGAAGTTTCTTGTTAGATAATGGTGGGAAATTGGGTGGTGTACAGATTGACTCCACAGCCGAATGAAATACGTCAGTCTTAGGGGAAACAGAAGATACTGCGATCAGTGAGAAACAACAACTACAAAAAATCAAGCTTCTGGTTTATGTCACCCTAGTTAACAATTGTAAACTTTCGGTGCTCTTAAAGATAGCCAAGAAGCTTGTTTTTAATACATTTGCATGCATTAAATGGATGTAGAATTGTGTAAAATGAGACGTACTTTGCAGATACAGTCCAATAAAGGACTTCCTCTTCCCTTGGATTCTTCCTATGTATTGTCTACCTGTAGCTGTTTATTAAATGCTACAAGGTAGGCAGTCATGATTTGAGGAGAAGTATTTTAGGGCAGAGACGACTGAGTTTAAACTGAGCTAAATTCTTCCTCAGTTTGTGCTTTATGGAGCTTCAGTGCTTCGTGCTGGCTTCAAGGGAATTGCAAGCCTCAGGAATATTTAGCCTACTAATTTCAACAGCTTTGTGTGTGAAACAAAGATCTCAAGAAGTACCTTACTGACCCATCAAATTCCAGTTTTAATCTGACTGTAGAATGACTGTTGTGCCAATTAGAGGACTTTTATTTTTAAATGATTATCATTTTTCAGAAGTGATTTTTTTTTGTTTGTTTTTGTGGGAAAAGTAAAGGTAAGCCAAACATAATGACAATTCTTTCCTATAGACTAAAGATATTGTTTGGAACAGAATGGAAGAAAAAAAAGTTCAGTGTATTCAAGAAGTATAAGCAAGAGAGCACTTGTCATTCAATAATTCTAAGTTTAATTTTTTTTTGTAAAATATATATGTATAATTGTTGTGGTTTAGCCCGGCTGGCAGCCAAACACCACACAGCCGTTCGCTCACCCTCCCCCCTCCCTCTCCGGGATGGGGGAGAGAAACGGGAAAGTGAAGTCTGTGAGTTGAGATAAAGACAGTTTAATAAGACAGGGAAAAGAATAACAATAATAATAATAATAATAATAGTATTAATAGTAATAATGTGTACGAAATAAGTGATGCACAATGCAATTGCTCACCACCCGTTGACCGATGCCCAGCCTATCCCCAAGCAGCCGGCCCCCCCCCCTCCACCCCGGCTAGGCACCCCTATATATTGTTCAGCATGACGTCAGATGGTATGGAATACCCCTTTGGCCAGTTTGGGTCAGCTGTCCTGGGTCTGTCCCCTCCCAGCTCCTGCTGCACCCCTAGCCTGCTCGCTAGCAGGACAGAGCGAGAAGCTGAAAAGTCCTTGGCTTGGTGTAAGCACTGCTCTACAACAATTAAAACATCAGCATGTTATCAGCGCTCTTCTCATTCTAATCCAAAACATAGGACCCTGCCAGCTACTAGGAGGAAAATTAACTCTGTCCTACCTGAAACCAGGACAATAATCCATGAGAAAGCTAATTCAATTGACATTTTATTTTCTTAAGCTTTGAAATGATTTCATTGAGTTTAGGTATAGGGAAGCAAAATTATGGTATGCAGAAATCATTTTTGTCTGCAAAAGAATCAGGAATAATTGCATTGTTAAGTTATATTTCTATATTTTCCCCAGTTTTAAGTAATATTGCAGTCCTCAATAGTCTTCCATCCAGTAATCACAGGGCATTATATAAGCCATGTAAAGGTAAGGAAGAATCATTACAGGTGGCTAAACTGAGACATAAGGAATCTAAATGACTGGTTTGGGGTGGCACAGTGGAAGAAAATTATGACTTGAGCTCCTCTGACTGCAGCCTTTCTAAAAATGCACAAGGTTTCTGTGTTGCCAGTTTCGTTGTTTATCTCTTATTCACTTCTCTATTCTACCTGGCTGTGGACAAGAAATACGTTTTACTTTGTGGTGCTGTTCCTCATTGAGGATGCCAGCCTAAGGCAGAAGAGTTGCTGTGTTTTTCATCTCATTCTTTCTATTCTATTTACCCTGCCTCTCTGATTTCTCTTCAACTGTGATCATCTTTGGCTTAATATGAGATTTGTCATTCTATCAGCTACAAAATCCCATAAACAGGCCTGTAAGTTGGTGGCATCCTCTCATCATTACTATAATTGGCCAGCAAGAACCCTCCAGCTCTCAAAAATTACTTCTTAGTACAGTAGGGTGTAAACAGAAGAGCGTTTTGCTAGTGTGAGCTGTAAACTGATATTTGCACAATTTATTTGTATTTACTTTGCTGTATTTTATCTTCTCAATCAGGAGCTAAGGGAATTGTGTTGCAATTGGACTCTAAGTGAGATGAAGCTAGCAGCTGGAAAACACTCCGTTCAAAGTGAAATGGATTGTGTGTGTTCACAATTGGTTAAATAACACATGTTTTAATGGAGAACTGCATGTTGGAGTCAAATATATATGTTTTTATTAAAAAATATGTACTTTGATAGGAAAAGTCAATATATCAGTGTTATTGGGGAATCTTTCCAAGACTTTTCTTTCAAGTGGATAGAAGAGTACAAACCTGGGATAACCAAAGGTGAATACAAACAAATTGGCTACTCCATTAGCATAGCTGTCCAGCTGCATCCTAGGCTCTGAGGCCACTCCAAAACCACAAGCCCGACTGCTTCAGAAGCCTGCCAAGGAGCCAGCTGCTGCTAATAAAGCAGACTCTACAACTTGGCATCTGGGGCCTGTGATTCCCATCCAGAAGAAATTGTATGTGAAAAAATATTTAAAATTTGCCTTTTTAAAGAGTGTATTGCTTTAGAAGAAGAAAGCATTAGACTAAACTTGCAGCAAGCAAAAAACTACATAAGAGTGCTGTGGTTGCCATGGGAAGAAAAATACCATTCTTGAGTAAGGAGGTTGCATGTTGGAAGGAGGAGTGCTGTTCGTTTTGTAACCAAAGAGGTTTCTGGTTCAGCATTTCTGGGTTATTGAGTAAGAAAGACCAAGGTGTCTTATTATTCACACTTAGCTGTGTGCATGGGGCACTTTGTTTCAGAGGGCTCACTGCTAGGGTGTAAGAGCAAGGGTGTGTTCCTGAGACTGCATGAGAATTAAGCACATTAATTTCTTACTTTTAAATAATGAAAAAGAAGAAATTTCATTCATTTTTCAAAGATGAAAACAAATCCTATTAGCCATCCATGCTAAATTAACAAGCTGCTTGGAATGATCTACAAACCAGTTCCTTCCCCCCACACTACCCATTGAATAATGAAGCATGAGAATTGAAAAATGAGTTGGTTGCATTGGTTATGTGAAAAATTAACAGCCAAGTCAGCTCCGAATTCCAGCTGCCTTTTGAAGTAAACCATGTAGATTTTGCATAATAAAATATTTTTTTCCTAGTGCTGCAGGTCCAGTGCTTGGCCATGCTGGGAAAACCTCTTTCCCAGATGTCTGCAGTTGGTGGCAGGGTTTTTTGAGCCAGTGCTGTGTTCCTCGTGGCTCTCGTGGCATGGAAGTTAACTGCGTTAACTGCCCGCAGCCGCGGAGGGAGCCCATGTCAGAACCAGACCCGAATCCCCAGCCACCAGGTGTGTGCAGCTGCCCCCCTTCAGCACCGTCTGGGATCCTGCAGCGAGCGGGCCGTATCTTGGATCATCAGCAGGTTGCCATTCATTTCTTTCACTCCCCTTATTAGGTGGAGATTAACAAACAGACCCTCTGCTCATTTGGAGGCGAAATGCATACTTCTGCCATCAGTCGTGTGCTCCTCGGCTCAGGAAACAAGAATTCAAAGCTTTCTTCTGACCTGAAGCTTTTAGCCTGGCGACTGGCCAGAAGATGTCATCAGCCCTAGTACAGGCAATTTTGTAATCTTTCTGCGGACGGTGTTCTGGGGTATTGGATGTGCATGGAAATTACTGTGGGCTGCAGTGCCTGAGATTTATTAGCGAAGAGAGGGTTGGGAGCGTAGCAGCGCTCGCTGGCCTGAGAAGGTCAGCAGCCTCCAAAGTGTAGTACGGCCGCATCTCTGCCAACCCGTAAAGCATCTCGCTGGGTGCTGTGGTGAGCCTGGACATTTGTGCCTGCCTTGTGGCTGCAGCATCTCTAGCTTGAGAGACCTGCTGTCCCATGGCCTAATTCCCGAGGCGCAACAAGGACTTTATTATTATTATTATTATTATTATTATTATTATCAGCGGTGGCCTTAAAAATCAGTATAAATGCAATTCAGGTTCACTTCTAGGTCCCCATTCAGCTTGCTGAGGGGGATAAAATGGTTTAGGCTTAAATTAGAATTAGGCCCCTAGTGCTTTCCTCTGTGTGAAGGTAAAGATCTTACAATAGAGTGAAAATTGCCCTTTATATTTCAGAGGTATATTTCCACTTTTTTTTTTTCTTGCTTATTAGGCTGGTTTGAGAATAGGCCATTTATTCATTATCCCCTGCTAAGACATATATAATAATAACAATTAATAATTAAAGTACATAGCACCTTACTGACATGCAGAAAATTCTGTCTTTGTGTCCTTATGTCATTCACATGCATGCAGTGTGTACGTTAAACTTGAGAGTAGGAGGGTAAAGGCGTGAGAATGTTACCTTGATTTTTTTTT
This sequence comes from Cygnus atratus, assembly GCF_013377495.2. NCBI lineage: Eukaryota > Metazoa > Chordata > Aves > Anseriformes > Anatidae > Cygnus > Cygnus atratus. The sequence continues at coordinate 42,705,363 of NC_066363.1, forward strand.
TTTTAACATTACCAGTCCTGAAAATGTGCAAAATTACCACGGGATGTTTCCTGTGCTGGTGCTATGCTAAAGCTAAATGAATGCTGCAGTCACATGTACCTCTGCCATGGCCCCGGAGCGTCCAGAGATTTAAATGTGCTTTCAGCCAGGATGTTTTAAGATGCATGCTCTTATGCCTTTGATGGAGGTTACCATTGTCTGCAGCTTGATCACAGCTACATGGTGGAGCTGATTTCCTGGCCGTGCCCGTGGCACTGGGGCGCAGCTGAGGCGGTTCCCTGTGTTGAAGCTCGGGGCTGCTGCTCCGAGTCTTTGTGTCTGGGAATGACATTGAAGCTCGGCTGGATGAGGATTACCCAGTGGTAAACTGTGTGTGCAGGGAAATACGATCTGTATGCATTAAGTGCTTTTGATTGTCAGCAAAAGTATCTGCAGAGATACTGGGGGAAGGAAGCACGTTGCCCTTTCTCTTTTACTGGAGATCAGAGTGAATGTCATTACTTGCCAGTGTGGTGATCCCACTGTCTATTAAGCTGTTTTTTCCTTTTAGTGGATCCTGCTTGAGTCGCATTACAACCTGGCTGGATTGTAGAGGAATTGTGTTGTCCTAACACTCGATGGTGTGTGCCCACTGACCTGGTTTACATGAGAGAAACTGGGGAGGAGGAGGGAGAAGGCAGCAGGAAAGGCATCACAGCAAGCGTAGTGCTTTGTGTTTCATCAAAGACTCTGAGCTTCACCAATCAGTGATGCTCCCTTTAAGTTCTCTCTTTTTTTTTTTTTTGACTCATCTAGGTAAAAGGGACTTGTTTGAAAGAGTTTAAAGCTACTCATTTAAAAATATCCTCCTACCAAGGCTCTGATTTCTTATGTACATAATTATGAGCACTAAAGTAGGGCCACCGAAATGAAAGGGACAGTTGATTAGCATGATCAGAATTACTTACAATATTTTCTCTATTCAGGGCCTAAGTGCAGAACTACCATATATCAGAAGTCACTAAGGTGTCACTGCTACTATAATGAAAGTTGCGTATGTTTTGCCTTTATTAGGCCATTAGCACACCGTGGTTAGCTTAGCATTGGCCCATCATTTACCTGCAGCTGCATCCATGCATTCTGCTACCAGAATATGCTGATCTTCTTGCAGAAACCAGCTTTTCCCCGCCACATCCCCCAGTTCCCCAGACTTCTCTCTCACCTGTGCCTCAGCTTTTCCACGCAGGTCACAGTGGTGGCAGGAGCCATCCTCTCTCTGCCAAGCCCTCTCTCCTGGCAGGCACTCTGTTGCAAGCAAACATACTGATGGTCAGTGAGCTGGGGATGGTTGAAGCAGCTTAAATTCACTGTTCTTGCCCCATATCAGAGGCGCTTAGGTAATTTTTATAGCCTGAGGGTGCATCTTCTTTCAGAGCACGTATTTTCCAGAGCATTACGAGAGCATATTGGTTTCCCCGTGGGAATGCCTCCCTTCTGAAGTGATGCTTCTCAGTGGTTGTGTGTGGTTTGCGGTTGTTCAGAAGTGGGTAAGTTTCTAAGGGTGGGAGGTGCTATCCTGATCTTATTTTCCAAACCCTCTTTTCTGTTGTGAAAGTCATCCGTAATGGCAGAGTGTTTCCAGGCTGCTTTGTTTCTTCCTCTCTTAAGCTGCCTAGCTCCTTGCCACCTGGCTCTGCGTGTACTGGATGCTCCTTGTATTTAGGAAAGATTGCTTAGGCTTCTGGTATCAGCTCCCATACCTTTGGCTAGATATTCTTATTTTTATCTTGGAATATTCTTAAAGAAGATTGTGTTTGACTTCTTTCTGTAATGCTAATTACTTCTGAGTATCCATCATTTCAGAGCCTAATTTTGGGATCTAGATAAAATAGTCTCATAATCGAGCTACTTTAATTCCACTCTAAACAATAGCACGGAGAGTGAAATAAGGCACTTCATAGCATCGGCCGAACCCCAAATCTCGGCCCTGTTTTGAGTTCTGAGGGGTGTTGCTGGCCCAGGGTGGGTGCCTGCACTATGGGAGCGGGTGGCTGGAGGTGGGCAGGGGGACGGGAGGGGAATGCCCTTCATTCATTGCTACCCGGACAAAGCACAGTAACAGCCTCTTTTCTCTTTTTGTTTCCAGCAGTCCTATGCACCAGCTCCCCACCCCATGGCTCCTCCCAGCCCCAGCACAAACAGCAGCAACAACAGCAGCAACAACAGCAGCGGAGAGCAGTTGAGTAAAACCAACCTGTACATTCGAGGCCTTCCACCCGGCACCACTGACCAGGACCTTATCAAGCTGTGCCAGCCGTAAGTGCAGTTAAAATACTCGGTGTCTTTGGGCAAGAAAATGTTAAAGCTGGTCTTTCACTTAACACTTGTGTTTATCCACAAAAAAGGTGTCAGAACCCTGATGCGCTTGAAAGTTAACCATTATTTTCCTTGAGTTTGAACAGATAATGAATGCCTGTTGAAAACCTTCTGGTAATGAGTTTTGGGGACGGAGAGATGATGAGGACCTTCACATTAACTTATATTTATCTGGTTTCTTTCTTACGGTTAACAAAAAAAAAAAAAAAATTTGCATGGCAAGAAAACCTCCCTAATGAGAGATTTTATAGTTACAATAATCTGTGAATCATAACCTCGTGCACAACAAAACATGGGTGTTCCCACCTCAGTCATTTATCACATCTTTCAGTTGCTGTGTCACACATTGCTGGGCTCAGAGATTGAGAAGTATGAAAACTGTGGAAGGTGTCCTTGTAGCAAACATCTCATTAACTGCAGTTCCACTGAGAACTGATGATGTAGAAAGTAGCACCTTCTACTTCCCTGTTCATCTCTAGAGTCATGTTTGCAGATTCTACTGATAAATATCAATTTTGTTGTGTTTTAACACTGTTAAAACTGGAAAGGAAGTAGGAAGGAGCTCTTTGCTCCTCATGCATTGTCAACAGAGCTGTTTCCAAAAACATTGCAGCTGGCTAACCCTCCTCATTTGACCAATTAGTGGGCAATAAGGGTAGATAGGAGAACCTGACTGGACTTCCAATGTCCTGATTATTGTTGATAATGTGGGAGGGAGATAGTCCAGTTTGAGAATCCAAGCAGAGATCACCTGGGTAGAATTTAAGGTAATCTTCTTTGTGTTAAAAATAAGAATGTTGAGAAATTAAAAAAAAAATAAAAATCCACCCACTCTGTGATACATAACTCTAGTGCTTTTGTCATACAATAGTCTCTTCCTAAAAACAACATCTCTGATATTTTTTCATTGCAAATCAGCATTTCAAACAGGGATCAAAAATGGATGTCGGTGAAGCAAGGAACAGTCTGTGGCTGATCTACTGACCTGAACCCAAATTGCTGTTGTTTTAAAGTTTGGATTAGGAGTAAATATGTAATGGGATGTTACATTTATATGTCATTCTGCACTTCCTGGTTTTCACCAGAAGTGCTGAAGGACCTCCCAGAATATACCTTATGCATACCTGACTGAGCGGGAGTGGAAGTAGAAGTCTTGTTGAAGTGATATATGAACTTTAAGAAAATGATGTTAGCTTGGGACTCTTCCCTGTGACTTTCTGTTGCTGAAGTCAGTACAGCTTGAAGTGGTTCACTGTTCACAGCAGCATAGCATGTTGGTGATTTTTCATATTGGATGCAAGTGGAATTGTTAGTATACCTGCCTGACATTTGTACGAACCATATCCATTGACACTTCCCACTTGTGACAGTCACAGATAATCCCAGTTCAAGGGCCAGATCCTCAGCAGGTATAAATTGACTGTAGCTCTGCTGACATTTGGAAAGCTATTTTGCTAGACATCTTCTTGCAGCCTGACCCTTTCCAAGTTCAGACAAATGCTTTCAGCTGAGCAGCTGATCAGGAATGAACTAACTATTCCTATAGGAGCCTCATGGCAGCAGCGCTTAGTGCTGCAGTCATGGTGTGAGGCATAAGATGGCTGTGGGTTACTTGAATCCAGCTCAGAGTGCGTGTCCCTACCCCTTTGTCCTCATATGGGAAATGCACATCAACTGGGAGTTTCCTTTTGGCAAATTCCTTTGGCAATTTTTAATGTGCTCCACTAAACTTAATCTGGTCTGTGATTAGAGGGCTTTGTCTTGCTATCATGGAGTTCCTGTGTGAACAGATGCTCTTTAAGAAAAATGCTGACATTTATTTTGCTGATTTTCTATCCTTTGGCTGAGTGGAAGTGAGGAGAAACCAGATAGTTGTTCTGCCTTTTTTTTTTTTTTTTTTAAAGAATACTAAAAGTATTTATCAAAGCAAAAGGGAAAGATGACATAGGAAAACTTAAATATATGAAAATAGAAGAATTTGTCATGACAGCATGTAGATTCTTAATAGTTTGCAAGACATTTTCTTTACCTTTGCAGATGGTTACATAGTAGAGATGGATTGAGGTCTAGATCCCAGCTTTCTTAACTGTTTTCAAAATATGCAGTATGTATAACAGCAATCTGCTGCTATATGAGCAAGACATACATTTGTGTCTTCAGAAACGGCTGTCTTTTATACACATTTTCTCTTAGCTTATAAAACCGGGGTCTCATCACGCAAATGAAAGATAATACATATACTGAAGACTTAGTGTATTTAGTATTCACAAAACAGCAGAAGGTGCTAGCTTGTAGGCTTCCTGCATAGAAGTAATGGTGTAATTTGTTACAGGATATGAGGTGAAAATTTGAATTCCGTTAACCACCATATTATTTGCAGTACAGGATTTTTGGAGAGCTGCCTTGAAGGAAGGTATTCACCAAAGCTAGATTATGGACACTGGTTCCCCTAGGCTAGCTGCCAGTGCCTAAAGTGAGCTCTTCTGAACCCATTTCCTCTGCTCCAGCATGCGACAAGGCTGCCAGCAGTACAACTGTCACTTGCAGTGTCTGACATTTGGCAGGTCTGAGGAATGATGTTCTAAAAACACAATATTTCTCTCTCAGAAGTACAGGGCTTGCTGGAAATGCTTGTGGCTATGTGTATTTGTCACAGCACATCCCACTTCCAGGTTTATTCCAGCAAGAAGGCCACCCTCTATGTGATGCCTAACATTTTTTTTTCAATTTAATTGCTTTTTGCCAGGTGGTTATGGAAGAAAAACACTTTCATCAGAATTTTTTTGATAAACTGAGGGGCTGTCTTGGTGAATCCTGCTTGCTTTTCTGTATTTCTGCTGTGTGTTTTTAGGTGGTACATATAGCACGTTAAACAGAAAACAGCAGACTGGAGTACCATTGATGCTTGAAGTGCAGAGTCCATTACACATGGTGTCAGACATTTCTGACAAATGTTCCGACACTATCAAACCTTTTATCAATTTAAGAGTAACCTTGTCACGGTAATCTGTCAAACTGTTCACATAACTAAAAGAAAACAAGTCATCATAGGCTGTACAGTAACTGAGTAAATAAAAAAAAAAATTGCTACTGGAAGATTTTCTGTGTGTGGTTGAGATCCTCAGTATTGGGTTTAACATGTGTCCAGCAAAGTTGCATCAAATTCTGTTTTGCAGTAGACAGCTGCTAGGTTTTACTGTACCTTTTGGGACTTTATGCAATGATGCTGTCAAAGGTTACATTGAAAAAGAGTGAATAGGACTATTTAGCAAGCAAGAATATGTTACTCTTTTATGTATGTATCTTTTTCCTGGATTTTCATAAAAAGAGAGTAACGAGACTTCCAAAAATGGACCATGGCTTCTCTTAACCTTTCTTGACGTTTATTTTAATTTTTAATTTTAAAAAGGCTTCACACCCATCTGTGAGCATACTGATCATCAGAACTTGTTAATCTAAAAATTTGATTTTAAATATTCCATGAAAACAATTTTAGATTTATCACTGGCATTTATTACTCTGAGGTGCTGTTTCTGCTGTTGTAATAGTACGATCCATTCTGGTCAAAATATGCTCATTATCATAAGGAAAGATAACCAACCTTAACATACAAAATTCTATATTATAGAAAGGAATATATCTATGTACAAGCAAAATATTAATAATTCTTTGAAATATTCATAATCTGTCACTCATATTTTCATGCATGGTATTGTATTTGGTCCAGAAGAGTTCCAAAATTCCCTTAAAAACATACACAGATGGCTTAATCCCCCGTTGGTGTACTGGACACATCACATTCTTACTAAGTATGTCCCAGTGGAGGTAGACTGAAAGAAAACTCACACACAAATTAAACATTTGAGCTTTATTACTTCGAAACATTTTTCATTTCAAAAACTTGCAGTTTCCCTCTAAGGATTTTGGTCTTTCTGTCTGTCTTTTCTCGCATGTGTGCACTGAAGAAGACAGTCCCCAAACTCTTTAAATAGATATAATTTTTGGAAAACAGAAATGGAATTTGGGAAAAGAGATTAAAAGTACCTTTTTGTGTGTCGTGTGTCCCGTTCCCCCCCCCCGCCCCCCTGACTAACACAAAATTCTGAAAAGTTGGCTGTAAAATAACATTTGACTAAAAGAAAACAATAACAAACAAGCAACAACAACAACAAATCCACGGCCTTGTGCAATGCACTATTAAGACATTGGAATGTATTGAAAAAATAATCCCTGTCAGTATTGAGTAAGTCATGAATTTTTCATGCCCAGTCTATAGTCTTAAAGAAAGCTATTTAAAACTTCTGAAGCCTGATAGTTTCAGCTTACTTATGTTTTTGTCCTGATTGAGTCCTCCCTGCTTGCACCAATAACGTACCTTCAGGAATCTTCTATTTCCATCTGCTTTGTTCTTCTTGGTTGGGTTAGCTATCTCATCATCCTTCAACAAGTCTGGACTTCTTTGTGATCGAGGGTAAAATAAAAGGACTTAATTAAATGAACAATGGTAAAAATAGCCATACCTAAAGAGCAGCAAGTCTGCGTGCCGGTCAAGCTGACTTTTGTGGACGATGAACCAGAATTTCAGAGATATATGGTATTCTAGGTATGGGAAATCTATACCAAATTGTGACTGCCATGAGTGTTTCTTTCTCTGAATAGTTTCTAGATCCATATCTTGTGTAGATTACCCAAGATGTGTTTTTGTTCTTAGTTTGTTGTTGTATTTATTTATTTATTTATCTATGTATTTATGGCTGAAGGTATCATGATTTGTCTCCTTGGCAAGTCATCGAGTGTGAGACTTTAGCCTTTCATCCCATGCAGAACGTCCTTGTTGTTGTCCCTGTGGAACCTCTGAATAAATATTCCGACCGCTGCTGTTTGGATTCTGCTAAAGGGCTAGCCCCAAGGATAATGTAACTGTGGTTATTAATTGAAAATACACACATTACTTAAATCCTGGACTATTTTTGAAATGAACTCTGTGCATTCCTTTTGCCCCCACAGAAAACTGCTGAGTGTGTTGAGATTCCAGTGGGGTTCAAGGTGCCTTTCAGGACAGGGTCTCTTGTTAATAGCTGCAACAAGTACAGCGTTTTCAGTTAGTGTGAGCTCATGGCAAGCTCATGATGGCCAGTTCTGCTGTGTGTTAAGGTAGGAAGAGTTTGAAACTCCTGGCTATTCTTATTTTCCTTTTCTTTTGTGAAAATAATAGTAAGTTTGTTTTATATGAGAACTGATGAAAAGAAGGTGTAGGGAAAGAACTTGCTTCCTTTCTTATTTTCTGCATTATTATGTTAATTAGAAATTGTTTCTGTGAATTACACTTAAAATAAATTTTAACCTAAATAAAATCTCCATAACAAATTCAAAACCAAAAAGATCAAAAGAATTCCTAAAGTAAGCCTCATGTTCGGCAAGGAACTTTTACCCAGTGTAAATTGGTGCTCTTATGCTGGTCCTGGTGAAGACAAAGCACAAACTATCTGTGAAGTGTAGCAGTACAGAGATTTTTTTTGATTTAAAGAAAAAAAAACACAACCAATGTCTTTGGAGAGGTCTCCAAAGGACTGTCTCCTTGTTTCCATAGCATTGTGTATGTTAAAGCAAGGTGTACTGTGACTTCAGTGCTAATTCAAGTGGGACCACATAATCCACATCTCTCCTGTAATTAGCATCACTCGACACTGTTGCTCCGAAATCCTGCAGAGGCTGAAAGGGCATGAGGGTAAGAGCGCTCACTCAGTGGGATTAGCTCGTATAGGAGCCATGGGGCATCATATAGGTTAGTTCCTGCTTATACCTTAGTGGGTGTTTTGGGTCAGTATGTCCTGGTAGTACGAGAACTGTGAGTGGCTCTGAGAGAGCTGTGAAATTCTGTTGAAGAGATCACTGTTCATGGGAAGCAAAGAAATGCCCATACTTCAAGGGGAGGAAAAAACAAACAGGCAATCAATAACAAGCCATAAACAGATTTGCTTTGTTTTTCCAAGTGAAATCAGGACAGGAAGGCCTTGGGAAAGGTGTACCAGTGGACCAAATCGAGCGAAGGTGCCCCGTTGGACTAAATACAGTGACACAGAGCAATGAGGGAACTACATGGGTTTGTTCCTCTCACTTTAATGTGTCTGTTCAGATCAGGCTGAAACACACTGATGGGTCTGCTTGGGGATATCTGTATTATTCACAAGTACTTTCACTTTGTATCAGGGACTTCCTGAAAGAAGATTAAGATGGGTAAGAAAGAGAAGAAAAAATGAATTTCGGGTTAATTTTAGGTCAGCAACCTAATGGTGAACATTAAGGATACCTAAAGTAGACACAAGCAGAAAAGGAACATGACACTGTGGATATGATTTGTTATTTGTAGCACTGAAAATGTCTTCATAGTAATGGTCCTTGCTATTGCTGCTAGAAACACTTAGGGGTTGCTCCCTGTCTCCAAAAGGGTATGCTTCAGTGAACTTGAATTACACCGGAGTTGTTTTGCAGTTTTGTACTCAGTTCTACAGATAGTACCTCTTTGCAGGGTGTAAATATGGGCGTGGATGTGCACAGGTGTTTTTCTACTTCACCTGTTATTGAAAAACTGTTTGTATATTCATTCCCCATTACAATAATCTCCAAATGTCTTCTATTGTTTAAAAACAAACATTGAAGTTGCCCCAGTAAGCAGCGAGCCGATCCTTTTCTTACCTATCCTTTTTCATCAGGGAAAACAAAACCCTAGGTCAGCAAATGCCCACAGCAGTACAGAGCGCTCCATCTGGGATGTGAACATTCTCATTGTCAGGAAGAAAGGCAGAAGAATAATCTGCGTAAAGTAATAAATGAGCACCTGCACTCTTCCCTGTTTTGAATGTGCCCGTCTTTTCACTGGAGTGTGACAGAGTGTCAGTGAGAGTTTCTCATCTCCTTTCAAGCTGGATGAACCTGATTTAATGGAAGATAGGGGAGGAGGCAGCATTCTCAGACACTGCTGCTGAAAACATTTCTTCTGATGAATTTTAATTAAAGTCCTTGGGAAAAAAACACACGCACACAAAAACAGAGGGTTCATAATAGGAATATTGAGTCTTCTGTGTAGCTGTGTGAAGGGCATGGCTATAACAGCCACTTGTTTTGCTTACTGTGCAGGGGGGTGTTGAGATAGAAAGAGGGCAAACACACTTAATGAGCTGCTTCTGACCTGTTCTGAGGTTGTGTGTTCCCAGTCTTTCCTTGTCCTCCTCCTTTCAACATTTCTCCAGCATATTTTGTGCGCAGCCAGTCAACCATGGCATCACCACTGGGTCCATCCGTGAGGCGTTCTTCCCCTCATTGATGTAAGCGTTTAAGAACCTGGAAACACTCATAACTTGAAAAATATCCAAAGGACAGATAGGCTCTGCATAGTGCATGTCTGTCAGACAAATGTCTGGTTTTGTAATGTGGGTGTTGCTCTCTTGAAGAGCCATCATGATTGTGAGACTCCACAGAGTCTGAATTTTCCAGTCCCTCCCAAGGCGTTCTGTAAAACTTAGATGCTCAGTTTCTGCTTTCCAGTGAGGAGGTTCCTTCGATGCACTGATGATTTGGCAGAGGTTGTGGGTGTTTGCTGGGACAGTTCGGTGCATATGGAGCCAACTATGTGGAAGAGCCTTGAACTCCTCATCCTATTTTTTTCCACTCCCTTTACCTCTCCCCTTTGCCCCATTTTCTTTCTCCAGGGTGATCCCCCTCTAAAGAGTGATATTTCTGCATGGCAGTCAATTGTTTATTAATTTTGTTTATTAATTTTTTATTTACCACACTGCTGTCCTTTGTGTGGTTTTGACTTTTATGGGAATTGTGGCAAGGAAAGTTTTGGTTGTATTTGGCTCTTCTATTTTGAAGCTCACCCTGCCCTCTTTTAGATTCGTTTGCATTTTTGGTATTAGTTGTCCTAAATTCTTCAGTGTCTACTTCAGTGGGTCTTTCCAAGCTGTTGTCTTTAGAGAATTGATAGCAGCAGTGGGAGGGCAGAAACGATGGCTGTATAAATGCACGGAGTATGGAGAAGGAAGTAGGAAGCTCTCCAAGTGGGATGTTGTTTATTCTCCTTAGGAAACACCAACTTTTAGAGGACGATGGAGGCACTGTTCATGTTCTGACATATGTGTAGCAGAAATGTTTCTGTAACCTTTCTCTAGAAGGTACGATGCAGATGATGTTCCTGTCTGTTTGAGAAATATATTGTCCTAAAACTTTGCTGTAAGGAAACAATACCAGCAATGCTTAATAACCCCCCTGTTCCCTCCCTAAACAGGAATAACCTGGGCGCTGCTTCCAGCTAATGGCAAGAATCTTAGGACGTGGCTGTAATTTCTATACAAGCGGAAGTGGCAGGCCAGCTTTGATGGCAAAGCTATTGAATATTATCAGCACTAAAACAAAAATGTCATTGTGTTCAGCTGCTAGACTTTCCCATACCATTCCAAACAAGCATCGACAAGAGCTCTGTGCTATGTAGCATGCAATGTTCTTCATTCCAAGTATTTGGTAACTTCCCAGAATTATTTGTGTGACAAGCACTGCAGCTAGATTTATATTAAAAGCTAAAAAGTCTTTGATTTTTTTCAAAAGATGTTCACTAGAGAAGGAATTTCTTAGAATTTTTGCAACTGCGTCAGAGGTTTTCTGTCTGCCTCGTTATAAAACGGAGACCGGAAAGATGGAATGTTTTCAGCTTAATTTTTAAAAGATGTTGATCTCACTGAAAAGGTTTTCTCTTTGGCAATGTATTTTCTGTGTCCCCGTCACGAGCTGTAGGGAAAGTGGAGACCTCTGGATTCTGCTTCTGGCTCTCCTGGATTATTTGAAAAACATCTAGTCTGGTGGCAACCTCAAATAAAGAAGGTAACAGCCATGTGACAATTTAGGTAATTTAGGTTCTATTCAGAAAAAAGCTTTCTGCCAACGGATACCCAGTGTCACATGAGCTTTGTGGAAGCACAGCAGTCTGTTCAAAGAGCAGTTATTGCAAGATCAGAGCCATGTTATTGTTTCAGTGTCATACAGGTAATAAGTGCAGCATTTATGGCTATTACTGCCTGGTGATCACAAAAAGAAAAAAAAAGAAAAAAGGGAGGGGGGGAACAGACATGCTTTCCTTACTTCAGCTTTTCAGTTCAGCATTTCCATGTACTCCTGGGATTATAATCCAATTATGAAACTTCAATTATTTTCTGTAATTCAGTGATTCAAAATGAACATTAACTTTTTAGCTTCTTTGTAGTAGGCACCTAGTAATTAAAAGGGATAAAATAATTCATGGATTCATACAATTTAGGATCCAAAAGAGACCAAGGGATGATCTAGCATTATTTTCTGGTCGATTCAGGTCCTTAAATATCCCTCATTTGCTCTCAGACTGAATATAGCAATTTATTTATGTTAAGAATATCTTTCAGAAAAGCACCCCTCTGGATTTGAAGATACGAAAACAATACCAAACCTACCTCTAAGGTTAACAGTTTGTTGCTGTGGCTAGCCATGCTCCCTGTTCAGAATTTCTCACCAATTTCAAAATCAACTTTCTGGGGTAGATTTTCACCTGTTGGTTCCTGCTGTAATCAGATCAAAGACCTTTTAGATTCTCTCCCTCTCCTCCAGTTTTCTTCCCAGATGTACTTACGCACTATAATCAAGTCACTTTTCAGACTTCTTTCTTTAATAATCAAAATAGATGGAACTGCTTAAGTCTGTGATTACGAGATAGTTTTCTCCAGCCTTTGGATAATTTCATCAAGAACTACTGATGACATCGGGGTCATTTAAATGTTTTTAAAAATAATTATTTGAGGTTAGAAATCACTTCCAAGTTTATACAGATTAGTATTATGTGTAATTTATGTAGTTGTATCTGTTTGTATATCTTTAAGTGGAGGAAATGCAACACTGTAATATCTATGTTCCTGAGCAGAACAACTGATACTCACAGGATGGCATAGTGTTGGAGCAGGACTGTAATGAGGAGTATGTGCTCTGTGGAGATCATGGTACCCTGGTACCAAAACTGTGTCAGAACCAAAAGCTTTTCTCTCCACCTCTGAAGTTTTGATTACCTTTGGTTGTAAATCAGATGTCTGTCAGCTTTGCGTAACAAAGCCCCATCCAATGAGAAAACTGCAGCACCCTTGGAGTTTCATTTTGAAAAGCTAGAAATTTGGATCTAAGCCATACCTAGTTTAATTTTTTTAGAACTTAATTTCTCTACAAATCTTTAATGTTTCTTGTCCCCTCCCCTTTACTTAAATCAACACCATGATGTTTTTAATTACCCCATGATAACTTAGCACAAACATTTTAGTATACAGTTTATTAAGTGCTGTATGAACTGCATGACAAATGAATTCCTATCACATATATAATCATACAGCCAGTTCAAGGAGCTTGAAGGATTCATGGGGCAATCTTCTGACTCCCTGAATAAAATGGACTCATAGCAATTGCTTCTAAATGGGAAGGAAAACTGGTGGCTGCAATGGGACAAAATGGAGTATGACCAAGTAGTCATTAGGGGGATTTCAATGAAAGAAGGGCAATATACTCCTGGCATGATTTTGCTCATTATCTACAGTAAGAATAGGACTAACGTGACTGCAGGTCTTACAGATGTGGGAGACAGACTGTAACGATGCAGCTGTTAAATACTGTCAGCACTTCTAGGGTCTGTAGTTGTTTCATCTCTATTTTCAGTGGGTGGTAAGAAAAAGCTGGCTTTGTGGAAACATGGATTTGCTGCTGTTAGCTCCTGTTAGGTTCCTGCATTTGTTTGGTTGTTCTTACCGCACTTCGATATAAAGAATCAAGGATTTCTCTTAGCTGGAAGAGCAGATCGCTTGTTCCTGATGTGCAGTTCCCATGGTGTGCTGGGGACCTGGGGCTGCCGCCAGGCGACTGGGAGCAGCACAGTCCCTGCTGGTGCTGGAGCAGGGTGGCTGCAGCCAAACCAGCCGGCACGCGAGGCATGAGGACGAGGCAGGTCACAGTGGCAAGATGGGGGACTAAAGTACATTGCAAATCTATGGGTGTGAGGGTTTGCCACTACATTTTTATCAGAATGGAGCCAACAACATGGAACAGCCTTGAACTCCTCATCCTGTGTTATTTTTTTTTTTCCTCCTTTACCTCTTTCCCCGCACCCCATTTTCTTTCCTCAGTGTGACCCCCCTCTAAAGAGGGATATTTCTGCATGGCAGTCAAGCTCATCATTTGTTTACTAACCACTGGTTAGCAGGGCAAGTGTGCTGAGGAGAACACTCCTGTTAAATCTCCTGTCCTAGGATAGCTACGGCTAACGCACCCCTGGCATTTTAATCTCTCTGCAAAGACTTCTGAACGGGATTTTAAGGATCTCGCCACTCATTAGTAGCTGTCACCAGCACGGAAGGCAGGCTCTCAGCAGAGAATTTAGCAGCCCTCCATTGCACCTGGAGTCGAAATGTCGCCAAGCAAATACATCTCTATCGCATCGGCGTGCCAAGTCACGGCAGCAGCGCACAGGGCTCGGGATGCTGAGCCTGCGAGCGGGGTCCCAGTGCTGTCAGCAGATTCCCGGGGCTGGGCACTTGTATTTTGGCCAAGGCTGCTGCTGCAGGAGGCCGTCCCGTGGGGCTGTCGAGGCGAGCTCAGGGTCAGGCCCTGTGCCATCAGTGAAGTGCCCATCACCTCCTAATGAGGTGGCCCTCCTGTCCTGCTATCAGGTCTGCAGCTGCTCTGTGTAATGGTGTTTAGTAACAGCATGTGCAGCAAGGCGGGCTCTCCTGTTACATGGAGATCCACTAATGCTGGCATCAGGAGTGGTGGGTAATTCAATCACACCCACAAAAATGATATTAGCAACATTAAAGAGTTGTGTAGACTAGCAAAAGACAGGAAATTATAGAGTTCAGGCTTGAAACTTTATCCTGAACTCACCCGTGTTGGGCTGAGGTGTTTGGAAATTTCCATAGAGCACATGATTTTGTGGAGCCTGCAGTGGAGGGGATCATCCTGCTTGTCTGCAGAGGATTTCCTTGGCTAGCACCAGCCAGCATAAGCGAGAATTATGTAAAGAAATCCTGGAACAATTTAGAAAGCATAGCTGGACAATGTGAGCTTCAAATGTGAATTTCTTGACTCGGGCAGTTTAACACCCTCCCACCTCCCCCCCCCACCCCCACCCCCCAAGTATTGCTGAAGTGCTGCATCAGGCTTTAGCTGTGTTAACTTTTTTCAGACCAATTTGAAGTTTGGTAGCTAAGACCCCCTCCTGATTTCAGAACTAATGCTTAGGAATTGCTCATAGCTGTTGTTTTCACCTCCGCAAGGGTGGTGGTTGTTCAGTCACTGAAAAGAGTTTGTTGTTGGTTTTTAATTTACCTTTTGATTTTAAGACACTGCTCATATTTGTTTGAAGTAAAGTCACTGGAATGAAGCTGAATTCTCAACAACAAAGAAACAAAAACCATATCACCATCTTTGGGCCTTGTTCATCTTTTTCCTCTTCTCTAGTTCTGCCGAAACACAACTCGATAAGAAAGATTAGTTTAATCACCTAAAAAATCCTTGGTTGGAAATGGATGAGGATCAGGTGCCTGTTGTCTTCCTCGCTGCTTCTGGTCCTCCTTTCTCTACCAGCAGGGACAAGGGCAAGTTCTTACAGGGACCCCATGGGAGTCAACTGGCAGTTTAGCCACAAGGTGCTTATAGAGAAGGCATAAGCTGCCTTGTGAGTAAACTTTTGCATTTCACCCATTGGCATAACAGTCAGTCAGGAGCCAAGGGGAGAATTGTCTGTCACTCCAAAGATGGGACTTCACTGCAGTCAAAGGTGGGACTGCAGATCTCCCAGAGATGGCAAAGCCAGCACGTTCACTGCTTGTAAAGCAGCTAAACCAGCAAAAGGTGCAGCACCCAGATCTTTTCTCACATTTTCAGACAGGTTTGGAAGACTATGCTGAAATGCTTTCCTTCCTTGTAAAGAAAACCCAAGTAAAACCAATGTGAGCTGCAGTCACACTGACTTGGTTTGCAGTTCATTGACGTGTGGTTCTGGGGGAGAGAAAACTACATGATGGTTGTTATTTGTGGGAAATTAAAATAAAAAATCTAGTGCAGTAAAATAAAGAGTAACGGAAGCTGACAAGTTATTTTATTCTCCTAGTAGCTCATTTGGAGGTTATGCATGGTATTTTCTGGAGCTGATGTACTCTTAACATGGCTAAGCTCAGAGGATGTTCAGATTTTCCCACTGTGCACTTTCTGTGCTAGGAGCTGGGGAGGAGTGCCACCGTGTCTGTCTCTGTGGAGAACAGGATGGTCATTAATGACCGTACACAGAACAGTAGGATGGCTGTATCCTAGGGGAAATCAATTTTCTGCAGAGAGCCAGGCTTGTAAAGAGTAGAAAATTTCCACTGAAGGGGAGGGCAGGAAAGGGAGAGAAAACTGACAGAGCAGGGATTAACACATACAAAGGCTTCAAAAGTGACGAAAGACTTTCTGTACAAGGTGGATTTTTTTTTCCCACTGTCAAAGTTGATCAGGTCTGAAACAGGCTGATCTTGAAAGTGGGAAAGAGAATGGCCATCTGGAGAAGCTCTGGGATAGGAGACATAGGAGAGGTTGGGGAGAACGCTGCCTGGGGTTTAGACAAACAGTGATTCGTTTCTAAAGCACTCTACTTTTAAATGGAGCACAATTATGCAGGATTTATGAAGATATGAATGCTATTGTCCATTTCACTTCCTGAAGGAGCATATATATTGCAGATGCTTGTGGGTTTTAGAGTCGAGCAGCAAAACCTGAGCCTAGGTTAAAGCTCGCTGAGGTTGCTCCATGCTCTCCTGCAGGACTGCTGTGTCTGTGGTGTGGACAGGTCCTTGTATTACTCACCGCATCCATGTGTGCTTGGGAATTCAGACTGGGGTCATTTTCTTTTGATTTTCACCACTCTTTCAGGTTTGTGTTCTCGAAATCACAGATCCGGGCTGTGGTACTGAGTGTCTCAATTTCGGGTGGCCCAGTGGTTTTGGAAGTCCTCTGCTATACCCTAATGGTTTGCTTTACCCTCTTCTTTTCTGTTGATTTTTTGCTACTTACACCTTGCTTACTTTAAACCAAGCTCACGAAAGCTTGTTTTCCTATGGATGTTCTTGTTTTACTCTTATAATAGATTTTGGAAAAAAGATAAATATATCACAGGGGAGATACGGGGACTAAACTGTAAATGGTGTTAAATATCATCATTTGAAGAACAGCTCTAGTAAGAGTAAATTTACTTAGACTTGTTTGTATGTTTATGTGTATGTATCTTAAAAATGTAAGCAGACATAAATCTTTAAATCTCAGACAAGACGGTGATTCTTTTGAGACTGTGCTCAATATTAAAGGCTAAACCAGAGATAAGATAACATTCCCATAAACATGGAAGCTTGAACAAAGGAGCAGTTGTCCTGCGAATGTGGGAGTCAAAAAGAAACCTAAGCCTGAACTTCAGAAATTGTCTGAAAAAATGGAATGTTACATGTAGAGTAATGCTTAATGGCTCTCAGAAATTGCAGAAGAGGGGAAACCCATAGGTCTTTCTCTTGATCTCAGTGGTCTCTGGAGCAAGCTCAAAGAAAGCGAAGGGCAGAGGCATCTGGTAAATGAATAGCTGTACTAGACCTTTTATTTTGCTTTAGCTTCTTGTTCAAGATGTTGGTCTTTTTAGAACTTTCTTCGCAAATAGCAGAACGGGAAAGGGTGGGAAAACTCCCATGGAGTGAGGCCTCCCCTCGGTCTCCTCCTCTCTGGGCTGAACAAACCAAGTGACTTCAGCCACTCCTCACACGCCTTCCCCTCTAGACACCTCACCATCTTCGTAGCCCTCCTTTGGACACTCTCTAACAGTTTTATGATGCCCAAAACTGCACACGGCAGTTGAGGTGAAGCTGCACCAGTGCAAATCAGAGCAGGACGATCCCTTCCCTCAACCTGCTAGCCCTAAAATGGAGCCCTGGGGAACCCCACTAGTGACTGGCCACCAGCCTTATGTAAGCCCATTTAATATAATCCTTTGAGATAGACTAGATGTCCCTCTTCCATTGTTTTTGTGTTTTCATTGTTTCTCATGGCCTGTACTAAAAGCAATCTACTTGCCAATACAGTTGATCATTGTAAATTTTGTGGTACTCTTTTTTAAACCCAGCACATTTGGCAGATTATATTTTGGCTGCTGAAATATTATTTATCCGTACGGGATATACTTGTCATTTATCTGTGTGATAGCAGTAGTAAAGTGAGTGGTGTCAGCATTGGGGTTTTCATAAATCTTTAAATCCAGCAGCTCTTTTTATAAAGCTGGGAATAGAATGCAGGGTGGATTTGTTCATTGTTATCATTTTATTTTATTTTATTTTTTTTTCTTTTGCAAGGTTGTTTTCTGGGATCCAAAACATGCAACTGCCAAGTAGTGTTTTTTCCCTAGCTGAGGATGTTCACTAATATTTGATGAAGATGTTGCCCTTGGTGTTGCCAACCCTCAGAAGTTTATTGCAAGGTTCACAATATTTGTTTCTTAAACCCTTAGATCCTGAGGCGTGTGATAAGATGGGAATCTCAGCTTTCTATTTTAAAAAAATATAGGTTTCTTTCCTTTGTGGCTGTAAAGAGAAGTTTGAAAATACATCTGAGTCTATCACAAAGGCTCACAATATATAAACAAAATAGAAGAATATTTCAAATGTATTTATTTCTTCTTTATTTTTTAATACCAAAAGTTAATTTCTTAACTTCTTGGTGTGTTAGTGAGCAACAGGAATTGTCATCACTGTACTCCTTAGCCAGTTACAGGAATTGTGGGTTTATCTCAGTGAATCATAGTTCTCGTTCTCCCAAAGTATGCTCAATAATCAGATGAGGCCTTGGTTCTTCATGTGCATCTTTATATGGATTGAGGATCATATCTTTTTTAATTAGTTTAACTGAAGGCATCTAAAGGCTCCCAAACTTGACTGAAGCTAATTTGCTTCCAAATCCAGTGCTACTGGTAAAATTTCAGAATGTACTCACTGTATTTTTCAGATTCATAAAATATTTAAATTTTTGCTCCTTCCTCTAGATTTTCCCGTGTATATTTCAGAAAAATGGGTTACAGAGCACATCTTTTTTATAGATCTCCATCCAGGCAGGAACTACCAAGTGCCCTTTTGAAGACTGAAGATACTGGGTATATAATGAGCATCTTTATTGAATGAATCCCATGGCTTATCTAACCTCTTTCTGGGCCATAGTGGCTGTTTGTGGTTATGAACTGAACCACGGCAGAGCACAGCAATTGCCACCATTGGCTTTTCTCCTGTAGGAGACTTGTGGCAAAGGCGTCCAATAAGAGAATTTGGCACAAAGCCTGAGTGAGTGAGTTGACTGTAAGATTTTGTTCATCTTAGGCTCGTTGGTTCTCCAATGACTGATGAGCAGAGAGCTACAGATGTGCTAATTATTCCCTATTCCCTGCCCCTTGATGTTATCTTGAAGTGTAATTTCAACATTCAAAGACAGAAAATAATGAGGCAGCTGCTCTGTTGGTGCAAATTGGGGTAGCCCACTGGAAGATGGCACCGCATGACTAGAAACCAAGAGATATCCAAAGTGCAGTTTTTAATAAGCCCTTCCTTCAAAGATATTTACCAGGCTGGTATAGTGAGGCTAATACATTGAATTATGTTCATCTTTCTTTGGGCAATAAAGGATGAAGAAGTATTTATATAATAGATAAGATCTCTAATCTTAAATTAGATTAAATTTTTAATTTAATTTTTAATTTTTAAATTAAATTTTTAATTTAAACTAAATTAAATTTTTAAACCTGTAAATGCATTTTTGTAACAGGTGACTTCATTTGATTCTGCATTTACTTGCGGCTTTTTTTTTTAAAGCATTTTGAAAACATGAAAAATAACATGATTCATAAATTATATATCTGTATGCCATGCTGGGCAGTTTCATCTAGTTTAAATTTTATTTTTGACAAAGCGATGACTCGAGAAGGTTTTCGGAGAATACTTGCTTTGGGACTCTGGCCTGGACATTATGGTGAGTTACCAGCAAGAACACATTTGTGCTGTTATAATTAATTACCGTAGCTGTTTTAGGCCTTGCCCTGAGGAGAGCAAAGCACTAACTGGCAATGTGCACTTACTGTTATGTGTAAGGTTGTTTTCTGTATCAGGTTGTTTTCTGTATCAGGGCTGTAGGGAGGACTTCCAACACCCTTCCAAAACAACAGCAACAACAACACAGAAAAAAATTAATTTCAGCCTACAAACATGATTTAACCTTGATAAATTTTCCTCTTTAAGTTCATCTGGGCTCCTTACACTTGGTGAAGTTAAATAAAATTCAAAGAAATTCAAAACCAGAGGTATTCTGTCCCAGTCCTGGGTGAACAGTGTATGCTTCTGTCCTTGTGATTTTAAAATTCCAAAATCATGCTCCTATTGCTTCTCCCTGAAAATTTCAGGCAGAGAAAAATGTGTTCCTGTGCATCACTTGTGTCGAAGTTCGGCCTCTGGAAAATAAACATAACTGTGACATTCCAGCTCTGAAAATAAAATGATTAAAATAAATAATATTTAAGAAAAAGAAGCAATTTATGATTAGTTCCTAAAATACATATTTTGCAATGTAAAAATCCTAAGGAATGATGCTTTTCAGAACAAAGTTGTTTCCAAAGACATCTCAAGTACCTGATATTTTATAATTTGTAAATAATGAAATGGGAGCTCTGTGAACTCAAAAAGTCTCACTCACACATTTGATTCAAATGGCCTTTGTGTGAACTCTACAAAATGCTTTAGCTTTAAATTATCAGTTTGAGTTCATAGTCCCTGGTGGTAGCTGGAGTTCTTGCTTTTCTTTTTAATTCCTTTTCTTTTCTTGGCTATTGTTAGAGAGGTAACATCTGATTGATATATATATATATATATGTATTTACAATACGTTGCAGTCATATAATTCTTTTAAGAGCAAATC
Organism: Cygnus atratus; assembly: GCF_013377495.2. Lineage (NCBI taxonomy): Eukaryota > Metazoa > Chordata > Aves > Anseriformes > Anatidae > Cygnus > Cygnus atratus. The sequence goes on from NC_066363.1 coordinate 42,725,739, forward strand.
GTTTTAGTGAAGTGTCAGAAAATCTGCACAAACTGAATGCTCAGAGTTCCCTTGAATAATGGGGCTATTGTTAAATGATTGAATACTTTAGAGATTAATATCATGGTATGCTGGCATGCTGGTTCATACCAACTGTAATTTCACAATGAATCCTCCATAAGTAAGCAACACTGTGAATGAGAAATCGGATACAAGACATCCCAGCATGCAAGAACATACAAAGTAAATAAATTCTACACAAGAATTACATGTTGGAGAGTTGTATTTTTACAATATCTGACATAATTCATAATTAAATCATTGGATAAAGGAGAATCTTCCAGTTTGAAGATCTGTGGTTTGTTTGTTTTTTTTTTTTTTCCTTCAAATGCCAATGTGGGATGTCTTAAGAATAGAAAAGATAGCTTTTTTTTTTCTTTTTTTTTTTTCCCTGCAGTTCTTTGAAAATTAGTTTGCCTGGCATTATCATTTGTGACAGGCAACAGGTTTATCTTGTCTGTGACGGGTTTCAGATCCCTAAGCTGTCTTCCAAATAATGCATCCTATCATTATACAGAAAAATTAGTAGCACTGCTGAGTGTCTGCAAACAACAGTTGCATTTTATTTTTTTTAAGACATCTGAATTCTTGCAAATATGCAATAATTAGTAGTTGAAGATTTAATGACGGCCCAGAAGAAGGGCTGAAGTGTTCTGCATGAAATCACAGTTATTAATTTGTGCATGAATTTTGTTTTCCATACTTAATTTAGCAACTGTAAAATATTTTGCTAATTAATTATTAACACTGGTTATTTGTCATGGCAGAACTGTGAGGGAAAAACATAGCTTTTTATCAAAGCAAAAATATAAATGTCAGAACTTTAATGTAAATATAATATACAATAATGTAATCATTTTTAAATAGTCTTAAGTAGCTTCAATATTCAAACATACAGATGTAATATGAACAAAATAGATAGCCCTAATTCAAAATAAACAGTATTTAGAATTAAAACTGCATGTAAGAGCCAAGTGTCTTGCATGAAATAAACTGTGAAAAAAAAAAAAAAAAAAAAAAAACGAAACACAACAAAATGCTGTAAAATGTCAGGCTTTTATGGGGAGTGCCACTTCAGTAAGTGGCATTTTATTCTGTACTGGGTATCAAGAGCGTGACAAATCTGTAGCCTTATTATAAGCACTGTGAATAGGATTTGAGCTTGTACCTACTGAAGGCAATGAAAAAACTGCCTTTGATTTCTGCAAGTGTTGGATCAAGCCACTTAATTTCCATTTACATGCAGACAAAAATCTTTTTATACTTTGGCAAGGAAGGGAACAAGGCTACAGGAAACATTACCTTTGAATTACCTAAGTGATATACTTCTTACAGGTCTGAGAGTCCAAGTTCTTTATATTTCCAGAAATTTTGTAAATGTTTAAATTCCCTTTACTTTGGCTTCTGTTTAAGCTAGCTTAATTTCTCAAGTATTGAAAACAATTACAGTAAGTATCCAGAGTCTGTACACTTTTGTATGAGACATTTTTTGAGGTGAATGTGCTTAAGAATGTGCTTAATATTCTTAATAATGCTTAAGAATACGAAGGCAGATTAGTTTGATTAGGAAATACGACTCTCTGCTTCTTAGTAAATATCTGTATTGTCTTGTAAATATTTTTCTAACTTGAATGTAAGACATCTGTATCTAGTAAAGATAAGGCAAGACGTCTTCCTGTGCTTTAGTTCTAGAGACACTGGAAAGAAAAGCCAGCATTTTAACAGCAGAAGGATAGTTTTAGTTTTGGTATTTCCACACACATTTAAAGAGGTTTATTTGCAGTATTTTACACTCTAAGTTGTCAAAATTGTACAAGAAGCAACCTTCACTGTTACAACCAAGTTTTCGGTGTTCTAGCACCAAAGGATCATAGCTGCTCCAGAGTGGTACAAGAGCCCTGTGACTGGAGCTAAATAGTGCTTCAATCTTCTCCTTAAAAGCAGGATTTCTGAATATGATCTGTAAATGTATTGTAGAGTAAATGACTCAATCCATACTCTGAAACAACCTGTTAGGTTCTTTCCTCCTAACACAGAGCTGTTATGCAAGAGAATGGTATGGTCTTGGCTTTTATTTGTCTGAAGTAATAACAGCATTCATAGGCATGTGTACATAGTTTTTTTGTTTTTTTTTTTTTCTTCTGAAAAATACATTTTTGGTCAGCATAGTGTGATGGTGAACTATAGATCTATTTATGAATCAAATCACTATATTCTTTCTTAGTAGTAAATATCTGTACCAGAAAATATTCCCAAATTTACATGCATTCTTTCAGTGGTTAATCAGCTTTCATTCTCCAGGAAATTCACTCCTCATAGATGCTATAATATTCATTATTTTCTGCTTAAAACTGGATGGCATCTTACTCTGAACAAAAATACATGGTCTAGGTTTCAGAAATTGCTGAGCAACTCTGAGCCTTCTAGAATTTGGTACAAAGGACTTGGGAGCCCTTCTGAAAGTTCGCTGCTATTTTAGACCTACAACCAAACAATTTGAGACACCCCTTTTTTTCTGGTCTTTTTGAAACTCTTAGACAAGTTGTTATTCTAAATTGCTGTAGTGACTTGTATTACAGTCAGCAAAGGAATGATTTTTATAAACTTGATAGCCAGACTGAAATAAGTGAAGACGAGAGTTAAACTTGTATTTTCTTGGACAGAAGTACAGTCTTTATTAATCCACTACACTGTAGGTTCTCTGCAACCACTGTCCCCTGTTTATTCCCCAAGCCATGTGCTGGTCAGTGAAATAGAAGCTGCTCTGAATGGTATGAATTTAGTTGTTTCATATCTCTGTGAATAAAAAGAGAGTTTGGTTTTAACTTTTCCTTTACAAAAAAATATAAAAGTAATGTACAGAAAAACAACAAACCGGCCAAGTCTTTGTTAATGGATAGAATTCTACATGTTGTATTTAGGAGAAAAAAAAATAGAAGTATTGAAAATGTCATGCAGTAGATAAAATGCCCCCAAAATGATCATGCAAATCAGAACTTTTTCTGAGTGAATTTCCCTTCTGTATGGATTTGGATGTCTTCGGTGCATGTGGGAGTGCATTATAGGAATAACATCTCTCTGAGAAACATAGTAGCAATTCCTGCTGTATTTTAGGCTTTCATAATGTGGGCTTTTTCTTTTTTTTACAGAAATCCATGATTTTCCTAATAGAGTCCGCTTTTAAACAAAATAAACCCAGTTACGCTATTTATATATTCATTCACAAGAATGAAAGAGTCTCAGAGTTGCTTATCTAAATCCAATTACTGCTGGTCAAATTCATCCCAGTACAAAAGTTCCTGAGATAAAAACATATATTACCTAAATGCATAGAAATTCCGGCTGTTTTCAGCTGGGTGAATTGTGCTTTGAGTAACACGTGGGGCTTTGGGTGAACCCTAATGTCAAGGATATAATTAGTAAGCTCTCAACTTGGAAATTGCATGGCATCTCCCTTGGCTTAACCAAGCAAGGAAAAACTGTGAAGAGGTTACTTGGGTTGAAATCACAAGTTTCACGTTTATTTAAAACACATGAGTAATAACCAGAATGGGGGAAAAGTGGTGATAGGTAGGTGTCTGTGTGCCTGCCACCCTGGTTGGATGGACACGAAGGGTGGCATAGCTGTGGTACCGAGTTGGGTGATGGACATGGCTTGTCTGGTCCAACGGCTATTTCGTGTTACAGGATCAGCCATGGCCAGCCTGAAAGCTGGCTTGAAGGACAACATAGAAATACTTCTCCCATCAGTTTGGAATCAGTGCAGGCGATAGGAAAGGTTCCCGCATCTTGCAAGTGGTATCGCTTACAGCTCAAGTGCTGCCTCTAGGAACTCTCTCCATTTTAACAGCAGTTATCAAATAACTTCCCAAGAACGAACGGTTGAGCCTTGTCTGCAGTGTAAGTGCTGATTGACCACCTGCCTGCAAGGCTCTTGAAGCGATCTATTTGTACTGCAGCCCTGATGCATGTTCAGGGTTTATTCTGCATTGCTTGCATCTTCCTAGAGCCTGCTGAGTAGTTGGAAAATGTGGGGTGCAGTGGGATGGGTTTTGATGCTGCCCAGGGAGTTTTTTCTCTCTGTGGACCACAGCACAGTGTGGTTTCCCCTTATTGCCGCCACCCAGGGTGTTACTGTCATTTGTAGGTGAAGTGTTTTTAAGTGACATTTGTAATTTTAACAGTGGATATCAGAAACTTGAATGGTTTTGCCCTGAACTGGTATATACAAGAAGTGGTAAAAATCTTTATGTTCATGAGAAGCTATTTTTCCCCTCCAAGTTACAGTTCTTGTGGAATATAAGAGTGGCTGGGCTGGGTCAGACCAGGAATTTATTTAAGCCGTTGTAAGGGGAGGTGCCTGATGTTAAAATGGGGACTGGATGTCATGATACTTCCCTGTCACCCTCTCCCAGCTTTTAATGTTAGGTGGCTTCCAGGGCCACAGATATGCCTTTGTGTTTAATTTGGTGACAGATCTAACAGCCTAGAAGTCGTCTAATAGCTTTCTGTAGAGATGCAGTTTGTGGGGCACCAGCACTTCCTGTGGCCATGAGTTCCAAAGGTAACTTTTCCTCTTCTGGACGAGTATCTTCTTCTCCAGAATTTAAACTGTCCATCTTGTAATTGTCTTGTCAGTCCTTATATATTATGAGGAACAGTGAAAATACCTAGTCATAGTTTCACTGCATGGGTCCATCTTTAATGAGCTGAAGTCCTAGTGTATGCGTTTGCCTCTGACATGGAAGCTCTTTCAAGTCTCTGACCACATGGTTTTAAATGAAAATTATTACATGCAGAAAACATTAAAAACATCATTCAATACAGGGAATTAAAAGGATTTTTAAAAACAGGATGAAAATAATTTTATTTGAGGTTACTGCACATTTAAATAATGGGGAAGAATGTAATGAAAAACAACACATCTGTCTGGGAATCTTCTGAATAAAAATTTTGGTTCAGATGTGCAGTAGACACATTTTTGAGGTAGCAGTCTCACAGATTCATAACTTCTCTTACCTTGGATACTGTGATGCAGTAGGTTATCCTTAATGATACAATCGTTATGTTTAAAGGTTGATAATAAGGCATTGAGATGAACTCAGTTCCACAATTATCTTTTACTGACCAGATTTTTTTTTTTTTTGACTCAAGATCTTTGAAAGAATACCTTCATGCACCATAATTCAGGAGGAAATTAGATAGTGCTCATATTCTCCCATGACATGCAAACCATACCTAGTATTTTTTACATTAATGATATCGTTTGTGCAGGCTGTTAGATTTTATAGTAGTTTCTATTTAAATATAAGAAAAGGAGCTGTCGCTCGTGGTGTGGTTTATTGTTATTTCTGTGAGCATTCTCATGGAAGAATACTTGTTTGCTGCTTCCATGTGAATGAAAGCACACTTAAGGCTCACGCAAATGAAGAGACATCAGCTTTGGAGGGACAACATAACTTGATACCACTCTCCATGTGTGCAAGGAAGAAACACGACTACATTTGTAGGAACAAAATACGTTCCTGACTTAATGCAAAATACAAGCTAACATTCTTCATCAGAACTAATGTTCTGATTACTGTAAAATACTTACTTGAAATATTTAGGAAAACAGTGTCCAAATTAATTCCAATGACTTTATTGTGGCACAGCTCGAGGTTTATAGCGGCAGATGAAATCAGCTGCATATGGCTAATTGCCTATAACGGTGTTTGTTATTGTGGCACCTCTCGCTGCTCAGATGCCTGGTTTTGCAAACACGTCGGTGTGCATCTAGCTGTATGTGCCGGAGGAAGCTTCTGGACCGAACAGAATTGCTTCTCAGACTGAAATCTCCAGTGTAACGAAGTGTGTGCAGGATCACAGTACGCGGCAAATAACTCTGGGAAATCTGTAATAAAAGCAGTGGAACCACAAATGTCTGTCTTTGCTGGCAAGAAATGTTAACTCTGAGCTCTCACATGACTTGGATGAAACAACATACCAATTCATTAGGAGTGGCTGAACTGAAATGGAGGCTGGGTGTTAGTTTTTGTTGGCGGAAGTTTAGGTAGGGGTTGTGTTTTATTTGAGGTTGTTGTGGGTTAGCTGCTGATTTTTGTTGGATTCTTTCTCCATATATCTGTCAGAGGCCCTTTGCCGTACGAGATAGGCATGTTTTTGCATGCTTTTCATGTATTTGATTTTAAATCTAAATAAATCAAATAAACGAAGATGCACTGCACGGGCCAAACTTCCTGCTGGGTAAGCTGCCCACTGAGCAACCATAAATCACACTGGCAGAGAATTTGGCCGTGCCTGTTTGAGATATGTGCTCTAACATCTTTGAGGCCAAAGTCAACTCCAGGTATTACCGTGAAGAATTATAAAACTAAGTGGAACATAAGTGAATATGAAGGCCCCAATTCTGAAAACACCTGAGCTTAGAAAAGCATGTGATCTCATCGTTAACATTAAACCTGCTTTAGGTATCCACTCCTCTTGGAGTAGAGCCAGCTGTGGCAAAACAGACCCCACAGCTACCTGCCCATGTCCCCGTCATGGTGGGGGGTGTGTTGCATTGGGTCTGCTTGCAGAGCACAAAATCCTCTCTGTCTAGGGAGCCAGTGAGGCAGGTGAGGGGGAGAAGGCTTTTCTTCCCTTCCTCCCACCCAAGAGAGACCAAGACATACCAGTGACTTGAGGAATAAAATTAATTTTCTCATTCTCCTGAAGTGTTATATTCATCTGTAAATGGCTCTCTTCTATGATCTTTCACCAGCTCTTAGTGACACTGACCATTAAATTGGCATGTGTAGTTTAAACCTCTGCAAGGTAAAGACAAATAGCTGTTTTATGGTCTAATTGCTTAATGCAACAAATTGTAGCTGCCCAAGTTCCCTCTTAATCATGCCAGGTCTATCAAGGTGCAGTGCAGTGCTGTCTTATGAGAGGTGTCACATACTAAAATAAGAATTAGCACTCATCTTGGAAAAGAGCTAGGAGATGCATATAAACCTCAAAAGCTTCAGTCTATCTAAAACAGAAGCTAAATCTAAATCTAGATCTAAATCTATCTGTTTAGGGTGTGTGTGTGAATGTATGAATGCACAGTTGTGTCTGTGTGTGTGTGTGCATGCATGTAAATAAATGACCATACCTCCTCGTTGTTAATCCTGGATCTGGTCCATCTCTATTAAAATTAATCTTGTTTGTCAGCTAAAAATGAAAATATATTTTTAAGCAAGCCTAATTAACTTAACCAAAGAAGCATCTTTAGTAGTGCTGATGACCTAAAATTTCCCCTGTATTTGGCATTTATACTGGCAGTACAGTGCAGCGACCAGAAGTAGACAGGCTATGTATGGCAAAGGAGCGGTGCTTTTCAGATGAACTCTAAAGGTGTTTGTTGAACTACAGTGGAAGAAGGAACCTCTCCAGAAGTATCAGGGAAACATTCTTCAAGAGCACTAGATCTCTTTCGTGGATATGTGCAAAAATAATTATGCATGTTATTAAAATGCAATAACATGTATTTCTGTTCTTTGTTTTCTTTCTAGGTACGGGAAAATTGTATCCACAAAGGCAATTCTTGACAAAAACACAAATCAGTGCAAAGGTATGTGTAAAAGTCTGCCCTATGAGTTCATTGTCTGTTTGAATGATTGACTGGTGGCTTGACTGCCAAGGCCTTGGCTCCAACTGTGCAATCAACATAATGTACGGTATATTGCAAACATATTTAATAATGCCAAAGCTTTGAGTCTTGTTTCCAGTAACATTGCTCATTAATTTTTTTCATTAACAAACAAAATGAAAATCACAAATCAGAACAAGTATCAAATTGCTTCGGCAGAAAAGTAAATTACCTTCTAACCACATAGTACCGTCTGATTTGAATGATATCATCATTGATGCAAATTGATTTCCTATATAAAAACAAAAATTTTCCCAAGCAAAACCTGTTTTTTTTTTTTCTGGTTCTGTGAAGTCTTGACCTACACTGTCAGAAGAAGAAAATATTCTTTAAGACACAAATAGATCCAGTTGTTGCAATACCAAGGTATGATACGAGATATAGTTAAGTGATTCCTCTTCCAGTTTTACATTCATACATTTTTTAGTGAAATATTGCACATTTCATATTTTTATGTGTGTCTATGTATGGCTAAATCTGCATAGATAAATGTTGGCTAATGTGTAGAATTATATTAGGTTATTCATTTAACAGTCTGAAGAGCAGTCAAGTGTATAGTGGGAACCTCTGCTTTAAAATGTCTGTCACTTTATACTAGTGATATTCAGAATCCTTTTGGAGTAATAGGATCTACTGAAGTGGATTCTTCTCATAAGAAGTGCATTCTGGACAGCATTTCTGTATGAGTTACTAAAAGCACTGCATGCAGAAATATCTCACTGGTGGCAAGATAGGGTTTGAAGAGAAACAGGAGAGAAAGATATGTGGGCAAATTTTGAGAAAGTTCAAAATCCTGTCAGCTGTGCCAAAGATGTTATTGATGTTTGGAGAAGTGTGTGCCTTTATCTCTTGCATGCCAGCAGCAGCATTCATTAGCTACTCAAAAAAAAAGTAGGTTGTAAGATTGCAGTTCAAGTCTTGGAAATCTCCATCAGCCTAATAGTTCACGAGCCATCACCAGAAGTGGCACTACCATGCATTCGCTTTGGTTAGACTTGTTTTTTTTGTTTGTTTGTTTGCTTTTTGTTGTTTTTTTTTGATAACATCACTCTGACCGTATTTCTTTGAAAATCACACTGGGAACCAGATTTTTTTGTTTTGTTTTGTTTTGTTTTTTTGTTTAGCTTGTTTTACAGAAGAATACCCATGTGGAAGGATGGGTTTGGCCAAGTGCAGAAGGCCTGGGGTGGGGGCCCACAGAGGTGAGAGCGGCAGTTTCATAGCTAGGAGGAGATGGATGTACCTGCCACTGGGAGGCTTGAGTTTTGGAGGCAGGGCGCTGTCTGGGGACCTGTAGAGAGAGGAGGATTTGCAAAGTGACAGAGCTACAAAAGGGCTGAGTGGATCAAAAGGGCCCTGAGCTGGTTTGACAAGGAAGAAGAGTGCTACAATGAGCAGGAGTATGGTTAGATAGGATTGGCTTTGGGATAGCGGTGGTTTGGGTTGAGACCCTGGCGTAGGAAGAAATTGGGGCTTAGGATTAAGGGAGCTGCAGGGGCTTGATTTGCTGATGTCAGGGGTTAAAAAAAAAAAAAGTAGTCCATGATCAGGTAGGTTGGAGTAAGCCTGGGTCACTCTTCATTGTCCCACACTCCAGCTAAGACATTTCTTTGGCAACAGAAATGTTGTATTTCCCCGTTCCCACCATACACCAAGACTGAGGTGTTCTCTCATGGGTCGACTCCACCATTTTTTCAGCTTTTATCTTAAATTTGTCCATCTGAAATGGCAACACAAACCAAGCGTATGGAGTTGAATTTGAATTGGGCTGTAAATGTGTTGAATAAATAAATGAAGTCTGTAGAAAAGCGAAATGTATTTGTCTCTGCTGATCTTGGTTGTCTGAGACCACTCTGCTGTCACTATAGATGCTTCAGCTGGGTGGCTAAAAGCTGGGGGAGTGAATCAGTGAATCTGGTGGAAGCAGGCTCATAGACTGGTAACCACTCCCACAAACATGTTGTCGTGTGATATAGACTTCTTTCTATTCCCTTTGCCAGTGGAAATAAGAAAAGACATGGATGTACTTGCAAAATACAGAAATGTGAAGTGAAAACATTGTAAAGAGCATGAATGGTAAAAATTTGAGAAAGACAAACATCTTGGTTTGGTATTCTTTATGTTGTAGTCTGTTTTGATATTATTGTAGTAGGGGCTATGTAACAGTGAGTTGGAATTTTGTAAAAGTTTGGTTTCATGCTGTGTTTTTACACTCTAGGGCAGAGAGATATATTTATTTGTATTTTCAAAGATGGATCTTTATGACATAAGTGGTGCCATTATAAGATCATAAACATAATTGGATTTATTAACAGTATGCTATGTGGCATAAAAAGAATAGATGTTTTGCTTCTTGGGTATGATTTCCTTCCTCTAGCAAGATTGCTGGGGAAAAAAGAAAAAAGAAAAAAGAAAAAGTCTGACAGGCATCAGAACTGGAAGGGCCCTGAAGAGGTCATCTGGTCTGTTCCTCTGCCTCAGGCAGGATCAGCACTACCTAAGCCACCGCTGACGGATGTTTGTGTCACCTGTGCTCAAAGGCTTCCAGCAGTGGAGATTCCACCAGCTCCTCAGGCAATCTGCAATAGTGCTTACTGTCCTTGCTATAATAAAGTGTTTCCTAATGTCTAACCCACATCTCCCTTTGTGCAGTTTAAGCCTATCGCTTCTTTTCTTATCCCCAGTGAATATGCAGAGCGGTTCATCCTTTCCTCTTTACAGCAAACACATATATTTGAAGACTGCTATGCATCTGTCCCAGCTTTTCTTTAGGCTGAACACCGGTCCTTTCTCTCCTTCCTTAGAGGCAATCTGTTTCAAGTTTCTGATTATATTGCACTTCATCGGTCTCTCTAATTAGTTCACTCTAATCTGAAGTCCTTAGAGCCTGACACAGAATGTCAGACAGCCTGAATCCGACCATTTTAAATAGTGTGGAGAAGTTATTTTAATTTGTCTTCTCTGTGATTGCGTGGCTCTCCTGTTTATTTATACATATAAATAGCTACTTATATTTAAAGTATAGATAGATTTTTGAGGGTGTTGTGTGAGAACAACAATGTTGATTTATGCAAAGAGATTCTTAGAAGCCCCATGGTTCCGTTATTGTTTTCTTCCGTGCTGCTGCCAGCCAGGCATTCCTTATTGTGTGCTCTGCTTTGTGCTGTTGATTATTCCCTCCTAAGGCTAGTACTTTTCATTTGTCTGTATTGAATTTTATCGTATTTTTTTCCTGGCTACTCCTTAATTTGCTAAGATTATTCTCAAATCTTAAGTCTCCAGAGTGCTTGCAGCACTTACCTCTTTAGTATCCTCTTCACAGTTAATAAATGATTTCTCTAATCCACTGGACAAGATAATTTGGAAAAGACTGAGTAATAACAGACCTGAGAGAGACTTTTGAGGAAACCTTCTCAGTATACCAGGTAGTTTAACAGTGAGCCGTTGAAAACTTTTAAAATTGGATGTGCCAATCAGTTTGGCACCTGTGTCACAGGACTTCTAGACAGGTCGTATTTCTCCCGTCTGTTCATGTTATGAGAGACAATCAAGGTTTAATTAAAATATATGGTACTTCCCTATCCATGAGACTAATTCCCTATGTTTAGATGGAGGTACGATATGATATTATTTAAACTTGCTTATCATGATATGGGGTACTCATCACCTGATGCCTGTGAGGCTCTGTGAATAGATTTATGTACTATTTGTTCTAGGATTTTTCCAGAAGTTGAAACTATATTGAGTGTCTCTAATTCACTAGTGCCTGCATCCAGACCTTTAAAGCAAACAAATAATCAACAGGCATTTTGTTGGCTCCTTTCCAGTCTTTTGGCTATCACTCATCTCTCTTAAAGTATGAGCTATCCTGTTAAATGAACACATCATTCTGTGATGTTTACACAGTGCAGTAGGGTGGATTACATTTAAGTAGAAGATAGAAGAAATTATGTGATTAGAGATTTCAAAATCTATTTCAACCTCATTTGTGTTTTGTCCAAGGTATAGAGTAGATCTGAAAATGTAAACTAGTGAATATAATGATGTAATGATTTCAAGTACCACATGTATCAATGTGCAGATCTGTTAAAACAGGCTGCTGGTTAGCAAAAAGCGTTAGGCTTCCCCTTCAACAAATGAAGAACACACTCTGAAAAATTGGACTTTAAGTCATTCTCCAGTATTCCTCACATTTTTAAAATGATACCTGCAACATTCCTGGCGTGCTATAGTGAATAGTGTCATCTGAGGATTTTTGCATGGTATGAATTAAGGAGTCGGGTCTAAAGAAATCATATATGCTTCAAGGGAGTTCACTAGGGAAACCTTTTGACGTAACCTCTCATTTTAAGATTACTCTTTGTTGGTGGCATAAATGCTAAGTGAGGCATAGTAGAAAAAACAATCTCTGTGTAATAGAACAATATATAAAACCAAATAAGCACAGTCATGACAAAATGGACAGAAATCACTGAACAAAGCAGGCAACAATCACATATGGAGAATAATGAAAAACAGACACATGATTCATTCAGATGTTCAAACACAAAAACCCTAATGAACGAGTTGGAGAGTTTTGGCTGCTTTTGCTTTTTCCCCTCTCCCTCTCTCCTTTGCACGTTTCCCTTCTGGGTCTACTGCATTTGCTAATTTAAAAAGTAGGGGAAATTAAATAAAAGAAGCCATTCAAGGGAAGCGTTAATCTTAAACACGTAGACTCTTCTCTTTCCAGTGCTCACCCCCCGCCCTCTCCAGACTGGCTTGCCTTTGATAGACCTACGTGCTCAGAGCAGAGGGAATGAGTAATGGTTGTTTCACAGTACAGTTTCCATACCTCATAGCAATGGAATACAGAACAGTTAATCTGCCAAATACACAAGCCCATTTCTTAGAGTATGAATTACTGTCATCTGCATCTGCCCTTGCAGACACTTTAATTGCATGCATACAGATTTACTTCCTGGTTTAATCAGGAGCTCATATTATTTTGAGCATTTTGCTAGGACCTTAGAAGATGAGCCTGTAAGAATGACTGAAAGTCAGAAATCCCACCTGTGGGAATTTTTTTTTTTAATAAATAAAAACTATGAATCACAGTAATGTGTAGGAGACAAACACTTCAACTGCATATTCTTCATTTTATGTATATTTTTTTCAAACCAAGCGTGACTTGATTTGTTGAATAGTAAGTGTTTGTCTTAGGAGAGAAATGTGCCTAACATGATGAGGAGAACTATAGAGACTCTACTTATAATTTTAATATTTCATTATGACATTTTTTCTCATCAAGAATTTTTAGCAATGATCTATTCACTTTTTTTTTATTATTATTATTTTAAATACATAAACTAAGGAAGTAGATACACATTCATTAAGTGATTTTATGGTCAAAACATGCCGTGAGGTCATCTGTGTTGACCCACCATATATTGCATAATTTTATTTCTCCAGTTTCCCTGCTATTTTTAGACCGCGAGTTAAAAATCTACTGTGACCTATTTTATAAATTGTGGGTTTGTGTAACAAAAACGGGATGACTGCAAACTTACTGTAAGTATTGGAGATAATTGGAATGACATCATAAAGTGCTGCTTTGTAACTTCCAAAAAGCCTTGTCCAGCCTTGTATTTTAAGTCAGTGGAGCTATTCATCTTCTTAAGTTTACCTGCATCCCTAAGTATCCTAATCAATTGGAGCTTAATGAGGAAGAGGTTTCTGGTCCGGTGGTCTGATAAACAAAACTGTGTAGCATATAACGAGATACCTTGAAGCGTATGTTAGGCAATATACCTTTGTAACTTTAAATTTTGGGAGGTAATTTTTTGCACATAACCTATGAAGATTAAAGCTTATAATGTGATCACATTAATTTATGCATTTTCACTTCATATTTATTAATTTATGTTATTCCTTTTGTACTTGAGATGGCAGAATTTGGTTGTGACTAGGAACATGAAGCAAGTCAATGTAAAATCATAAGCTAGTGAAGAAAGAGCTAAGCTGCACAGAAAGCTATTCAGTTAATAAATTTTATTTATTGGGAATAAGCTAAAATTGCAATAACTGTGCTGTGTTATTTATGATTCTCAAAATTGCCATTTTGAGAGAGAAAAAAATCCAGCCAAGTAGGTCTGTGCCTGATCACAGACTGTAAACTGTTCACACTAGGAGGGCATGCACAGCATGCTTCAAGGGGAAATGGATCTTGTAGAAAGTAAATAATTTGTAAAACAGACTTATTTAATTTTGAAACTCTAGACTTGTGTAAAAATAAATCAATCCTATTTTCAATACCAGGATAGACAGCAGATGTGGTGATTTTTTGTGCAATATCATTTTTTTGCATTTTTTTCTTTCTCTTTTTTTGATCCATTACAAAGTTTTACATAATAAGTGGAATAAGAGTTCAGAAGTTATTAAAAGTGTAGCAATATGCAATATCTTAATTTGGTGGGTTTTCTGACACTGAGGCATTTGTGAAGCCAGTGTAGATGCTGAGTATGGGTTGTCACACAGCAAGTTTTACGTATGGCTCTGCTCCGTCTCATTACTGAGCTGTAGCAGTTCTAGGTCTCTTGAACAGCAAGTATGAACTACACTGAGTAGTGCCACTTCTGATTAGCAAACCAACTGATAAACCCAAATCTCCTGCGTCAGAAGGACAGAGCCTTTGGTGGTATCAAGTCCCCAGATCAGTCCTGCTGCTGAGGTAGCACATAGTAGTATAGCATCAGTGCCCTATGGAAGTAATGCAGAGCTCTCCCTCCATTAGTCATTTGTTTGTTACTATGAAGGCTTGAAAAATGTTCTTCCTTAAACATCTAATTGATTTTTGTTTGTTCTGAAACATTTCAAAATAGTTAAAGAAAAAAATTGCCATCCTAAATATTTTTGGAAGTCTTAAGGTACGTTTAAACATAATGAAGCTGGTTGCTTACAACCGGTAAATGTTTGGAGGTTTTTTTTTTAAAAAAAAACTTTTATTTCACTCCTGTGAGTGAAACTGTGAGCTTGAGATTTTTTTTTCCTTTTAAGTTAAAAATCGGTATCATTATGTAATCACATGAAACTAGGAGCCAAGTCTTTAGGAAAAACACCAACAGGGATGATCAAAACAAAATGAAAAGAATTGGCAATAAGAAGCCGTAAGGTTGTTCAGATAACGCTTCAGTGTTCTAAGTTCACACCTTACCATGTCAAATGGAAGGGTGTTTGATCTGCAGGCTCATGAGCTATAATGCTACTCTACAAACATAACCAATTAAAAATGTTGTGAGGTTGTAGATGAACCTTTTTTTAAAATAAAAGTGTGTGTGTATATTCAGAAATATATATGGAGCTGCCTCTTTTAACTTACAGGTGAAGTTTTGTGGATGTTTAGGTAACATAAAGAAGCAATGGCACTCAGTGGGAGCATGTGATGCTATAAAGTGAAGTATTTTCCTGGCACCTGTTGCATTGGCCAGCGGGTGTTATATGCATCTTGGCAAACGTGTGAGTGTTTTGCAAAATCTCACTTAGCTTGGAGGAAACTGTTCTCCTATTTGCATGTTTTTGAATGCCTTCCATGTCTGCTGTAGTGAAACAGCAGGGTTTGATGAGTCGTGCCGAGCAAGTCACTGTAACCGGAGTGTGCCAGCACTGGCCGATGCCCTGCCGTGGTGAGGACCCGAGACATACCCACCTCCATGTCTGCAAAATCTTACTGCACCTCAGAAAACAGTCTTGACTGCATCTGAGCAGTGTTCTGTCTCAAGCAAGTCCTTTTAAAATTGCTTATTGAGTTTAAAGCCAGGTCCTCTACAGAGGAAACTCCTTTCTAATTAGTTCCCCAGACACTTTCTTAAACGGCTTCTTTGCAATTAAGAAAAATATTTCCTGGGTCATTATCTTTTCATAAATGAACTCATGGCCCAGCAAATATTTTCTGTAAGGAGACCCAAGATGCTCAAGTATTCTGTGACATACCTAATCTGTGATTATTCTTAATTTACTGCTTCCAAAATTTGTCGGCCCATATCACTGGTAAATAATTGGTTTAAATTTTTTTTTTTCCTTCTAGAGAAATAAAAAAAGTAAAATTTCCATTTATACACAGTGATTAATGTTTTGAGTCATTGGTCTGTATAAAACTTTGCCAACAGCTTGGCATGTGTTTGAAGTGCATTTTGGGACTGGGTAATGCTAGTAGGCTCTTAATGATCTCAGCAGATTTGGAAATATCTATTTCATATCACAGAACTGAACAGAAGAGAAATTTTGTTGACTTGGAACAGCAGCTTGTAAAGCTTGTTGAAGCCTTACTTGTAATGCATTGGCTTTTTTAACTGTCTTGCAGAATCGTTTTGCTTAAACTTGAACTTCATTTTTTCTGATGCCATGGTGCAGCATCTTGCATCTCAGTAGATCTGCTTGGCCACTGGTTGCTTGAAGGCAGGTCATGTCTCCCAGAAGTAACAGATGAGAAATTGGTTGCTCAAAAGTCTAAAGACCTTCAGCAGAACAGAGCTGAATGGTGGAACCCCTCCAGATAGTCACAGAGGAGACATTGCCCTGCTCCTTAACTCTGCTGGAGCCGATTCCATCACACGCTCTCAGAGCATATGCATATGCAAAACAAATGCTTAGTTGATGTAGTGACAATTTGATAATAAATCCCATCGACAGACACTTATTGAACACGGTTACTCAACAGGAACCATTCTGAATCAGATCTGTTAATTATAGCGTGACTTCACTTTTGCATTATGCCAGCAATCAGAAAAGTCATCATTCGCATTTTCCCCTATTAGTGCACATCCCTGGCTTTTGTTTAGAACAGTGGAACTATTTTACCCAAGTGAATTAAGTAAATGGTAGATAATATACTGTGAAAATAAAACACTAATAGACCATGCCATCATTTTTATTAAATCTGTCTTTCTGGGCATTTAAGGGCTGCCCGTCTAGAGATGGCATGTGATAGCTAGAGTAGAAATATATGTGCAGCACAGGAGAAAAATCATAACCTCTGGCAATAAAGATGTGGCCCCCTCAACACTGAACAAAAAACTGACCCACACCAGTTCTGGAGAAGGAACTGGTGGGCATTATTAACATTACTCCATCTATTTAGGTTATGGTAGACATACAGCAGTAAAGCTCTAGGTGCTAATCTACAGCACATAAAACAATTGTATTGTACAAAAATTAATTAAAAGACACCCTTGTTCTATGGACTTCGCAGCCCAGGGCTTTGAAAAAGACTGGTGTCCACAATTAATTTCAGGTACTGTGAGTAATCTTATGACTTTGATCAAGTTAAATAACATTTTTAAAAATACTGAATTCTCAAAAAAACAGCCAACCAACCAACCAACCAACCACCACCAGCACCACCAACAAAACCCGGTCTCTCTGATCTCCTCAGAATTCTCATACATTTGGATTTGGATAACATTTAGTGATTTTTTTCAGCCAAGAATGTTCTCAGGAAAGCTAAATTTATATATGAGAAAAGGAGGAGGCCGCATTTGGGGTGGTAGAAACAACTCTCCTGCTTGATGAAATAGTTTTTGTCTCACTGGATCTTCCTCAGGACCAATGGTAGGCTGATGTTTTCTTCCATTAGAGGGCAGCGGTGTGATATATGGTTTCCCTGGACCCTCAAATTTAGGTTTGATTAAAAAATTACAGAGTTCAATTTTTGTCTTCTTGTTTTTTTTAAAAAAAATGTATCTTTATTTGGTTTATAAATATCCAAGCACACACGCGTTGCATTTTTCATTTGCATAGAATTTTTACAAATAATTGGCCAGTTTCAAGCAAACATGAAGGACTGGGAATTTCAAATACAACAGAGTTAACAAAAGTTTTCCAAAAATTGGCAGCTGTATAGAGCGGAGATTCAGTGCTCCGGTGGATGGAACTGCAGAGCGAGTTTTGTTTTTATCCACTTAATTTAACTACAGTAAATTGCTCCTTCCTCATCTATGATAGAGCCAGAGCTTTTGCTGTTCTTGCCCAACAGGGAATTTGGGAGGGAGCTATGGGTGTCGGAGGGAAGGGTGGAAGCAGGAAGGAAGTATTTGGGGTTGGGTAATTGAGTTGCTGCAGCAAGTTGTAGTGTCACAGTTGGGGTAGAACATGGGAAGAGGCAGGAAAGGCAAGGCTCAAATATATAAGAAAGCAAGATTCAATTGCTTGAAGAATATTCTTTTTTATTTTGAATAAAGGAGAAATAATTTATTTTTTTCTTAATATGATCTCTGTAAAGATCTTTCAGCCTCGTGCCCTTGTTGTGTGTGGTATTAGTTGTGTTGTTGTTGTTTATTAACTTATTAAATATGGAGCAGTAAACACCATATATGTTTAAATGATTTAAAATAGACTTGTTGCCCTCCAGTTTTTTTATTAATTGAATACTTTTGCTAAGCTGTCTGCTTTCAGAGCAAAGGTTGCAGCCAGAAGATGGGGGTCAATGGGACCTCCATTTAAATGCATGTTATCTCTTTGTTAATTGCCTGCATATTTAGCCAACCAAGCATGTCATTCTGCAGAAAGTAAAGGTTTTTGTGGTCAACCTTTAATTGTGAAACAGCAAGAAAATGCCTGAGTGACGTGGTTTGCCTGAGGTATCTTGGTTGCTCTTGTCAGTCACTTCAGCTCACAGTAAATTGCAGGGTAAATTCCACATAATTGATGGAATGTATCTTTGAAAAAAAACCAAACTGAAGAAAAAACAGCGTTCAAAATGCAAGTATTTAGTTTTTGTATATTTGTTGCGCATTATCCTAGTAGTTATTTTTCTTTTTAATAAGGCTAGATTTTATTGATAGTATAGATAGTTATTACAGGAAAAAAAAAGTCATGAAACAAACATTAAATATGCCTTGGGTTTTGGAGACAGATACATATTTATCAGGTTGGGTGAATATAAGTTCTTACATCAGAAAGAATCGCATAGCTCCTGCTTGCCATGCTCTAGTTTCTTGGTCTGTTACTGTAAAAGAGTTAAAATAGTTGCACTTAAAGCGGAGGGTGTATTCCTTCCAACGAGTCATTCTGAGATTGCTGGTATTAATAAGTCTCTGTCTTGCAACTCTTTGTTGTGTTTTCTCTAGTCTCTAGTAATGGGTTTGAGGTTTTGGAACTTAAAATATTTCGGATTGCTACCTCTGTCAAATTTGTTTGAATAGGGTAAGTCAGTTCAAATGTAGTGAGCAAGGAAGGGCTGACAGAGAATGATATGCAGATATTTCTGCAGTATGTTCTTTGTCTTGCTTCTTTCTCCTTTTGTAGTGATTTCTGGAATTCAATTTGCTTTTTTTTAGCAAATATAAGTCTGAGATTTCTATGGACTGTTCAAAGAGCATCATTTTAAAATGTGAAACTGGAATTTTCTTCCACGTGCATCACTCTACATTTATCTACATTTAATTTCTTCTACTGTTTTATTACCCAGCGCCACATATTTTAATAAGGTCCTTCTGCAGTTATTCACAGTTGCTTCCCCCTCCTCCCCCAGTTTTCTCTCCTAAGTAATCTTGTCACCTCACTGCTTAGCCTCGTCTCATCTTCTTTTAGAAATAGGTTATGCAGTATGGGTCCCGGCAGAGCTCCACGTGGAAGTCCTATTGGTGCCATTCCTCTGTTGTAAGAAAGACCATGCCCTCGACCCTCTGTTTTTCTCTTCTAACCATTTGCTTATCCAGGAACTTTCCTTCTTATGCCATGGCTGCTTAGTTTCGTAAGAAGCCTTTTGTTGGGGACCTTGTCAAATGCCTTTCAGAGATCCAAGCAGACTATATTAGCCAGATCACCCTTATCCACAGGCTTGTTGACCTTTTCAAAGAATTCCAGTAGGTCTGTGAGGCAAACCTACAAAAGCCAGGCTAACTCTTTCTACAAATTGTATTTCCAGTGATTTTACTCTCTTTCTGCAATTTCTGATAATTTGACACCAGGCTTACAGACCTGTGGGTACCTGGATCTCACTTGGAATCTTTTTGGAATAGTGTCACCACATGTCACCTCCCCATTCCGCAGGTAAGAAGTTGATTTTATAAAAGAGGCTGCACACCTCTTACTAGTATGTGTAGTCAACTATTGAGTCCTGGAGCTCTTTTAGAACTGGCAGGGTGAATACCATCTGTTGTTGCAATTTGTTACTGCTCACTTTTGTCAGTCGGTCCCATAATCTCCTCTGTGGTCATTTCAAATTAGGAGTTGCATGTGGTCTTCTGGGCTTCCTAAGCAGCTGCTCCGTGAAATAGCACCAAAAAATGTGATCTTTGCATTATAGTCCATTTTGACCAATATGCTCAATTATTGAAGTCCCTTGTGAACACACCACTTTCTGCCCATACTGCCTTTCTCTGTCTTCCTCTACGTGTTGCTGTGGGTGTTGTCATCCTGGCAGGGCACCCAGTAGTACAGCCTCAGCTCTCCAGTAATGCATAATTCTATTCTTGGTGTTTAGGCTGCACATTTCACTCCATGTAGGTTCCGTGTTACTTGCTGCCCTGCTTAACCTGGTTATTTCTCCACCACCCGTGCATGGCCTACTCTGTGCCATGCATGTTATATTTTAGCGGTTTGCTCGTTGCCTCACTTTCACTGGATTTCCTAGTACCTGAGTGTTTTCTTACAGTAGAATGTATTCCAGCTCACCTATCTCATTTCTAGGGCTTCAAACATTTAGGTAGCTCCTAGTGTTTTGGTTGTGTTGTCAGCACCATGTTTGAGTGACTCTCTGGTTACTTTCCTTCCCAGTATGACCACTTCCATTTTCTGGCCTGTTTGGCTTGTGAGATGAATAGATGTACTGATCACCCTCAGATCCCCTCTGAGGTTACAAACTCCCTCATCTGTTTGCCTGATGAGAGAGGTGGTTGTCACTACAACTCACTGCTTCCTTCTGGTTAGCTCCTACTTCTAGAAGGTCACTTTCAATGCCAGAAGATGCAAAGTCAGCAGGTATCAGCGGGGCAAGATCCAGAGCAGGGTTGCATCTTGCCTCACTATCTGAATGCTGCCGTGAGCTGCTGGCTGCACTGACGGACTCAGGCCTGCTGTATGACAATTAGGAAATCTCTTCTGTGAACCTCTCCCTCAGCAGGGTTGGGCTTGGTCGCTTGGAAGTGACATCCCTCCCACTTCGCCACCCTGCTCTCAGGAGCCAGAATCTCCCTCTGAAGACCCTAAATTGTCTGCATAATTTGCCCACATGTGTAGCTCTCCCACGGGGAAGACCCAGAAATGATAGTTGGCATAGGAAATGTGGTAATTCCCACCTTCCTTAATTTTTCTCTGAGCATGTGATAGGGTGGTTCCTTCAGCTGCTCTCTATCCACATCATCTGTTTGACCTCTCCTCCTGGTGCTGCCATAAGGACAAAGGCTTGAGTGCTCTCCTCCTTCCATGCAAAGTCCAACTCAAGCTCTTAGGGTCTCAGCTTAGTTCTTGGAAACACCGGGACTCTCCTTATTCAAAAGAGCATAAAGAAAGATTGGTGGGGAACAGAAGACATACCACTTAAAAGAACATTTACAAACCCCAAAACAAATAGGAAAGGCACTGCCTGTGAGTAAATCAATGCCTGGTATATATGCGTGCAAAATGCTGGCAGCAAGAGTCACCGAGGGTATACAGGCCATGATTAAATTACAGGTGAAATATGGGCGAGTGTTTCTGACCACCAAAGCAGCTGAGTATTTGTACAGGAGGTGGAGCAAGCTCGGTTTTTATGACAGAAGTTGCTCCT
Organism: Cygnus atratus; assembly: GCF_013377495.2. Classification (NCBI taxonomy): domain Eukaryota; kingdom Metazoa; phylum Chordata; class Aves; order Anseriformes; family Anatidae; genus Cygnus; species Cygnus atratus. The sequence continues at coordinate 42,747,200 of NC_066363.1, forward strand.
TCGGGAGTGGGGCCCAGCTCTCAGGCTGAAGCAGGGGCAGCCGTCTCTCCTGCTGTTAGCCAGGCTGCCTGGCTGCTTTGGGGTGCTTTTGGAGAAAGCAAGAGCTGCAACGGTTTCCAGAGACAGCTGAAATGCCAGGGAGCAGGAGCTGGAGGAGGGAGGTCTTGCTGCGTTCTGTTGCTTGCTTGCAATTCACTTGCATATTTGCCAGTGTGAGGCCTAGGAAATGTCCGTAGGTTTGCACATTAAAGAAAATAAAATAATTCCAAAATTGGTTTTGTCAAATTAACCTTTGAAAGCCCAGCAAGGTGAGATTGCTGTGTTCAGGGAGTGAGGATAAGGCAGAGGAATGGATATGAAATGCTCTCCTCTTATTTTATCTGGAAGTCCAGACTATCACTCAGTCATCTCATATTAATAAGGCTCATAAGAAAATAGGATTTTCAGATTATGATTTTAAAGCCCCATGTTCCCACTGTGTTTTAGGGAAGAGTGAAAGCACATGTTGCCCACAGGAGTAAGTGAAACCAGAAATTTCATTTCAGTTTAGACAGTCTTTACTGACACTCTGCTCCTGGGTTTGGCATTCCTGGAAGGGAGAAGAGAAGTGGAATGTAAAAGGGGAGAAACTTTCCAGTCAACATTTGGTTTGAATTTACATATTACTGAAAAAAAAAAAAAAGGAAAAAAGTACCATTATAATTCCACTGTTGTTCCACTTTAACCTCAGAAACACTAGCTTCACATACGCCTTTCATTTTATATGCTACATCGGTGTGTCTGCGTCATTATTTTATCCTGGTAAATAAGGATTTAAAGGGAGGAAACTTTGCAATACAAAAATACTTGGATTGACATATAGAAAACTGTGCTTCTTTATTTTTGTTATTTATTTTTATGAATTAGATAGCACCCAAAATTCCTTAAAAGAAAACAGAAATAAGATATAATGCTACAACTTATCTCCTTTCAAGTACATGTCCACATGGAGTCTGCAGATCTAGTCTGTGCTATTCAAGGGATTGTAAATCTATGAGTTAGGATGAAGAAGGACATCAGTTGCCCTGTACAGAGCAGTGTTGCAAAGGAGCTTGTGAAAGATATATATATATATATAAGTAATTTTTGCATGTGTGTTGAACTACTTTATTAAAAGTTGATGTTTCAGTCCATTTCATATAATACCTTGCATCATTATAATGTAGGAATAGATAACTGTGAGCATTTAGATGTATGTTACACAAGTTATAACTCATAAATAATAACTGCAAATATAACTTTGGTCTAGTGATAAACTTTCCTAGAAAGAGTAATTTAATTATAAATGACAAGATCGACGTTGGCATTTGAAGTTGACAGTAGGGTTCAACTCATTAACGTTTCCATTTCGCATGTGTCCTTTACTCTGCTGTCTCAATTTCCTGAGTATAAAAAGGGTCACATTAGGATGTGTATAGTTAGCATTAGATATGTGCTGAAGCATGCTCCTTATGAAGGCCTTGAATTTCACTAAAATCAATCTTCTCCATAAAATGTATGAGCTCTAGAGCTCTAATGCTTCTCAGTTCATTTTAGGACAAAGGATGCATAAGCTCACTATTACAGCACCCCAAATGTTACCATGTATAACGAGCCCTACACCTTAGTATTTTTTGTAGTACTGTTAGAAATATCACAGGCCTGAGGATATGTCTGAAAAGCTTCCTCTCTCTTTTGTAATGATGTAAAGATAGTGTTCCCAGGTCTGATGCACTTGGAATGAACTTGGTCATTACTGCCAGACTGTGTCAAAAATGTTATCTCCATTACTTCAGTAAAACCCTTGACTACATGCTTAAGATGATAGCCTCAAGGAGTAGGCGTAGCACTCACTTGAAGGGGACTTGGCATTTATGTTGGCTGGCCTGTGTGCTCGCTTTAAACATATCCTATTTGGATCCCTTGAATCGCTTTTTAGATTTGGGGCTAAATCTTCAACTATTTGTCAACTGCTCTGGAAAGTGAGACACAGACGCATGCAATGTATTATGATTACATGCCTCAAAAACTGTGGTATTTTGGGGAAAACAATACATTGCTCATTTTGATAGATGCTTACTTGTTCTTCTTGCACTATTGCTCTTGAAGCTGCACACAGATACCCTGTGATTGGAGTACACTTAATGGATTATTTTGACGCACAGTTCTACAAACCCGTACTTCTATTGGTATGATTGTGAGCACCTCCCATGATTATTAAATGGGATCACCGTATGAGCAAGCACTTCTGGAAGGTTCACAGTTAATGCAGAAGAGGAGAGGACCTTTTGCTTTGCAAGCTTCTGAGAGGAAAGAAGGTATTTTACACCAACTGGCAAAGAGCTTACAGGGAACAGTTCCAAACCTTCAGAAAAAGTTTCCCACAAAGACTTTTTTTTTTTAAAGTCATGCTGCAGGAATTAAGTTGGAGATATCACTGACCGAAAGGACATTTTTTCTGAATGAGCTGAGAACCAAAGGAAATGACTCCAGGGTTTGAAATCCTTTTATTTCCTCTGTGGAAGATATCTGTGCAGCTGAAACTAACCATTCTGGCTGGACGTGAGCCAAACTTTATGGGAACTCAGATTAGGAAGTTCTATGGTCAAAATAGCCATTGAACAAATTGCTTCCAGTTTAAAGACTCAAATTTCCTGATAAAGCTACAGCATTTAACCCTTCCTTTTTTTTTTTTTTTTTTCACTTGGGTGGATGACCTGCCCATTATTAGACACACACTGTTCATCCAGTTGTGATCTCTGCAGTGCTCTCAGAATTGCCTGCAAAGCATTTGCTAAGTTTTACTCTTATGTGAGACAGGCAGATCAAAACCTAGAAAAATTGTTGGAACGGGTTCAGGCGATGTTTCCCACTTACAATAGCAGTGAGACTGCGGTAAACAAGAAGTCTGATTGCCAACTGCACCGTGGCATTTTTGTCTCGCAGCCCTTTCGAAGAGATGTGTTGTTTTGTTTGGTGGCGGGGTTAGCTGGCTTGCTTGGCCTTGGTGGACTGAAATGAAGAAGCAGCAGCAATAACAGTTGTGCCTCCAAATTGCTGTATTTACTCCAGGAAGCGTTAAAAACCAGCATGCTGTAACTAAAACACTACGCCTGGCCTCTGAATGCTGTGGCATTGGCTTAGGATTTCCAAAACAACAAAACGCTTGAATTAGAATAATGACATTCTGCTTTTTTGTTTACTGAGTTCTTTCCGCATTGATTTCAAACTGTTTTGCCTGTGATAGGTATGGGCATGCTCAGGAAGCCTGGGAGGGTGGCAGAGAGAGTCTGTGCTCCAACTGGGAACAAAGTCCAGGTGTGCTGGTGCGTCCTCACCCTGCCACACACAGGACTACATTGGGCCAGTCTTTTCTGCCCCCTCACGCATATGCACATCTCTTTTCCAAGAGGGCAACGCTTCAAAGCACAGCTGGTTTGGTGAGGGTGTAGGCTGTTTTGGGCAGTTCTCGAAGAGGATGTTGGTGATTGTAATGCAGTCATAGGGATGTGACAGGATGTTGCTGCATCCGCTCTTTCTGCCCCCACCAGTAGTGCTTTATTCCCTGAAGCGTGCATGCCTTTGTGCATACTTTGTATATAGTGCATTAATGCCTTTGCGCAACCTAAATTTAAAAGTCCTAAATCTTAGGCAGGTGTTTCCATCATTTCACCTGAGAGACTAATTCCCGGAATAATAAATCTCATTATTAGTCTTTTTTTTTTTCCTTTCTTTATACTCAGCCTAAATTTTGCTTTTTCTAATTTAATCCCACTACTCTTCATTATCCCTCCTCCCCTACAACTTGGCACCACGCTAATTAATTCATCTCCCTCTTTGGTTTTTGCTTTTTACCCTTCAGTATTATAGTTCAATGTTATAGTGTGTTCCTCTTTCCTTGTATTTACTCAGCCCAACAGATATATTTTAGCTCCAGCAATCTTCCCTTGTAAAACTGTTCTTGCTGACCTCTATTCAATGTTATTGTTCATCAGTTAACAAACCCTCTGGTTTGTTCAGAAATTGCTGGTATCAAAGTGATCAGAACAAGATGCATTACCCCAGGTAAGTGTTTGAGTGACATTATAAATGGTGATTTTATATATCAGTGCCCTTAGACCATTTTTGTTTTTCTTTTGGGCATTCTTTTTTTATTTGAGAGGGAGATTGATCACAGTTTTTACGATCAGATTTGGAATCAAACCAGAGTCTGACATTTCTTAAGTGTACTTAGGAAGTTCTATTCAATAAATATTTGGGGCATAGGTGATTTTAATAATTTGATGGTGTTCAAAGTATGTTATATATGTGGTGACCTGGCATGAACCTTTCAAAAGGCTCAGTTTACATGTCTCTCCTCTTCTATCAGTACTGTTTCTGGAATGACATCTAAACATTGTGAAGGCCATTCTTTCCTACTCTGTCCTTCAGTGCTAACATGAATAATCAGCCTCTGTTATTTAATGACATTCTCTCTTGTATTTGTAGACAGCTATCACACCTGCCCTCCCTCATTTTTTTTTTCCTTTTAGTATATTCAGTGTCCTAGACTTAATATGCTGGTGCAGGTAAACTAAGCGAGACACTAATGGAACAAATATTTAGTCTGTTGTTAAAGTCATCTGAATTTGACCAAACCTTCATTCCTTCTCTCAGTGACCAAATCCTTTTACAAAAAGTCCTGTAGATTATCATTTAAAAATTCCACAAGGCTTATTTTTTATTGATCATACTATAAAAATACATATTTTTTTAATTTTATTTTTTGACATTTTGTCACTTGACAAAGTGGAATTCCTCTCTGGACCATGTTCCCATGGATATTTTGAAGTCATGCATTTTAAGTCCTTACCTTAGAGATGATGGAAGACTCTTAATACATGGAACAGGAGCAATAGGAAGCCCCAACTGGAGAACTGTCACAGTAATGAACTACTGTTAGCCATCAAGGTTGTGCTTCATAGGCATGTGAAACAATTTTGCAGTGTCTGTATTAATGGGTTGGTAGTAATACTAAATTGTTAATAGTCAGAACTTTTATTTCTTAACATAGTTAAATGAATTTAAGATTTCCACATAGGAAATCTGTTAGTCTACTTTGAAATTCTTTCATGGAAACTGAAACTACAGGCGGAGGGAGGAAAAGCTTGTCTTTTATCTGTAGTCAAAGAGAGAAGTATTGTCAGAGCTAGGATTAAGCTTCCAGAGTTTTCTCTGCTGTCCCAAGTGCATCTTACTGAACCCTTTGCGAATGTCTCCAGGAGGTGCAGAATTCACAAACGGATGAAAAGCAACAAGCGTTTAGACCAGAAAAGACTGCATTAACTGGAGTAATTAAGAAAACTAAATTGCAGAGTCCTTGCAAGTGAAATATAATTACTGAATGGTAACTGTATAGTTTGCATTTTAAAGACCTATGCAGTAAAACACCCTTTAAAAATGGAGGTGGCCTCTTTAATTCTGTGTTGGTTTATTTTTGTCATATTGCACAATGATATCTTTCAATACTTAATTAAGTATAAAAATTGCCAATTTATCTACTAAAAATATGCAGCAGTAGCCTTCTTGCAAATAACAGCTACAGTGACTCAGGTGAATAAAAATGCAGTTGTAGTGCCGGATAAACCCTCAGAGATATGTTGCCATGCTTATGCTTTTGAATTGATAATGTAGTGTGGTCATACATCTTTGTGGTCATTTCCCGCTTATATTTACCCTCAGTGAGTTTTAGGGCTGTCACTGTTCGTGGAAAGTACCATTTAGATTAGTGTGAGACGTGTTAGTTTTGGAGGGAGCGGAGTATTCCAGCATTTGCCGTCAGAAAGAAGAAGCCTGGTCATGGTACTTGGCTGTTTTAGATTTAAATTAGATCAGCTCAGCATTTTGTTTTTCTAGAGAAAATCAGATGAACTGCTGAATGTAATGTTAAAAAATGACATTTTTTAATAGTTAGAAAAAACAATTCAGACAACTATATTTCCTTTCCAAAACATTGACTGGAATGCCTATGTTGTTCCTGGAAAAGCTTAAAAATACATGTGTATATATATATGTGATGTCAGAATGTACGTAAAAGTGCTGTTAATTAAGTAGGCTGCTTTCTTGTCTAATCTTATCATTGAGTTCTGAAAATAGTATTGTCATAACAAATTGCTATACATTATTTATAAATATTAGAAATTCTGTGATTTCTGCAGCTCCCCTCATTTTTAAAAAAATGCGTTGTTTTGAATTGGACATTTCAGGAGGGCTGAGCTTGAAGGAGATCATCGTAAGCCTTCTAGTGAAATACTAATGCATATTCATTTACAGCTATGGCAATACATTTTTCTTATTTGAAAACACTTTGGAAAATCTTGAGTTTTCAAGATTGGGAGTTTGGGAGTAAAAACAATCATTCTCTAAAGTTTTGATTTCCTGGGTGTTTTAAATCACCACACACAGCTGTTTTGCGCATGGGAAATACTGTAGCTGTGTAACTGTTGTGATTGAATGTGGGAGGTATAAACTCCCTTAACCTGAGAGCATCTTCTTATCAGACCTATCTTTTCAAAAGTGCAGAGTTTGCAGCAGTTCCCATCAGTCTAGTTTCTCCCTCCTTCCTCCTCCCCCTTTTTTGTAACTCTCAATCCGATTTCCTAATCTATTGTTGCAAGCAAAGCTAACACACACAAATCCCACAGGCATCTCTGTCCCCACATTTACAGTTTCTAAATTGCTATTCCTTGACTGATAACTCTTTTTTTTTTTTTTCTTTTTTGAAACCACCCAGACAGAGGTATTGCCAGTGGAAATCAAGAGTCATTCTTCCAATGTCATTAGTTACTACATTGCCATGAAACTTGTTTGGTAGTAGATAGTCCCTTGGTGCTTGGAGGTGTAAGATCCTGCAGAAGGATGGAGGCAGAGCTGGCATTGCCATGTTTCATAGTAAAGGATTAAAAGTGACAGCCAGCTCTTCCCTTGACTGACTTAAACAATCGCTATCAAAATGAGTATAGTCATGCTGCGTTCAGTCATTTTGCGTGGTAATGTATGCTAACACCAGTGATGGGATAGATGAGATGGTGTTTTATATTCATTGGGCTGTTTAGTTGGGAATCTGCTAGTCATGTGTCTCCTGTGCTGTTATTTTGAGCAATATTCTTCACATTAAGCTTGTTCTAAATGCCTGAAGTACTGGGAAGCGGGGTTGAAAATTCTCTTTGCAGCACTCTCCACACTTTTTTTTTTTTTTTTTTTTTTTTGAAGGACACGTTGCTTAACTTCTCTCTGCCTCAGTGTTTCCCCATCTGGTATAAATGAGAATTATCTATCTGTCTTGGATTCCTCCATGGCTTGCATTGCTGAAGTACCAGAACAGTCTTGGATGTATTTGGTCTTCCAGCACTCCAGGATGTGGGGGAAGTACCACTAATCCCATTTTACAGGATTGTTGTGTGTAGTAGAACAGATTTTCCAGGCCAATGTTTGCCATCAGACATTTTTCCTTCTGATTGGCCATATATAATACCCAGGAAAGGAGGAGGAACTTCAAAGTAGCACGTGCTTTTCTTTTTTTCTTTTTTTTGTCATCCTGAGTGAATGTGTCAATTGTGTGGTTGCGTTGGTTAACTCTAAACCTATCGCCCACCTTGGCTAACGTAGGCCCTGCTTACATTGCAATCATGATTATTTTTCAGGAAATAGGCCATGGCACTGCCCGCACCAATGGCATTTCTCAGTGAGCTGGAGATATTCCTCACCTGTTTGGAGCTGTTGGCCAAAGGTGCTGTTTGTACAATAGCTAGCCATTTTGATTCCTGGATTACAGGAGGTTAAGACCAGAAAGAACCTAACCGTCCTTTTTATTTGGGGAATGGTGGCCAGTGTAAGGATGGGAAGTGACTCCATAAATGACCAGATATGGTAATGTTTAAAGTATAGTCAATCATGTTTAAAATTAATTTAATAATTACTGTTCTGAACAGGATGTAGGATAAAATAAGTGTCTTTAATGTGGCATGCAACATTGATGTCTTCTACAGCACCAGAGGGGCTTATGTTGTCCTTACAAACTCACAGGAAAGATTGCTGTCTTTGCGGTTGGCATTGCTGCCTTTCTTTCCCGAGAGAATTGTCTTGGGGGAAGTGTACAAGGGAATGAGCTTGCCCTAATACTCAGAACTGGGTGGGAGGAACCCCAAGGACAGTGAGGACTGAGATGCTCCCAGTTCTGGGGGAAAACAGGATCCAGGCTCGAGCTCAGCCTTGCAGCCCTCTTTTTTCTTTAACCAGAGGATAGCTAGGGTAAAGGCCTTCAGTCCTGGGACACTGCAAGACAGGACAAAGTCCCAGTATGAGTTGTGGTATTACATTTAGGTTTCCCTAAACTCTCTGTACAAAACTATCATTAGAAAGCACAGATCCTAATTCAGTGTCCCCAGTGTTTTCTTTCTTGCAATGTTCAGATTTGTCCACAAAATTAAAGTTAGAGCAATCTATTTGGCTGCTCAGTATCCGCTTGAATTTACAGGGGCTACTTGCTCCATGTTAATGCAGAGCATTCTGGTATATTCATTTGCACAGGAAGGGTTTTCTCAAAGCCTAGGAGCAAATTTGGAGTTGTCCCTGGGGTTTAGGTCTGTTGTTGTTGCATTGCCCATGTGCACCCAAAAGAAGGTACTCTAGTTCAGGGATCCCTGGTTTTGACCTTGCTTAAGGGGACACGCACACACATGTGTGTCTCCATGGGAGAAGCACAGGGCACAGAGGGATGAGTGTTTTCAAGGCCCCAATTTACTTTTTGGACTTGCCAGTGTGTGTGCTGTGGGCTGGTGTTCAGCCTTCATTTCCTCCCTCCTGCTAGAGCCAAGGACAAACTCTTATCTCTCAATACATTAAACCTGTCAATGTTTGACATAAGAAACAGAAAGATTGATGAATGGAATGGGAAGCAGCTGCTTTTTGGGGTGTGCTGTTTTGTAATTGATAGGCCACCATTTCTTTAACAACAAAACCTGTTTCAAAGGTGTCTTTTCAGTGATGATTTAAGGAGTTTTAAAAGAGAAAAACAAGTTCTGTCATGAACACCTATAGTGACCATGGGTCACCATGT